>NW_026611991.1:0-301808 GCF_023638135.1 Falco biarmicus | reverse complement strand
GATTTTGATAACATGTTGCTGCAGTGGGGCGCCTAAAATCCACGCAGCACATACCATCAAAATCCTCACAGCCACGTCCTTGAACCAACAACAAAAAGCAGCGGCAATTTTGACTCACATGCTTAACTGCCTACCAAACAAGGTGATTGAACTCTTTAATGCTTTCCCTGCTGTTACTCTGCATAAGAGAAGAAGCGCTGCGACACGTTCCCATCCTAGCCTCCTACTACATTAGCATCTACAGAAAGACAATGCTCGACATGCAAAGTGTAAACAACATCACCTTCTTTTGGATTAACGTTATACGTAGGCGGAAGGGCACACCAAACAAGAACCGTTTCCATCAAAAAGTTCGAAACATAGCATGCCTTCTCTGAACATACCTCTGGGGTCATCCCCTTCATTCCCTCCTTTTGATGCAAAGAGAGACACTTTACCCTAACAGAGAAGCCCCTGTTTACATCTCTGAGCCAGGACACAAGCCGCAGCTGTGCGCGCCACCAGGCTCAGGGCAGAAACCACTCCTGTAGTTACCTAACTAGATATCTCGACAAGCGTGCAGACACCTATTAAACACTAAATAACCATGTTTATCGTTCCTGTTCTCCTTCGTAATACCTAGTTGTTCTCTCATTATGAATCCTCCCTTCCCCTTATCAGTGTCAATGGAATCATCGTTCCATGGACAATGAGTCGTCCCGTTCCCCCGCTTGGTCCGAGAGTATTACCTCTGTTCAGTGGCTTGATCCAGGGTGATAGTGCTCGTTCTAGGCGCTGTAAAAAGCGAAATCTATATCCTATGTCCTGATTTTGGGTATCTAACATTAATGCAAAACAGTAATCCTCACACAGTTTTTATTTCATTCTGTAGCGTCGGTGTCGGTATCGGCTGCCTGCGGTAAAGGTTCACGGAAAGGTCTTACATTCTTCGCTGGGATCCATCTAGGTCCTTTTTCTGTAGAGACACAAGCATAACCTTTTCCCCGTGTAACAAGAGGATATGGTCCCATAATTTTACCTGTTTCTGCATCTCGGACCGATACCGGGCCTTTAACCCGTGCCTCGACGGAGGTAGCTGCAGTGAAACGTCGACCTATCGGTGGGCCGTTATCTATTCAAGAACAATTCAAAAAATTAAAAACATACAACGCTTTCTGTAACCGTTCCTCGGGAATAGCCATGCCCATTCCCCCTTTTTGTTGTTGTCATAAACGTTTCAGAGACCGATGAGACCCTTCAATGAGAGATCGACCGGTGGGGGAATGAGCAATGCCGGTAATGTGAGTTCTACCCCATAGGGCAAAAGAGGTTTTTACAGTTGTTGAAACGTAAAGATAAAGACCGACAACGGTCCAGCTTAAGGGAATACCTAAAGCAGCAAAAGCACGCATTAAATGTCTACGAACAGCTCGTGCCTTTTCTCCTGTGTGACACGAGGCAACCAAGGCACCTGAAAATGTATCAATGGAAGAGTGGATATATTTAAGGCTACCAAATTCAGAATCATGCGTGACATCTGTTTGCCATAACGGTAGGCTTTGTAATCCTCTAGGATTAGCTCCTGCAGCAACTGATGGGAAAGAATGTTTTTGACAGTCGGGACAGACAGCAATAATACTTGATGCTTGTTGAGCAGCAAGGCCAAACTGTCGCTTAAGAGCTCCAGCGTTTCGATGGAAAAAAAGAGTGCCTTCGCTTAGCGTGTGCAATACGGTCTGGCAGTACTTGAACTGGTCACGGCAATAGGTCAGCTCGTCGATTGCCTTCTGCAAGAAAACCAGGTAGCGAGGTATGAGACCTAATATGCATAACAAAATAAGGCGCAGATCGAGAGTCCAAAAGGAAAATAAGTTCCTGTAACAGGGTAAAGGGTTGTGAATGCGAAACACTCCGCAGCACAGAAGCTTCAGCTCGTGGAACAATACCTGCAACATAAGCAGAATCAGTAACAAGGTGGAGTGGTACATTCCATTCTCGGAAAACACGAACAACTGCATTCAGTTCTCCTGTTTGAGGTGAACCGGAGACCGTCTCTATGTCCGAATCCCATTGTCTCCGTTGAAAACCTTAGGAAGACAGGAATTGAACCTGCACAGAAGAGATCAAAGCGCTCCATACTCCCCTTATATTACTTCCCAGTAGGGTCAGCTAAACAAAAGCTATCGGGCCCATACCCCGAAAATGATGGTTTAACCTCTTCCTCTACTAAATGAGCCCCGTCACAAAACTAACGTTCTCCTTAAGCCTTCTACTAGGAACAACCATCACAATTTCAAGCAACCACTGACTGCTAGCCTGGCCTGGACTAGAAATCAACACCCTTGCCATTATCCCCTTCCTTTCAAAATCACACCACCCTCGAGCTATGGAAGCTGCAATCAAATACTTTCTCGTCCAAGCAACCGCCTCCGCATTAATCCTCTTCTCAAGCACAATCAACGCACAGTTCACCGGACAATGAGACATTCCGCGACTAAGCCACCCAACAGCCTCCCTACTACTAACTACAGCAGTCGCAATAAAACTAGGCCTAGTACCCTTTCACTTCTGATGTCCAGAGGTCATACAAGGCTCACCTATAACCACTGCCCTACTCGTCTCTACATGAATAAAACTCCCCCCACTCACTCTTCTTTTCTTAACTGCCCCCTCACTGAACCCACTCCTACTGACAACCGTGGCCATTGCATCCGCAGCCATCGGAGGGCGAACAGGACTTAACCAAACACAAATCCGAAAAGTCCTAGCTTTCTCATCGATCGCCCACCTAGGCTGAATAACCATCATCCTCATATACAACCCCAAGCTAACATTAATAACCTTCTACCCATACTCCTTAAGAACCGCCTCCATTTTCTTAGCCCTCAACACAACCAACTCCTCAAAACTATCCACAATAATAACCTCCTGAACAAAAATACCATCGCTAAACGCATCCTTGACGCTAGCACTACTATCCCTAGCCGGCCTGCCCCCACTCCCTGGCTTTTTACCAAAATGACTCATTATCCAGGAACTAACTAAGCAAGAGATATCAACCGCAGCCATAATTATTTCAATACTCTCCCTACAAGGTTTATTTTTCTACCTACGCCTTGCATATTGCTCCACACTCCCACCAAACTCTACAAGCTTCATAAAACAATGATACAATAACAAATCCACAGGCACACCAATTGCTACCTTAATTTCTCTGTCAGTCCTCCTTCTCCCCCCTTCTCCCGCAATCCTGACCGTTACCTAAGAAACTTAGGATCCCCTGCCTACCAAACCGAAGGCCTTCAAAGCCTTAACTAAGAGTTAAATCCTCTTAGTTTCTGCCCACACCACTAAGGCCCGCAGGACACTAAACCTGCACCATCTAAATGCAACGCAGATACTCTAATTCAGCTAGGGCCTCCACGATAAGCCTAGACAGACGGGCCTCGATCCCATAAACTTCTAATTAACAGCTAGACGCTCAAACCAACGAGCTTCTGTCTACCAGACTCCGGCACACTCTCAGCGTACATCAATGAGTTTGCAACTCAACATGAACTTCACCACAGAGTCGATAAGAAGAGGAATTCAACCTCTGTAAAAAGGACTACAGCCTAACGCCTAAACACTCAGCCACCTGACCCGTGACCTTCATCAACCGATGACTAGTTTCAACAAACCACAATGACATCGGCACCCTATACCTACTCTTCGGAGCATGGGCAGGCATAGCCGAGTACCGCCCTCAGCCTCCTTATTCGAGCAGAACTTGGCCAACCAGGAACTCTCCTAGGAGACGACCAAATCTACAATGTCATCATCACCGCCCATGCCTTCGTAAGAATCTTCTTCACAGTTATAGCTATTATAATCGAAGGGTTTGGAAACTGACTAGTCCCCCTTATAATTGGAGCCCCAGACATAGCATTCCCCCGCATAAACAACATCAGTTTCTGAACTACTTCCTCCGTCCTTCCTACTGCTCCTAGCGTCCTCCACAGTAGAAGCTGGAGTCGGAACAGGATGAACCATATACCCGCCCCTAGCAGGCAACCTAGCCCATGCTGGCGCCTCAGTAGACCTAGCCATCTTCTCCCTACACCTCGCAGGTGTGTCTTCCATCTTAGGGGCCATCAACTTTAACACAACAGCCATTAACATAACCCCCCCTGCCTTATCGCAACATCCAACTCCCCTATTCGTATGATCCATACTCCTAGTGCCCTCACTTCCAGTCCTGGCCGCCGGCATCACCATACTACTGACCGACCGAAACCTAAACACTACATTCTTTGACCCCGCTGGAGGGGGAGACCCCATTCTCTACCAGCACCTGTTCTGATTCTTTGGCCACCAGGAAGTTTACATCTTAATCCTTCACGGCTTTGGAATCATCTCACATGTTGTAACGTATTACGCAGGCAAAAAAGAACCATTCGGCTACATAGGAATAGTCTGAGCTATACTATCGATTGGATTCCTGGGCTTTGTCATATGAGCCCACCACATATTCACTGTCGGAATAGACGTAGACAGCCGATCATACTTCATCTCCGCCACTATAATCATCGCCATCCCAACCGGCATTCAGGTATTCAGCTGACTAGCCACACCACACGGAGGCACCATCAAATGAGATCCACCGATACTGTGAGCCTTGGGCTTCATCTTCCTCTTCACACTTGCCAATGAGGTGTCGGTGGAATTGGTGGTCAGCCTTGATTACTGCGTAATCCATCCCGTGGATCTAAAAAGAATTTTATATATATATAATATTGTACGCACATACATACATATATATATTATATAGGGCCAGGTAGGACAGGCCACCGCTTCTGTCTCGTGCCCTAAGTAACTGCCTACTGCCAGTATTGGCACTGACTCACCAGCGGTCAGCTACAAGCACTTCTGCTCTTCAGCAGAGCACAAGCATTCCTCTGCTTTGAGAAGAGAGCATTGTGCTCATGAAACATTGAAAAGACTCACTTCTATGCCTCTCCAGCTATAACCAAGGGAATCCTTCCTTCTCCGCACCAAAAAAATTAATGCTGACTTTTCAAGGATGCTATGGATGAGTTTCATAACCAAGGGGTGTCATCCACCTGGCCACACAATTTGTCTCCTGCAAGTTCGATTAAGCATGCCAAGACATCCTATGGATGTGACAAACACCTCATCACCTCTGCTCTGTTGCCCCTTCTTCCCCGAGTTCCTGTTCTCCTTCATAATACCTAGTTGTTCTCTCATTATGAATCCTCCCTTCCCCTTATCAGTGTCAATGGAATCATCGTTCCATGGACAATGAGTCGTCACTTTCCCCCGCTTGGTCCGAGAGTATTACCTCTGTTCAGTGGCTTGATCCAGGGTGATAGTGCTCGTTCTAGGCGCTGTAAAAAGCGAAATCTATATCCTATGTCCTGATTTTGGGTATCTAACATTAATGCAAAACAGTAATCCTCACACAGTTTTTATTTCATTCTGTAGCGTCGGTGTCGGTATCGGCTGCCTGCGGTAAAGGTTCACGGAAAGGTCTTACATTCTTCGCTGGGATCCATCTAGGTCCTTTTTCTGTAGAGACACAAGCATAACCTTTTCCCCGTGTAACAAGAGGATATGGTCCCATAATTTTACCTGTTTCTGCATCTCGGACCGATACCGGGCCTTTAACCCGTGCCTCGACGGAGGTAGCTGCAGTGAAACGTCGACCTATCGGTGGGTCGTTATCTATTCAAGAACAATTCAAAAAATTAAAAACATACAACGCTTTCTGTAACCGTTCCTCGGGAATAGCCATGCCCATTCCCCCTTTTTGTTGTTGTCATAAACGTTTCAGAGACCGATGAGACCCTTCAATGAGAGATCGACCGGTGGGGGAATGAGCAATGCCGGTAATGTGAGTTCTACCCCATAGGGCAAAAGAGGTTTTTACAGTTGTTGAAACGTAAAGATAACGACCGACAACGGTCCAGCTTAAGGGAATACCTAAAGCAGCAAAAGCACGCATTAAATGTCTACGAACAGCTCGTGCCTTTTCTCCTGTGTGACACGAGGCAACCAAGGCACCTGAAAATGTATCAATGGAAGAGTGGATATATTTAAGGCTACCAAATTCAGAATCATGCGTGACATCTGTTTGCCATAACGGTAGGCTTTGTAATCCTCTAGGATTAACTCCTGCAGCAACTGATGGGAAAGAATGTTTTTGACAATCGGGACAGACAGCAATAATACTTGATGCTTGTTGAGCAGCAAGGCCAAACTGTCGCTTAAGAGCTCCAGCGTTTCGATGGAAAAAAAGAGTGCCTTCGCTTAGCTTGTGCAATACGGTCTGGCAGTACTTGAACTGGTCACGGCAATAGGTCAGCTCATCGATTGCCTTCTGCAAGAAAACCAGGTAGCGAGGTATGAGACCTAATATGCATAACAAAATAAGGCGCAGATCGAGAGTCCAAAAGGAAAATAAGTTCCTGTAACAGGGTAAAGGGTTGTGAATGCGAAACACTCCGCAGCACAGAAGCTTCAGCTCGTGGAACAATACCTGCAACATACGCAGAATCAGTAACAAGGTGGAGTGGTACATTCCATTCTCGGAAAACACGAACAACTGCATTCAGTTCTCCTGGTTGAGGTGAACCGGAGACCGTCTCTATGTCCGAATCCCATTGTCTCCGTTGAAAACCTTAGGAAGACAGGAATTGAACCTGCACAGAAGAGATCAAAGCGCTCCATACTCCCCTTACATTACTTCCCAGTAGGGTCAGCTAAACAAAAGCTATCGGGCCCATACCCCGAAAATGATGGTTTAACCTCTTCCTCTACTAAATGAGCCCCGTCACAAAACTAACGTTCTCCTTAAGCCTTCTACTAGGAACAACCATCACAATTTCAAGCAACCACTGACTGCTAGCCTGGCCTGGACTAGAAATCAACACCCTTGCCATTATCCCCTTCCTTTCAAAATCACACCACCCTCGAGCTATGGAAGCTGCAATCAAATACTTTCTCGTCCAAGCAACCGCCTCCGCATTAATCCTCTTCTCAAGCACAATCAACGCACAGTTCACCGGACAATGAGACATTCCGCGACTAAGCCACCCAACAGCCTCCCTACTACTAACTACAGCAGTCGCAATAAAACTAGGCCTAGTACCCTTTCACTTCCGATGTCCAGAGGTCATACAAGGCTCACCTATAACCACTGCCCTACTCGTCTCTACATGAATAAAACTCCCCCCACTCACTCTTCTTTTCTTAACTGCCCCCTCACTGAACCCACTCCTACTGACAACCGTGGCCATTGCATCCGCAGCCATCGGAGGGCGAACAGGACTTAACCAAACACAAATCCGAAAAGTCCTAGCTTTCTCATCGATCGCCCACCTAGGCTGAATAACCATCATCCTCATATACAACCCCAAGCTAACATTAATAACCTTCTACCCATACTCCTTAAGAACCGCCTCCATTTTCTTAGCCCTCAACACAACCAACTCCTCAAAACTATCCACAATAATAACCTCCTGAACAAAAATACCATCGCTAAACGCATCCTTGACGCTAGCACTACTATCCCTAGCCGGCCTGCCCCCACTCCCTGGCTTTTTACCAAAATGACTCATTATCCAGGAACTAACTAAGCAAGAGATATCAACCGCAGCCATAATTATTTCAATACTCTCCCTACTAGGTTTATTTTTCTACCTACGCCTTGCATATTGCTCCACACTCCCACCAAACACTACAAGCTTCATAAAACAATGATACAATAACAAATCCACAGGCACACCAATTGCTACCTTAATTTCTCTGTCAGTCCTCCTTCTCCCCCCTTCTCCCGCAATCCTGACCGTTACCTAAGAAACTTAGGATCCCCTGCCTACCAAACCGAAGGCCTTCAAAGCCTTAACTAAGAGTTAAATCCTCTTAGTTTCTGCCCACACCACTAAGGCCCGCAGGACACTAAACCTGCACCATCTAAATGCAACGCAGATACTCTAATTCAGCTAGGGCCTCCACGATAAGCCTAGACAGACGGGCCTCGATCCCATAAACTTCTAATTAACAGCTAGACGCTCAAACCAACGAGCTTCTGTCTACCAGACTCCGGCACACTCTCAGCGTACATCAACGAGTTTGCAACTCAACATGAACTTCACCACAGAGTCGATAAGAAGAGGAATTCAACCTCTGTAAAAAGGACTACAGCCTAACGCCTAAACACTCAGCCACCTGACCCGTGACCTTCATCAACCGATGACTAGTTTCAACAAACCACAATGACATCGGCACCCTATACCTACTCTTCGGAGCATGGGCAGGCATAGCCGAGTACCGCCCTCAGCCTCCTTATTCGAGCAGAACTTGGCCAACCAGGAACTCTCCTAGGAGACGACCAAATCTACAATGTCATCATCACCGCCCATGCCTTCGTAAGAATCTTCTTCACAGTTATAGCCATTATAATCGAAGGGTTTGGAAACTGACTAGTCCCCCTTATAACTGGAGCCCCAGACATAGCATTCCCCCGCATAAACAACATCGGTTTCTGAACTACTTCCTCCGTCCTTCCTACTGCTCCTAGCGTCCTCCACAGTAGAAGCTGGAGTCGGAACAGGATGAACCATATACCCTACAATACCCTAGTCCATAGTTTCTCACACTGTCTGACCTTTACATTGGGCTTAACATAAATCTTAATAAACAATACCCTAGCCCATAGTTTCTCACAATCCCCCCTTTTTCTTTTTATCCTATTATTGTTTATTAGACGCTACTTTCATTCTCGGCACTGCGAACAAACCTTTTTCCACAATCCCAACATTTATCATAACACTCACAAGGTAATACCTCACAATTACAATAGGCATAGTTCTCACGTGGCATAATGCATTCGCAACAATCTTCATCCTCATTAATCGATACACTCTTATACTTTGCCCCAGCCCTCGTAGTTAAAATAAGCAATTGAGCTATGTCAAACCGTTCTTTAATAAAATGTAAAATATAGCGTAATATACAAGGCCCAAATATCAGTCCTAGAATCAACATAATAAGTGGTCCTGCTAAAGCAGACAACAAAGTGGTTAGCCAAGGTGAGATATTAAACCAGTTTTCATACCATGACCTGCCCGCCTCAAGACTCTTTTTACGTTGTTCCAACCTTTTCCGGAGTTCAGACATGGCATCCAGGACTACTCCCGTATGGTCAGCAAAAGAACAACGTTCCTCTTTGAGAGCTACACATAACCCTCCTTCTTTTAAGAACAATAGATCTAATCCTCTTCTATTTTGCAGCACTACTTCTGATAAAGACTTCACTGAAGTGGCTAAATTTTCAATAGATTGTTCTATTCTTGTTAAATCCTCATTTACAGCCATCTGCAAACTTTGTAATTCCTGACCTTTTACTAGGGAGGCTATGCCTGTACCTGCTCCAACTCCGCCCGCTATCAGCAGTGTAGCTAGGGTTACCACTGTAATTGGCTCTCGTTTTTGCCTATTCAGGTCTCCTTCAAAGTGGCGTAACACCTCCTCAGAGGTGTGATAGATCAGACGAGGAACAATAATCACCTGTACGCAAAACTGAGATTGATTAAACACGTTTAGGGATAGGCAAGGCGTTACTCCGAAGTCTGAACAAACCCATTTAGCTCCTGGTGTCGGGATAGCCCATTTGTCATTTTGATTCTTGTGTTTCTTTATGTTAGCTTTAGTGATTGTTTGATTACACAAGGGCTGATATTGTTCGGGCACTGTACCTATACATTTTCCTTGACCTGTTAGCAATTGAATAGTAATTCCTTGCGTATGGTTCCTCTGGTCATCCCATGGGCATTCTTGTGGGTTTGAACCACTAGACCATTGAATCCTATCTGGTATTCCGATTGCCTCAAAATATGGGGGTCTAACATTGTAACATAACCAGCACTCCTTAGTTAAATTTGGTTTGCTTTCATTAAGGGTATGATAAGAGGCTTGCATTAAATCCCATAAGGGGTCTTTAGACTCTGACACTCCTGAATCCCTAACTAAAGAGAACTCAGTCACCGTGTCATTAGTTGTTTTATCTGTTACTGATAGGGAGTTTGGACGAGTGGTTGTAACACTTGTGGGGACAATCTTTTTCTTAGGGAAAGTGGGTGAATTCAATACTTTATTCGGCCCAACAGGGAGTGAATCATATGGTATTTTAATTTTTCTTATGAGAAAGTGCCCTCCCCAATCCTTAGGAATTCCTGCATAGACACGTATTCCCCATGTTCGTCCTACTAACATGTTCGTCTTCTAGGGGATGCAATACTTGAAATTTGATGTGGGTACAGACTTTTTTGTTACGTGGAGCTACATAATCCACGTCGCGCAGACCTGTAAGATCTACACCCGTTTGTTCAGGTACACATCCGTTAGGAGTCCAGGTTGCTTTTATATATTTATCAGGAGCCTTTACTGTCCAGCCCGAGGCTATTGTCTCACATCCCCAATAACCACAATAATAGTGTCCGGGATAATTACAGTAAGGCTGTCCAGAGGCCGGGCATAAATAAAATGGAGGTCCTTTTTCACAAGGTATTGGTACTAAATTACAAAGTTTCACTACACATTCAGGTGGCCCTGGGTTGCTAAAAGTGGCTATTGTTTTCGTTCCTTCCCAAGATATTAGTTCCCACTTAAATGGTTCATGTGGGTTTCCCCCTTTTGCTTGGGTTATTATCAATAGCACAATTAATGGTATACCAGGAAAAAGGGTGTTTGTTAATTTTGTTAATTTAAGTATATTCTTACCAGTCCTGGGGAAGTTCGGCCATGGCTGCTTTTGCATCCCATTTTTCTGGCTCTTTTCTCCACGGTTTGTTTCTCCTCTGCCTCGCCCGTCGACTCGGTTGCTTCGAGCCACGGGGTGTACCATCTTCTCGGCAGCAAGGGAATTCTTCAGGAGAATAGCTGTTGCGGGCTTTTTGCCTGTTTACATAGGCTTCCTACTTCGCAGCTTTAATTAATGGGGCCGAGCAAGACACGGTTAGTACTTCCCTCCTGCACTTTATAGCCAAGATTTCAGCTACAAAGGGGACTGGTTCGGTGGAGTGGTAACAATAATATTGAGGGTTTATTCCTTTGGCAAAAATTTCCCACCACTCATGGGATTCTCGAATAATTTCTTGTTTAGACTCTAATTGTTTTAATTTCCACTCCGTAAGAGTTCTTTGAATTTTCCAACACTGTGTGCAAACTCCTATTGGAGGGTATCCATATTCACAGTGTGTCCACCATTTATTCTGGCATACCTTACACCTGAAACAAGCAAATGGATAACAATTGCAGTTCAAATTATTACATCTAATTCATATATCTAGAGTGCATACATTATTTGCATCAGCATATCTTCTTATACTTGATATTGTGTGGTTGCATAAGTTTAGCAATTTCCTTCAACACACTTTGTACGCTTCCATATATAATAGATAAAAAAAGAAATAATTATAGCAAATATAAACAACAATACACACTTTATACCAAAAGGTAATGCGGCAAAATAATCAAATAAAGTCTCTATCATTACGTTATCTTTTCAGGGTTATCTTGGTGTCACCTGGAGTACTGATTACTTTCCAGTGGGGTCTCGTCACTGGGCCTTTAATGCGACTAGCATGAGTCCATCCACGCTCAGCAGTCCGGACAGCCGTTTCTGTTGTAAGCAGAACAAGATAAGGTCCCTCCCAATTGGGTTTTAGGGTTTCTTCTTTCCACGTTTTAACCAATACCCAGTCCCCAGGTTTAAGAGTATGAATGTTTAAGTCCAACGGTGGTCGTTGTACAATCAGTCCATGTTCCCAAAGCTTGTTACGATGTTCTGCTAATCGTGAAACGTATTCATTAATCACACGGTCTCGAATTAAAACATTTGTTTGTGGACTTTCAATTCTATAGGACATTCCATACACCATTTCAAACGCTGATATTCCTACATCTGCTCGGGGTCTGGTTCTGAGAATGAATAGCGCCATGGGTAGGCACTTAATCCATGATAATTTGGTTTCTATCCTTAATTTAGTCAAAATAGTTTTGATTTCTCCATTCATCCTTTCAACTTTTCCCCAACTTTGTGGATGCCATGGCGTATGGTATTCCCACTTAATACCCAAGCTTTCTGTTAGATCTCTAACAATTTTTGACACAAAGTGTGTTCCTCTGTCCGAGTCGATTACTTCAGGTACTCCATATCGAGGTATAATGTGTTCAAGTAACACTTTAGTAACTTGGTTAGCAGTTGCCTTGGAGGTAGGAAAAGCCTCAACATAATGTGTTAAATGATCCACCATTACTAATAAATATTTGTAACGCCCTACCCTGGGTAGCTCAGTAAAATCCACTTGTATGTGTGAGAAAGGTCTGTATGCTGGGGAACGTCCTCCAAGAGGCTTTTGTCTCATGTTGTTTCGATTAACCTTTTGACAGGTCTCGCAGGCTGCCGTGACTGTCTTTGCTATGTTATATACGCCTATACAGGCAAACTGTTGATTGAAATGATCAACTAACGCCTGGGTTCCCCAGTGTGTTTTACTATGTATTTTTGAAAATATTTCAAGTGCTATGCCCTTCGGCAAAACTTCTCTCCCATCTGGCAATATGTACTTACCATCCTGTTCCTTAGCTCCCATTTGTTCTCGTTTTTCCTTTTCTGCAGACTCAAACCTCAAATTTTTACTAACAGGTATTTGTTGTATAGTTAAAATCGTACTATAATTGCCTGCCACTCGTTTTGCTTCTGTATCAGCTGCATTATTTCCCCTAACTTGGTAACTCGTACCTCGCTGGTGTCCCTTTATATGTACAACTGCTATTTTATTCGGCATTTTTAATGCCTCCAGAACTCGCCGAATTAATTCCGGGCGTATCAGTTCTTTTCCCTGTGAGTTAACGAATCCTCTGTCTCCCCATATTTTCCCAAAAGTGTGCACTACTCCGAACGCATAGCGTGAGTCTGTATATATAGTTCCATCCTTTCCCTTCAGTGACACTAATGCTTTCCACAATGCATACAGCTCACAGGCTTGAGCCGACCAGCTGGCACTCAGGGGGCCTGATTCTATTGTCTTAAATTCTCTTTTTTCCAACTTAACGATGGCATATCCGGACAATCGTTTACCTTCCACTATTCGTGATGACCCATCTGTAAATAATACTTCTCCACATTGTAGTTCTTCTTCTTCTAAGTCTGGCCTAATGCGTGTCTGCTGTTCAATTGTTTGAAAACAATTGTGCAATAGTTCATTACCTTCTCCTGGGTACAAAAATTCAGCGGGGTTAACTGCTCCAATAGTTTTCAAAGATAGTTTAGGGGATTCTATAAGTATTCCCTCATACTTTAATAATCGGCTATCTGTAAGCCATTTTTCTGCTTTTTGTTGTAACACTCCCCTGATATTATGAGGCGCATATAAGACAACTTCTCCATTAAAGGTAATGCGATTCGTTTCCTCAAGTAATAAGGCAGCAGCAACAATGATTTGTAAACAACTCGGCCAACCCCTGCTCACAGGGTCCAACAGCTTTGATAAGTATGCCACCGGTTTCTTTTGTCCGGCCCATTCCTGAGTTAATACTCCGAATGCCGTTCCTTCATATATGTTAACAAATAAATGGAATGGCCGCTTTAAATCTGGGAGGCTTAAAACCGGTGCTTGGCTTAGCTCCCTTTTGAGACTGGCAAACTGCTCTTGATCCTGAGGGGTCCACTTGGGCATTTTGTCTTTAGACAGTTGTTCATATAAGAATTTAACTTTAAAGCTGTAGTTCTCTATCCGTTGCCTACAATACCCAAATGGCCCTAATGCCTGCCGAATTTGCCTCTTAGTGACAGGCATAGGTAATTCCAGAATTCCTTTAATGCGCTCTGGATCCAATATCTTCTTGCCGTTAAACAAATAATGCCCCAAATATTTCACTTTTTCCTCCACAAATTGTAACTTTTCTTGTGATACCCGTAGTCCCTTTTGTGCAAGAAAGTTTAGGAGCCGAATGCTTTCTTTTCTTACATCCTCCTTATTATTCCCTGCTATGAGCAGATCATCTACATACTGTAACAGCACGTTTCCCGTTTGTACCTGGTATTCTTTTAAGAGCTCTTCCAGGGCCTGTCCAAACAGATTAGGGGACTCAGTGAACCCTTGGGGGAGCACGGTCCATCTCAATTGCTGTTTACGGCCTGTCTCTATGTCTTCCCATTCAAAGGCAAAATAATCACGGCATTCTTCTGCCAGTGGACAGGCCCAAAAGGCATCCTTTAAATCAGCCACACTATACCAGGAGTTATGGGGTCCTAGCTTGCTTAGCAGTGTGTATGGATTTGCTACTACAGGGAACCGGGCGATAGTTCTTTTGTTTATTTCCCTTAGATCATGTACGAGCCGATATTTCCCATTTGGTTTCTTCACCGGCAGAATGGGGGTGTTAAAGGGTGACATACAAGGCTCTAAGAATTCCTTGTGCTAACAATCGATCGATTTCTGGTTTTAATCCCCTCCGTCCTTCTAGGGATATGGGATATTGCCTTACCCTCACAGGTATGTGGGGTTCGGAAATTTGGATTTTAATCGGTGGGATTTCCAGTCTACTAATTGTGTCCGGAGAGTACCAGACACCGGGGTTAATTTGTTTTTGATCATCCACGGTCAAAGGATAAGCAGACACTGTTAGCTCTTGATTTTTCACTTTAATTTCTAATTGCAATTCAACAATTAAATCTCGTCCTAACAGATTAAATTCTGCTTCAGGGACGAGCAAGAGTTCACCCATTCCAAATTTATTTTCAGTTTCGAATACCACATTTTTGATTTTGCTTACTTTAAAGGGTTCTCCTTTTGCCCCAATTACTTGTACTTTTTCAGGGGAAACTTTACATCCCTCAGGTATTTGCTTAATAGTTGATTTCTCAGCCCCAGTGTCTACTAAAAAGGTGAACTCTTGTTTATGGGGACCTATTTTTAATTTTATCAAGGGCTCATGATGACTCCGGTCCCCTAAGATATAGAGCCCCTGACTCTCCTATTCCGTTTTCAATATTTCCTCATCCCTGATCCTTTCTCTGCAATTCTGTTTTATATGTCCCCTTTTTCCACAGTAAAAACAACATCTCTGTTCCTTCTTCACTACTACGTTCCCTTGTTTCGTTCCAGCAGATCTGTGTTCACCAGTTTGCCCTTTGCGATCCTCTCTGACTGCTGCTACCATCATTTTTACTTGTCGCTTGCTGCTCTCTTCTTCCCGCCTTACGTAGACTTTCTGAGCTTCCCTCAATAATTCATCCAAGCCTCTATTCTGCCAGTCTTCTAACTTTTCAATCTTCTTTCTGATATCTTCCCATGATTTTGCCACAAACTGAGTTTTGAGGAGCGCTTGCCCTAAAGGGTCGTCTGGATTTACCCCAGAGTACAGCTGAAGGGCTTTCCTCAGTCGTTCCAGCCACTCAGTAGGGCTTTCATCTTTCTTTTGCATTTCATTAAATGCTTTATTGATATTCTGGCCACGGGGTACTGCTTCCCCAATCCCCTGGATTACTATAGTTCTCAGGTCCTGCATATGAGTTCTATGCACTGGATCCTGATTATCCCAATGAGGTCTTTGGAGTGGCCATTTAATATCTGCTTGGGGTCCCTGGGCATGCTGAGCATCCCACAGTCTCATTCCTGCTCGTCTAATCATATCTCTTTCCTCGGTAGTAAATAATTGACCAAGGATAGATTGCATCTCATCCCAAGTATAAAGGTTTGGTCCCAAAAATGGATTTAATCTTTCTGCCACTCCGAGTGGGTCTTCAATTAAGTTTCCCATCTCGGTTCTTTTAAAATCTCGTAGGTCAGCCGAGTTTAGGGGTACGGAAATATATCCGATCACAGGTTGAGGTCCCCCCATGGGTATTTCCCTTAGGGGGTACATTTGAGCTGCCCCTTTCTGACTTCTAGTTATGCGTCTAGGAAGAGGGGGAGACCCTTGTTCCGACTCTGGTGGGGGAGTGGGCGCTCTGGGGACCTCTGCGGGAGCAGGAGGAGGAATGTAAGGAGGGGGGGTTAGAAGGGTTTCGTCCAACTCTTCCTGCTTTTTCTTTTGTTTAGTTTTCATTTCATTCAGTGGGTAAAGTCTAGCTCCCGGTCTTTCTAGCCACACTTCCGCATATCGACTCTCCTCCGGGTTAAGGGGTTTTTTATTATTAACCCAGAGGTTTAATTGCTGTCTTACCCAATCTTCTTCTGACCCATAGACTGGCCAAAAGACATTTTTAGAAATCTTCTTCCCTCCCCATATCTTAGTACAATATTCTATCATCTTCTGCTTATCTTTCCCTAGGGTTCCAAGGAAATATCTCCAATTGTCTAAGATATATGCCAGAGGGGTGTTCTTAGGTACAGTGGGTACCCTTCCCATGGGAGTCGAAGGCTTGCTGCCCTTCGCCCCCATCTTCTGGAATATCCACAAACATACACTCACTCGCTCCCCTTGTTCCTGGCCCAGTCCCTCGCGGGAGATGGGAAACGCAGTACTTAAGAGTCCGCACTCGCTTGGTTCAGTATATCGAACCTCTCACTCGTTATATCCCAGGAAACCCAATCCCGCCCGAACGGCAAACCCGCAAACAAATTCGCAATATACTTACGCGTCCTGCGTCTTCGTCCGGACTCCCGTGCACAGAATTTTTATGGGATTTTACCGGTTTCTCCTTTGCTCATTATTCTAGAATTTAGGTTCGTCGGTAAGGTTGGAGTAAGCTGTTGGTCGCGGGGCCGCGAAATGTCGCGGGGTGCCTCCCCGGAGGACCAAAGCCCACCGTTCCTTATCCGAGTCACGGCACCAGAAATTGTTATAAATTGAGACCACAACGGATCATAATCCAATTAAAATTTTATTAATTATAGCAAGTAGAATATGAGCAAAAACAGCGCTGGACGACAGGGGAGTCTGCGCTCCGCCCACTGCCGTCCTGAGCAGTTCAAACAGTCCCTTTTTATACATCTTTACTCCCGTGTTCATGAGGTAGTGGAGGTACTCTGCGCATGCTTCAGTTGTTGTTAGGGGGTCGTTTTCTGCCTTCTGGTGGTCGTTGAGGCCGAAGTAAGAAGTCTTCCCCCTTTGTCCCATAGTTGACCCCTCACTCATATGTCCTTATATGGGGTAGTTTGTCCTGTTTCTGTCGGTTCCTGGACATCTGGTGGTTATCTTATCTTGCACAAGCGGTATCTTGTGGCTGTTTATATCTTTTGCTGTCTGACCTTTACATTGGGCCTAACATAAATCTTTATAAACAATACCCTAGTCCATAGTTTCTCACACTGTCTGACCTTTACATTGGGCTTAACATAAATCTTAATAAACAATACCCTAGTCCATAGTTTCTCACATTCCCCAAACAGTATCACATTTAGAGCAGAGGATAATCATTCCTTTCTACCCCAAACTCTTGGCTGGGGACACGTTGCAGTGCTATCAAACTAGCAGACCGCAACAAGGCTTTAGCGTTGGCCATATTCTACTGCCGGTGCTGTAGCACCTTCCTCCAGAGGCCAGACCACACTGCTCCTCCTCCAGCTGACACCCTCTCCCACAAGCCACAGGGCTATTTAACCCCTTAGCGGGAACCAGCTACACCTGCACATCGCCCATGTCAATCAACCCACTGCCTCTGAGGCAAGGCCACAGCTGCGTGTTATCAATGCTAATCAACCCACCGCCTTCATTCCTCTACAGGGAGAAGCTCACCAAGCACATTTCCACCACCCACAACTGGCTGCTAAACTGTCATTCGCACAGAGCAACGTGTGGAAAAAAAAAAAAAAAAAAATTCCTCCAGGACACATCAAAGTAATTCCACTACTGTTCAGGCTCCCAAGGTACTTTCACCCGTTCAAGCCATCGCAAGGCCTGACGGCCCATTTCTCTCCTTGTACCACCACCACTCCAGAAAAGCAGAGGAAATGTGATGGAGACAGCACACTGGGTGAGCTACAGAGCCCCTGATACCATCTACTAAACACGAAGAGTGTGAGCATGGGAAGGACTAGAAAGGCACTCCACTTACCGTTTAGCTGCTTTCTTGCCAATGAGGTGTCGGTGGAATTGGTGGTCAGCCTTGATTATTGCGTAATCCGTCCCGTGGATCTAAAAAGAATTATATCTTTTATATCTATCTATATATGTATGGATGTACATTATTTTATATTATAATATATAGGGCCAGGTAGGACAGGCCACCGCTTCTGTCTCGTGCCCTAAGTAACTGCCTACTGCCACTATTGGCACTGACTCACCAGCGGTCAGCTACAAGCACTTCTGCTCTTCAGCAGAGCACAAGCATTCCTCTGCTTTGAGAAGAGAGCATTGTGCTCATGAAACATTGAAAAGACTGACTTCTACGCCTCTCCAGCTATAACCAAGAGAATCCTTCCTTCTCCGCACCAAAAAAAATAATGCTGACTTTTCAAGGATGCTATGGATGAGGTTCATAACCAAGGGGTGTCATCCACCTGGCCACACAATTTGTCTCCTGCAAGTTCGATTAAGCATGCCAAGACATCCTATGGATGTGACAAACACCTCATCACCTCTGCTCTGTTGCCCCTTCTTCCCCGAGTTCCTGTTCTCCTTCATAATACCTAGTTGTTCTCTCATTATGAATCCTCCCTTCCCCTTAACAGTGTCAATGGAATCATCGTTCCATGGACAATGAGTCGTCCCTTTCCCCCGCTTGGTCCGAGAGTATTACCTCTGTTCAGTGGCTTGATCCAGGGTGATAGTGCTCGTTCTAGGCGCTGTAAAAAGCGAAATCTATATCCTATGTCCTGATTTTGGGTATCTAACATTAATGCAAAACAGTAATCCTCACACAGTTTTTATTTCATTCTGTAGCGTCGGTGTCGCTATCAGCTGCCTGCGGTAAAGGTTCACGGAAAGGTCTTACATTCTTCGCTGGGATCCATCTAGGTCCTTTTTCTGTAGAGACACAAGCATAACCTTTTCCCCGTGTAACAAGAGGATATGGTCCCATAATTTTACCTGTTTCTGCATCTCGGACCGATACCGGGCCTTTAACCCGTGCCTCGACGGAGGTAGCTGCAGTGAAACGTCGACCTATCGGTGGGTCGTTATCTATTCAAGAACAATTCAAAAAATTAAAAACATACAACGCTTTCTGTAACCGTTCCTCGGGAATAGCCATGCCCATTCCCCCTTTTGTTGTTGTCATAAACGTTTCAGAGACCGATGAGACCCTTCAATGAGAGATCGACCGGTGGGGGAATGAGCAATGCGGTAATATGAGTTCTACCCCATAGGGCAAAAGAGGTTTTTACAGTTGTTGAAACGTAAAGATAAAGACCGATAACGGTCCAGCTTAAGGGAATACCTAAAGCAGCAAAAGCACGCATTAAATGTCTACGAACAGCTCGTGCCTTTTCTCCTGTGTGACACGAGGCAACCAAGGCACCTGAAAATGTATCAATGGAAGAGTGGATATATTTAAGGCTACCAAATTCAGAATCATGCGTGACATCTGTTTGCCATAACGGTAGGCTTTGTAATCCTCTAGGATTAGCTCCTGCAGCAACTGATGGGAAAGAATGTTTTTGACAGTCGGGACAGACAGCAATAATACTTGATGCTTGTTGAGCAGCAAGGCCAAACTGTCGCTTAAGAGCTCCAGCGTTTCGATGGAAAAAAAGAGTGCCTTCGCTTAGCGTGTGCAATACGGTCTGGCAGTACTTGAACTGGTCACGGCAATAGGTCAGCTCGTCGATTGCCTTCTGCAAGAAAACCAGGTAGCGAGGTATGAGACCTAATATGCATAACAAAATAAGGCGCAGATCGAGAGTCCAAAAGGAAAATAAGTTCCTGTAACAGGGTAAAGGGTTGTGAATGCGAAACACTCCGCAGCACAGAAGCTTCAGCTCGTGGAACAATACCTGCAACATAAGCAGAATCAGTAACAAGGTGGAGTGGTACATTCCATTCTCGGAAAACACGAACAACTGCATTCAGTTCTCCTGTTTGAGGTGAACCGGAGACCGTCTCTATGTCCGAATCCCATTGCCTCCGTTGATCATCCCACCACAGAAGAACAGATTTATGCGATTGGCCCGATCCATCTGTAAACACAGTAAGCGCCGGTAAGGGTTGTTCGCTTCTTCTGGGTTTTAACATCAGACGAAAATCAACGTTAAACAGTTTGTGTGAAGGTGGATGGGAAGTTATTCGACCTGTATGTTCTCGCCCGGCACCTCCCCGGGACCTACAGCTTGACAAACTATTGCTGTACAATTCAACCACGAGAACCTCTAACACCTTTACCGCTCAAACCTAGCCTTCTCCTTAACATCTTATATATCCCATAAACACCACCTACCCAAAACCTCAGCACTAAAATCATATTAACCCAAACCCCCCATACACACACGCCCCTAAGACTATAGGCGCCCAAACAGCCAACGAAGCCAACGAAACCAACGAAACCACGTCCCCGTAGCTTACAATCCAAAGCGTGGCACTGAAGATGCCAAGATGGCGTCCAATATGAAAGCCGAGGACAAAAGACTTAGCCCTAACCTTACGGTTGGCTCCTGCTAGACCTAGACGTGCAAGTATCTGCGGCCCAGTGTAAATGCCCTAGGCCTCCTGCTAAGACCGAAGGAGCAGGCATCAGGCACACGCTACCAACTGTAGCCCAAGACGCCTTGCTCAGCCACACCCCCACGGGCACTCAGCAGTAATTAACAGTAAGCAAGAAGCGCAAGCTTGACTTAGTCACGGCAACCTTCAGGGTTGGTAAATCTCGTGCCAGCCGCCGCGGTCACACCAGAAACCCAAGCCAACAGTCACACGGCGTAGAGAGTGGACCAGAGCCTGTCAGAATAACTAGGAAACCGAAACACAACTAAGCTGTCGTAAGCCCGAGATACCCCTAAGGCCAACCTAAAGATGATCCTAGTAAACCTGACTGCGGCCAATGAAGAGACGGGACGCAGCTTGATGCAAGCAAATGTCAATGCGTTGTGCAGAAGCACGAGGTTTTATACGCTTGCAGAAGCTGCGCGTTTTAAACCAATTGCTTCTTGAGGCTAAGCCTTGCATACTAGGCAATCCCTGATTGGTGGTTAACTACCGGCACTTAACAGCAAGGTGTTACCTTTCCTTGGCGCCATCCGTCTCCCACTCCCCTGTGCTCTGTAACCATGCCCCATCATGTTGTTAATTGTTGTCTAGACAAGCTCGAGCACACTCCCCTCAGCTGACCGATTGCCACGCGTGGTCCTAGTTTCCAGCCCGCTCCTGCACCTCCCCCTTCCTGTTGCACAAAAGAACCTTTGAAAGCGAACGAGGAAAAACAAGGCCTAAGCAACAGAACAAATAAAAAACCAACTAAGACATATTATCACTGTCAAAATAACCCACTGCCTTTGTTCCGTACAATTCTACAATTTCCCCTTTTTGTTTTTGAACAGCTAGTACCAGGTTTGCCATGTTCCGCAGGGCCCTTGCAAACATGACAGCAACCAAGGTAATAGCAAACAAACAACACTGCCAATCGAGTGAATGGATGCCAGAAAAGGCTGAAATTTTCTCAGATTTTGATAACATGTTGCTGCAGTGGGGCGCCTAAAATCCACGCAGCACATACCATCAAAATCCTCACAGCCACGTCCTTGAACCAACAACAAAAAGCAGCGGCAATTTTGACTCACATGCTTAACTGCCTACCAAACAAGGTGATTGAACTCTTTAATGCTTTCCCTGCTGTTACTCTGCATAAGAGAAGAAGCGCTGCGACACGTTCCCATCCTAGCCTCCTACTACATTAGCATCTACAGAAAGACAATGCTCGACATGCAAAGTGTAAACAACATCACCTTCTTTTGGATTAACGTTATACGTAGGCGGAAGGGCACACCAAACAAGAACCGTTTCCGTCAAAAAGTTCGAAACATAGCATGCCTTCTCTGAACATACCTCTGGGGTCATCCCCTTCATTCCCTCCTTTTGATGCAAAGAGAGACACTTGACCCTAACAGAGAAGCCCCTGTTTACATCTCTGAGCCAGGACACAAGCCGCAGCTGTGCGCGCCACCAGGCTCAGGGCAGAAACCACTCCTGTAGTTACCTAACTAGATATCTCGACAAGCGTGCAGACACCTATTAAACACTAAATAACCATGTTTATCGTTCCTGTTCTCCTTCGTAATACCTAGTTGTTCTCTCATTATGAATCCTCCCTTCCCCTTATCAGTGTCAATGGAATCATCGTTCCATGGACAATGAGTCGTCCCGTTCCCCCGCTTGGTCCGAGAGTATTACCTCTGTTCAGTGGCTTGATCCAGGGTGATAGTGCTCGTTCTAGGCGCTGTAAAAAGCGAAATCTATATCCTATGTCCTGATTTTGGGTATCTAACATTAATGCAAAACAGTAATCCTCACACAGTTTTTATTTCATTCTGTAGCGTCGGTGTCGCTATCAGCTGCCTGCGGTTAAGGTTCACGGAAAGGTCTTACATTCTTCGCTGGGATCCATCGAGGTCCTTTTTCTGTAGAGACACAAGCATAACCTTTTCCCCGTGTAACAAGAGGATATGGTCCCATAATTTTACCTGTTTCTGCATCTCGGACCGATACCGGGCCTTTAACCCGTGCCTCGACGGAGGTAGCTGCAGTGAAACGTCGACCTATCGGTGGGCCGTTATCTATTCAAGAACAATTCAAAAAATTAAAAACATACAACGCTTTCTGTAACCGTTCCTCGGGAATAGCCATGCCCATTCCCCCTTTTTGTTGTTGTCATAAACGTTTCAGAGACCGATGAGACCCTTCAATGAGAGATCGACCGGTGGGGGAATGAGCAATGCCGGTAATGTGAGTTCTACCCCATAGGGCAAAAGAGGTTTTTACAGTTGTTGAAACGTAAAGATAAAGACCGACAACGGTCCAGCTTAAGGGAATACCTAAAGCAGCAAAAGCACGCATTAAATGTCTACGAACAGCTCGTGCCTTTTCTCCTGTGTGACACGAGGCAACCAAGGCACCTGAAAATGTATCAATGGAAGAGTGGATATATTTAAGGCTACCAAATTCAGAATCATGCGTGACATCTGTTTGCCATAACGGTAGGCTTTGTAATCCTCTAGGATTAACTCCTGCAGCAACTGATGGGAAAGAATGTTTTTGACAATCGGGACAGACAGCAATAATACTTGATGCTTGTTGAGCAGCAAGGCCAAACTGTCGCTTAAGAGCTCCAGCGTTTCGATGGAAAAAAAGAGTGCCTTCGCTTAGCTTGTGCAATACGGTCTGGCAGTACTTGAACTGGTCACGGCAATAGGTCAGCTCGTCGATTGCCTTCTGCAAGAAAACCAGGTAGCGAGGTATGAGACCTAATATGCATAACAAAATAAGGCGCAGATCGAGAGTCCAAAAGGAAAATAAGTTCCTGTAACAGGGTAAAGGGTTGT
Source organism: Falco biarmicus (assembly GCF_023638135.1). NCBI lineage: Eukaryota > Metazoa > Chordata > Aves > Falconiformes > Falconidae > Falco > Falco biarmicus. The sequence continues at coordinate 278,349 of NW_026611991.1, read as the reverse complement.
GAATGCGAAACACTCCGCAGCACAGAAGCTTCAGCTCGTGGAACAATACCTGCAACATAAGCAGAATCAGTAACAAGGTGGAGTGGTACATTCCATTCTCGGAAAACACGAACAACTGCATTCAGTTCTCCTGTTTGAGGTGAACCGGAGACCGTCTCTATGTCCGAATCCCATTGCCTCCGTTGATCATCCCACCACAGAAGAACAGATTTATGCGATTGGCCCAATCCATCTGTAAACACAGTAAGCGCCGGTAAGGGTTGTTCGCTTCTTCTGGGTTTTAACATCAGACGAAAATCAACGTTAAACAGTTTGTGTGAAGGTGGATGGGAAGTTATTCGACCTGTATGTTCTCGCCCGGCACCTCCCCGGGACCTACAGCTTGACAAACTATTGCTGTACAATTCAACCACGAGAACCTCTAACACCTTTACCGCTCAAACCTAGCCTTCTCCTTAACATCTTGTATATCCCATAAACACCACCTACCCAAAACCTCAGCACTAAAATCATATTAACCCAAACCCCCCATACACACACGCCCCTAAGACTAAAGGCGCCCAAACAGCCAACGAAACCAACGAAACCACGTCCCCGTAGCTTACAATCCAAAGCGTGGCACTGAAGATGCCAAGATGGCGTCCAATATGAAAGCCGAGGACAAAAGACTTAGCCCTAACCTTACGGTTGGCTCCTTCTAGACCTAGACGTGCAAGTATCTGCAGCCCAGTGTAAATGCCCTAGGCCTCCTGCTAAGACCGAAGGAGCAGGCATCAGGCACACGCTACCAACTGCAGCCCAAGACGCCTTGCTCAGCCACACCCCCACGGGCACTCAGCAGTAATTAACAGTAAGCAAGAAGCGCAAGCTTGACTTAGTCACGGCAGCCTTCAGGGTTGGTAAATCTCGTGCCAGCCGCCGCGGTCACACCAGAAACCCAAGCCAACAGTCACACGGCGTAGAGAGTGGACCAGAGCCTGTCAGAATAACTAGGAAACCGAAACACAGCTAAGCTGTCGTAAGCCCGAGATACCCCTAAGGCCAACCTAAAGATGATCCTAGTAAACCTGACTGCGGCCAATGAAGAGACGGGACGCAGCTTGATGCAAGCAAATGTCAATGCGTTGTGCAGAAGCACGAGGTTTTATACGCTTGCAGAAGCTGCGCGTTTTAAACCAATTGCTTCTTGAGGCTAAGCCTTGCATACTAGGCAATCCCTGATTGGTGGTTAACTACCGGCACTTAACAGCAAGGTGTTACCTTTCCTTGGCGCCATCCGTCTCCCACTCCCCTGTGCTCTGTAACCATGCCCCATCATGTTGTTAATTGTTGTCTAGACAAGCTCGAGCACACTCCCCTCAGCTGACCGATTGCCACGCGTGGTCCTAGTTTCCAGCCCGCTCCTGCACCTCCCCCTTCCTGTTGCACAAAAGAACCTTTGAAAGCGAACGAGGAAAAACAAGGCCTAAGCAACAGAACAAATAAAAAACCAACTAAGACATATTATCACTGTCAAAATAACCCACTGCCTTTGTTCCGTACAATTCTACAATTTCCCCTTTTTGTTTTTGAACAGCTAGTACCAGGTTTGCCATGTTCCGCAGGGCCCTTGCAAACATGACAGCAACCAAGGTAATAGCAAACAAACAACACTGCCAATCGAGTGAATGGATGCCAGAAAAGGCTGAAATTTTCTCAGATTTTGATAACATGTTGCTGCAGTGGGGCGCCTAAAATCCACGCAGCACATACCATCAAAATCCTCACAGCCACGTCCTTGAACCAACAACAAAAAGCAGCGGCAATTTTGACTCACATGCTTAACTGCCTACCAAACAAGGTGATTGAACTCTTTAATGCTTTCCCTGCTGTTACTCTGCATAAGAGAAGAAGCGCTGCGACACGTTCCCATCCTAGCCTCCTACTACATTAGCATCTACAGAAAGACAATGCTCGACATGCAAAGTGTAAACAACATCACCTTCTTTTGGATTAACGTTATACGTAGGCGGAAGGGCACACCAAACAAGAACCGTTTCCGTCAAAAAGTTCGAAACATAGCATGCCTTCTCTGAACATACCTCTGGGGTCATCCCCTTCATTCCCTCCTTTTGATGCAAAGAGAGACACTTTACCCTAACAGAGAAGCCCCTGTTTACATCTCTGAGCCAGGACACAAGCCGCAGCTGTGCGCGCCACCAGGCTCAGGGCAGAAACCACTCCTGTAGTTACCTAACTAGATATCTCGACAAGCGTGCAGACACCTATTAAACACTAAATAACCATGTTTATCGTTCCTGTTCTCCTTCGTAATACCTAGTTGTTCTCTCATTATGAATCCTCCCTTCCCCTTATCAGTGTCAATGGAATCATCGTTCCATGGACAATGAGTCGTCCCGTTCCCCCGCTTGGTCCGAGAGTATTACCTCTGTTCAGTGGCTTGATCCAGGGTGATAGTGCTCGTTCTAGGCGCTGTAAAAAGCGAAATCTATATCCTATGTCCTGATTTTGGGTATCTAACATTAATGCAAAACAGTAATCCTCACACAGTTTTTATTTCATTCTGTAGCGTCGGTGTCGGTATCGGCTGCCTGCGGTAAAGGTTCACGGAAAGGTCTTACATTCTTCGCTGGGATCCATCTAGGTCCTTTTTCTGTAGAGACACAAGCATAACCTTTTCCCCGTGTAACAAGAGGATATGGTCCCATAATTTTACCTGTTTCTGCATCTCGGACCGATACCGGGCCTTTAACCCGTGCCTCGACGGAGGTAGCTGCAGTGAAACGTCGACCTATCGGTGGGTCGTTATCTATTCAAGAACAATTCAAAAAATTAAAAACATACAACGCTTTCTGTAACCGTTCCTCGGGAATAGCCATGCCCATTCCCCCTTTTTGTTGTTGTCATAAACGTTTCAGAGACCGATGAGACCCTTCAATGAGAGATCGACCGGTGGGGGAATGAGCAATGCCGGTAATGTGAGTTCTACCCCATAGGGCAAAAGAGGTTTTTACAGTTGTTGAAACGTAAAGATAAAGACCGACAACGGTCCAGCTTAAGGGAATACCTAAAGCAGCAAAAGCACGCATTAAATGTCTACGAACAGCTCGTGCCTTTTCTCCTGTGTGACACGAGGCAACCAAGGCACCTGAAAATGTATCAATGGAAGAGTGGATATATTTAAGGCTACCAAATTCAGAATCATGCGTGACATCTGTTTGCCATAACGGTAGGCTTTGTAATCCTCTAGGATTAACTCCTGCAGCAACTGATGGGAAAGAATGTTTTTGACAGTCGGGACAGACAGCAATAATACTTGATGCTTGTTGAGCAGCAAGGCCAAACTGTCGCTTAAGAGCTCCAGCGTTTCGATGGAAAAAAAGAGTGCCTTCGCTTAGCTTGTGCAATACGGTCTGGCAGTACTTGAACTGGTCACGGCAATAGGTCAGCTCGTCGATTGCCTTCTGCAAGAAAACCAGGTAGCGAGGTATGAGACCTAATATGCATAACAAAATAAGGCGCAGATCGAGAGTCCAAAAGGAAAATAAGTTCCTGTAACAGGGTAAAGGGTTGTGAATGCGAAACACTCCGCAGCACAGAAGCTTCAGCTCGTGGAACAATACCTGCAACATAAGCAGAATCAGTAACAAGGTGGAGTGGTACATTCCATTCTCGGAAAACACGAACAACTGCATTCAGTTCTCCTGTTTGAGGTGAACCGGAGACCGTCTCTATGTCCGAATCCCATTGTCTCCGTTGAAAACCTTAGGAAGACAGGAATTGAACCTGCACAGAAGAGATCAAAGCGCTCCATACTCCCCTTACATTACTTCCCAGTAGGGTCAGCTAAACAAAAGCTATCGGGCCCATACCCCGAAAATGATGGTTTAACCTCTTCCTCTACTAAATGAGCCCCGTCACAAAACTAACGTTCTCCTTAAGCCTTCTACTAGGAACAACCATCACAATTTCAAGCAACCACTGACTGCTAGCCTGGCCTGGACTAGAAATCAACACCCTTGCCATTATCCCCTTCCTTTCAAAATCACACCACCCTCGAGCTATGGAAGCTGCAATCAAATACTTTCTCGTCCAAGCAACCGCCTCCGCATTAATCCTCTTCTCAAGCACAATCAACGCACAGTTCACCGGACAATGAGACATTCCGCGACTAAGCCACCCAACAGCCTCCCTACTACTAACTACAGCAGTCGCAATAAAACTAGGCCTAGTACCCTTTCACTTCCGATGTCCAGAGGTCATACAAGGCTCACCTATAACCACTGCCCTACTCGTCTCTACATGAATAAAACTCCCCCCACTCACTCTTCTTTTCTTAACTGCCCCCTCACTGAACCCACTCCTACTGACAACCGTGGCCATTGCATCCGCAGCCATCGGAGGGCGAACAGGACTTAACCAAACACAAATCCGAAAAGTCCTAGCTTTCTCATCGATCGCCCACCTAGGCTGAATAACCATCATCCTCATATACAACCCCAAGCTAACATTAATAACCTTCTACCTATACTCCTTAAGAACCGCCTCCATTTTCTTAGCCCTCAACACAACCAACTCCTCAAAACTATCCACAATAATAACCTCCTGAACAAAAATACCATCGCTAAACGCATCCTTGACGCTAGCACTACTATCCCTAGCCGGCCTGCCCCCACTCCCTGGCTTTTTACCAAAATGACTCATTATCCAGGAACTAACTAAGCAAGAGATATCAACCGCAGCCATAATTATTTCAATACTCTCCCTACAAGGTTTATTTTTCTACCTACGCCTTGCATATTGCTCCACACTCCCACCAAACTCTACAAGCTTCATAAAACAATGATACAATAACAAATCCACAGGCACACCAATTGCTACCTTAATTTCTCTGTCAGTCCTCCTTCTCCCCCCTTCTCCCGCAATCCTGACCGTTACCTAAGAAACTTAGGATCCCCTGCCTACCAAACCGAAGGCCTTCAAAGCCTTAACTAAGAGTTAAATCCTCTTAGTTTCTGCCCACACCACTAAGGCCCGCAGGACACTAAACCTGCACCATCTAAATGCAACTCAGATACTCTAATTCAGCTAGGGCCTCCACGATAAGCCTAGACAGACGGGCCTCGATCCCATAAACTTCTAATTAACAGCTAGACGCTCAAACCAACGAGCTTCTGTCTACCAGACTCCGGCACACTCTCAGCGTACATCAATGAGTTTGCAACTCAACATGAACTTCACCACAGAGTCGATAAGAAGAGGAATTCAACCTCTGTAAAAAGGACTACAGCCTAACGCCTAAACACTCAGCCACCTGACCCGTGACCTTCATCAACCGATGACTAGTTTCAACAAACCACAATGACATCGGCACCCTATACCTACTCTTCGGAGCATGGGCAGGCATAGCCGAGTACCGCCCTCAGCCTCCTTATTCGAGCAGAACTTGGCCAACCAGGAACTCTCCTAGGAGACGACCAAATCTACAATGTCATCATCACCGCCCATGCCTTCGTAAGAATCTTCTTCACAGTTATAGCTATTATAATCGAAGGGTTTGGAAACTGACTAGTCCCCCTTATAATTGGAGCCCCAGACATAGCATTCCCCCGCATAAACAACATCAGTTTCTGAACTACTTCCTCCGTCCTTCCTACTGCTCCTAGCGTCCTCCACAGTAGAAGCTGGAGTCGGAACAGGATGAACCATATACCCGCCCCTAGCAGGCAACCTAGCCCATGCTGGCGCCTCAGTAGACCTAGCCATCTTCTCCCTACACCTCGCAGGTGTGTCTTCCATCTTAGGGGCCATCAACTTTAACACAACAGCCATTAACATAACCCCCCCTGCCTTATCGCAACATCCAACTCCCCTATTCGTATGATCCATACTCCTAGTGCCCTCACTTCCAGTCCTGGCCGCCGGCATCACCATACTACTGACCGACCGAAACCTAAACACTACATTCTTTGACCCCGCTGGAGGGGGAGACCCCATTCTCTACCAGCACCTGTTCTGATTCTTTGGCCACCAGGAAGTTTACATCTTAATCCTTCACGGCTTTGGAATCATCTCACATGTTGTAACGTATTACGCAGGCAAAAAAGAACCATTCGGCTACATAGGAATAGTCTGAGCTATACTATCGATTGGATTCCTGGGCTTTGTCATATGAGCCCACCACATATTCACTGTCGGAATAGACGTAGACAGCCGATCATACTTCATCTCCGCCACTATAATCATCGCCATCCCAACCGGCATTCAGGTATTCAGCTGACTAGCCACACCACACGGAGGCACCATCAAATGAGATCCACCGATACTGTGAGCCTTGGGCTTCATCTTCCTCTTCACACTTGCAATAAGGTGTCGGTGGAATTGGTGGTCAGCCTTGATTACTGCGTAATCCATCCCGTGGATCTAAAAAGAATTTTATATATATATAATATTGTACGCACATACATATATATATTATATAGGGCCAGGTAGGACAGGCCACCGCTTCTGTCTCGTGCCCTAAGTAACTGCCTACTGCCACTATTGGCACTGACTCACCAGCGGTCAGCTACAAGCACTTCTGCTCTTCAGCAGAGCACAAGCATTCCTCTGCTTTGAGAAGAGAGCATTGTGCTCATGAAACATTGAAAAGACTGACTTCTATGCCTCTCCAGCTATAACCAAGAGAATCCTTCCTTCTCCGCACCAAAAAAATTAATGCTGACTTTTCAAGGATGCTATGGATGAGGTTCATAACCAAGGGGTGTCATCCACCTGGCCACACAATTTGTCTCCTGCAAGTTCGATTAAGCATGCCAAGACATCCTATGGATGTGACAAACACCTCATCACCTCTGCTCTGTTGCCCCTTCTTCCCCCAGTTTCTTACTGGAACTAGTAACTCCAGCTCACCAGTTCCTTGAGCATGGCTTCAATCGGTTCCTGAGCCACATGCACATCTTCTGTAGGTCCTTCCAAAGTGATGTTATCCTGTGGCGAGCAGCCTCACAGTTTGCCCTCTTGCCTGTGCTAACAATTGTCTCCGAGTTGCTGTTCTTTGCTGGGAGATCAATTATGGTGTTGCTTTCTTTACGGATCTGCCACAAAGGAAAAAAAAATAAAAAATCATCTCAGAAGTGTCCCATGTCAGAAGAAAAAGCCTCGCAGGCTATATTGGACATCACCAATGGGCAGGAGAGAGCATCCAGTGGGATTTTGCTGCAGGCAGTGATCATCACGAGCACTTGAGTTAGGAGCAATATCTCACCTTCTTGATGTTGGCACCTCCTTTCCCCACGATGTTCTTGTGGAACTGTTTGCAGATGGGGACAGAAATAGAAAAGCTGTTTTCAACCTAAGGGAGAAAGGAAGGGAGAACTGAAGATTACACTGTCGTGGCAAGGGAGGCCCGACTTCAGGAACTCTGATAAACGAGCTTTTGAAAAGAGGCTTAGACCCAAGGAAGTTCTCTATACGAGGGACTTGTAAGACTAAACAAAGGCAAGGACGTTCCCCTATAGCCTTCCCATAACAGGTACTACCCCCTGCCTCCATTCAGCCAAAACAGCGTCGACAGCTCCCTCCTCTTGAGGTGTTTTAGCTCTACCCAAGCCAGTAGAGCTCTGCTTTGCCCCAGGGTTATCCAGGCACGGAGGAGGGAAGTGCAGGCAGAAGACCTCCTTACCAGGTCTGCCACCGTCTTTTGCATGTACTCGGTGCACTTCTCCACCTCGTTTTTGGGACCTCGGAGTTGGACGATGTCACTCTTGTGTGCAGGGTCTGGGAAGTTGATGATAACCTGCAGGAGCGGTCATTTAGAGTTAGCTCAAGCAAAAGCAAGAACCCTTGTGTCAGACACATGCAAAGGTTGGGGGGATCCTACACATGCCCTTTTCCCATTCAGAAAAGGGGAACCGTGTTAGCGGCCTCTGGCTAAAAGAACTATCTTCTCAGACACTTGCGCTACAGAGCCACTAAAGTTACGACTTCTGTGACGACAGGCCTACTACCCATGTAGGAAAGAACCCCTCTGGATTCCTCCTCTCCTACAAAGCCTTACCTCTGGGAATTGCTCCCGGATTTCCCAGACCCGCTCAGCCTTCTGCCCAGTGATGGTCCGGTGGAATTTCTGCTCAACGATTAGGTCCGCAGCGTGTTCATTTTCCTGACGGGAACAGAGGGCACACTGAGTGTTCAGCCGGAGAGCCATCTACTTTGACTTAGCGGTTTGCTGCCCGACGGTTTACTTGCCAGCACTGTCCCTCTTTTCTCCAGACCAAATTCACTCTGCGTTGACAGAGAAGGGCTACCCGAGGGAACAGGGGAAGACATTTGTGAAGAGGAACTTGCACTTGTCATGAGATCCAAGTGCTCCGTGGGCAAGGGGCACACACTCGCACCAGAAGGTTACAAGGGAACACGAGAGCCCAAACCCTGCAGTCTCCCAAACATCACGTCCTACCCACTCACCATACGGGAAGCGAGTTCCAGCAGCTCGCTCTTGGCCTGTGGGACCCCCTGTGGGTCTCCTTCCATTCTGATCGGGTTGCTCTTCTCGTTGTCCGGGGGAATGCGCACAGACACCTTGTACAGATCCTTCATCCTGTTCACTTCGAGGCAAGGACTGTGGTGACGCCGTCTGCTAGGCAAAGACCTGGAAGCAAGGCACCTGGATTATCACTGCTCAGAGGCTGATGAAGAAGTAAAGCCGCCTCTGGGAAGGGCTCGGTGGGGTAGGGTTGAGCCAGGGGAAATTGCCTCTTCCCCCTGGAGTTCAGCGAGAGCAGACCTGTGCCACACGAGAGCCTGTCCAAGTAAATACCGTGGCATCTACAGAGCCCATTGTTCCCTTGTCAGAGCCAGGCGTGTTTCTTCCCCAAACAGTATCACATTTAGAGCAGAGGATAATCGTTCCTTTCTACCCCAAACTCTTGGCTGGGGACACGTTGCAGTGCTATCAAACTAGCAGACCGCAACAAGGCTTTAGCGTTGGCCATATTCTACTGCCGGTGCTGTAGCACCTTCCTCCAGAGGCCAGACCACACTGCTCCTCCTCCAGCTGACACCCTCTCCCACAAGCCACAGGGCTATTTAACCCCTTAGCGGGAACCAGCTACACCTGCACATCGCCCATGTCAATCAACCCACTGCCTCTGAGGCAAGGCCACAGCTGCGTGTTATCAATGCTAATCAACCCACCGCCTTCATTCCTCTACAGGGAGAAGCTCACCAAGCACATTTCCACCACCCACAACTGGCTGCTAAAATGTCATTCGCACAGAGCAACGTGTGGAAAAAAAAAAAAAAAAAATTCCTCCAGGACACATCAAAGTAATTCCACTACTGTTCAGGCTCCCAAGGTACTTTCACCCGTTCAAGCCATCGCAAGGCCTCACGGCCCATTTCTCTCCTTGTACCACCACCCCTCCAGAAAAGCAGAGGAAATGTGATGGAGACAGCACACTGGGTGAGCTACAGAGCCCCTGATACCATCTACTAAACACGAAGAGTGTGAGCATGGGAAGGACTAGAAAGGCACTCCACTTACCGTTTAGCTGCTTTCTTGCCAATGAGGTGTCGGTGGAATTGGTGGTCAGCCTTGATTATTGCGTAATCCGTCCCGTGGATCTAAAAAGAATTATATCTTTTATATCTATCTATATATGTATGGATGTACATTATTTTATATTATAATATATAGGGCCAGGTAGGACAGGCCACCGCTTCTGTCTCGTGCCCTAAGTAACTGCCTCCTGCCAGTATTGGCACTGACTCACCAGCGGTCAGCTACAAGCACTTCTGCTCTTCAGCAGAGCACAAGCATTCCTCTGCTTTGAGAAGAGAGCATTGTGCTCATGAAACATTGAAAAGACTTACTTCTACGCCTCTCCAGCTATAACCAAGAGAATCCTTCCTTCTCCGCACCAAAAAAAATAATGCTGACTTTTCAAGGATGCTATGGATGAGGTTCATAACCAAGGGGTGTCATCCACCTGGCCACACAATTTGTCTCCTGCAAGTACGATTAAGCATGCCAAGACATCCTATGGATGTGACAAACACCTCATCACCTCTGCTCTGTTGCCCCTTCTTCCCCCAGTTTCTTACTGGAACTAGTAACTCCAGCTCACCAGTTCCTTGAGCATGGCTTCAATCGGTTCCTGAGCCACATGCACATCTTCTGTAGGTCCTTCCAAAGTGATGTTATCCTGTGGCGAGCAGCCTCACAGTTTGCCCTCTTGCCTGTGATAACAATTGTCTCCGAGTTGCTGTTCTTTGCTGGGAGATCAATTTTGGTGTTGCTTTCTTTACGGATCTGCCACAAAAGAAAAAAAAAAAAAAATCATCTCAGAAGCGTCCCATGTCAGAAGAAAAAGCCTCGCAGGCTATATTGGACATCACCAATGGGCAGGAGAGAGCATCCAGTGGGATTTTGCTGCAGGCAGTGATCATCACGAGCACTTGAGTTAGGAGCAATATCTCACCTTCTTGATGTTGGCACCTCCTTTCCCTACGATGTTCTTGTGGAACTGTTTGCAGATGGGGACAGAAATAGAAAAGCTGTTTTCAACCTAAGGGAGAAAGGAAGGGAGAACTGAAGATTACACTGTCGTGGCAAGGGAGGCCCGACTTCAGGAACTCTGATAAACGAGCTTTTGAAAAGAGGCTTAGACCCAAGGAAGTTCTCTATACGAGGGACTTGTAAGACTAAACAAAGGCAAGGACGTTCCCCTATAGCCTTCCCATAACAGGTACTACCCCCTGCCTCCATTCAGCCAAAACAGCGTCGACAGCTCCCTCCTCTTGAGGTGTTTTAGCTCTACCCAAGCCAGTAGAGCTCTGCTTTGCCCCAGGGTTATCCAGGCACGGAGGAGGGAAGTGCAGGCAGAAGACCTCCTTACCAGGTCTGCCACCGTCTTTTGCATGTACTCGGTGCACTTCTCCACCTCGTTTTTGGGACCTCGGAGTTGGACGATGTCACTCTTGTGTGCAGGGTCTGGGAAGTTGATGATAACCTGCAGGAGCGGTCATTTAGAGTTAGCTCAAGCAAAAGCAAGAACCCTTGTGTCAGACACATGCAAAGGTTGGGGGGATCCTACACATGCCCTTTTCCCATTCAGAAAAGGGGAACCGTGTTAGCGGCCTCTGGCTAAAAGAACTATCTTCTCAGACACTTGCGCTACAGAGCCACTAAAGTTACGACTTCTGTGACGACAGGCCTACTACCCATGTAGGAAAGAACCCCTCTGGATTCCTCCTCTCCTACAAAGCCTTACCTCTGGGAATTGCTCCCGGATTTCCCAGATCCGCTCAGCCTTCTGCCCAGTGATGGTCCGGTGGAATTTCTGCTCAACGATTAGGTCCGCAGCGTGTTCATTTTCCTGACGGGAACAGAGGGCACACTGAGTGTTCAGCCGGAGAGCCATCTACTTTGACTTAGCGGTTTGCTGCCCGACGGTTTACTTGCCAGCACTGTCCCTCTTTTCTCCAGACCAAATTCACTCTGCGTTGACAGAGAAGGGCTACCCGAGGGAACAGGGGAAGACATTTGTGAAGAGGAACTTGCACTTGTCATGAGATCCAAGTGCTCCGTGGGCAAGGGGCACACACTCGCACCAGAAGGTTACAAGGGAACACGAGAGCCCAAACCCTGCAGTCTCCCAAACATCACGTCCTACCCACTCACCATACGGGAAGCGAGTTCCAGCAGCTCGCTCTTGGCCTGTGGGACCCCCTGTGGGTCTCCTTCCATTCTGATCGGGTTGCTCTTCTCGTTGTCCGGGGGAATGCGCACAGACACCTTGTACAGATCCTTCATCCTGTTCACTTCGAGGCAAGGACTGTGGTGACGCCGTCTGCTAGGCAAAGACCTGGAAGCAAGGCACCTGGATTATCACTGCTCAGAGGCTGATGAAGAAGTAAAGCCGCCTCTGGGAAGGGCTCGGTGGGGTAGGGTTGAGCCAGGGGAAATTGCCTCTTCCCCCTGGAGTTCAGCGAGAGCAGACCTGTGCCACACGAGAGCCTGTCCAAGTAAATACCGTGGCATCTACAGAGCCCATTGTTCCCTTGTCAGAGCCAGGCGTGTTTCTTCCCCAAACAGTATCACATTTAGAGCAGAGGATAATCGTTCCTTTCTACCCCAAACTCTTGGCTGGGGACACGTTGCAGTGCTATCAAACTAGCAGACCGCAACAAGGCTTTAGCGTTGGCCATATTCTACTGCCGGTGCTGTAGCACCTTCCTCCAGAGGCCAGACCACACTGCTCCTCCTCCAGCTGACACCCTCTCCCACAAGCCACAGGGCTATTTAACCCCTTAGCGGGAACCAGCTACACCTGCACATCGCCCATGTCAATCAACCCACTGCCTCTGAGGCAAGGCCACAGCTGCGTGTTATCAATGCTAATCAACCCACCGCCTTCATTCCTCTACAGGGAGAAGCTCACCAAGCACATTTCCACCACCCACAACTGGCTGCTAAAATGTCATTCGCACAGAGCAACGTGTGGAAAAAAAAAAAAAAAAAATTCCTCCAGGACACATCAAAGTAATTCCACTACTGTTCAGGCTCCCAAGGTACTTTCACCCGTTCAAGCCATCGCAAGGCCTGACGGCCCATTTCTCTCCTTGTACCACCACCACTCCAGAAAAGCAGAGGAAATGTGATGGAGACAGCACACTGGGTGAGCTACAGAGCCCCTGATACCATCTACTAAACACGAAGAGTGTGAGCATGGGAAGGACTAGAAAGGCACTCCACTTACCGTTTAGCTGCTTTCTTGCCAATGAGGTGTCGGTGGAATTGGTGGTCAGCCTTGATTATTGCGTAATCCGTCCCGTGGATCTAAAAAGAATTATATTTTTTATATCTATCTATATATGTATGGATGTACATTATTTTATATTATAATATATAGGGCCAGGTAGGACAGGCCACCGCTTCTGTCTCGTGCCCTAAGTAACTGCCTACTGCCAGTATTGGCACTGACTCACCAGCGGTCAGCTACAAGCACTTCTGCTCTTCAGCAGAGCACAAGCATTCCTCTGCTTTGAGAAGAGAGCATTGTGCTCATGAAACATTGAAAAGACTTACTTCTACGCCTCTCCAGCTATAACCAAGAGAATCCTTCCTTCTCCGCACCAAAAAAAATAATGCTGACTTTTCAAGGATGCTATGGATGAGGTTCATAACCAAGGGGTGTCATCCACCTGGCCACACAATTTGTCTCCTGCAAGTACGATTAAGCATGCCAAGACATCCTATGGATGTGACAAACACCTCATCACCTCTGCTCTGTTGCCCCTTCTTCCCCCAGTTTCTTACTGGAACTAGTAACTCCAGCTCACCAGTTCCTTGAGCATGGCTTCAATCGGTTCCTGAGCCACATGCACATCTTCTGTAGGTCCTTCCAAAGTGATGTTATCCTGTGGCGAGCAGCCTCACAGTTTGCCCTCTTGCCTGTGATAACAATTGTCTCCGAGTTGCTGTTCTTTGCTGGGAGATCAATTATGGTGTTGCTTTCTTTACGGATCTGCCATAAAGAAAAAAAAAAAAAAATCATCTCAGAAGTGTCCCATGTCAGAAGAAAAACCCTCGCAGGCTATATTGGACATCACCAATGGGCAGGAGAGAGCATCCAGTGGGATTTTGCTGCAGGCAGTGATCATCACGAGCACTTGAGTTAGGAGCAATATCTCACCTTCTTGATGTTGGCACCTCCTTTCCCTACGATGTTCTTGTGGAACTGTTTGCAGATGGGGACAGAAATAGAAAAGCTGTTTTCAACCTAAGGGAGAAAGGAAGGGAGAACTGAAGATTACACTGTCGTGGCAAGGGAGGCCCGACTTCAGGAACTCTGATAAACGAGCTTTTGAAAAGAGGCTTAGACCCAAGGAAGTTCTCTATACGAGGGACTTGTAAGACTAAACAAAGGCAAGGACGTTCCCCTATAGCCTTCCCATAACAGGTACTACCCCCTGCCTCCATTCAGCCAAAACAGCGTCGACAGCTCCCTCCTCTTGAGGTGTTTTAGCTCTACCCAAGCCAGTAGAGCTCTGCTTTGCCCCAGGGTTATCCAGGCACGGAGGAGGGAAGTGCAGGCAGAAGACCTCCTTACCAGGTCTGCCACCGTCTTTTGCATGTACTCGGTGCACTTCTCCACCTCGTTTTTGGGACCTCGGAGTTGGACGATGTCACTCTTGTCTGCAGGGTCTGGGAAGTTGATGATAACCTGCAGGAGCGGTCATTTAGAGTTAGCTCAAGCAAAAGCAAGAACCCTTGTGTCAGACACATGCAAAGGTTGGGGGGATCCTACACATGCCCTTTTCCCATTCAGAAACGGGGAACCGTGTTAGCGGCCTCTGGCTAAAAGAACTATCTTCTCAGACACTTGCGCTACAGAGCCACTAAAGTTACGACTTCTGTGACGACAGGCCTACTACCCATGTAGGAAAGAACCCCTCTGGATTCCTCCTCTCCTACAAAGCCTTACCTCTGGGAATTGCTCCCGGATTTCCCAGATCCGCTCAGCCTTCTGCCCAGTGATGGTCCGGTGGAATTTCTGCTCAACGATTAGGTCCGCAGCGTGTTCATTTTCCTGACGGGAACAGAGGGCACACTGAGTGTTCAGCCGGAGAGCCATCTACTTTGACTTAGCGGTTTGCTGCCCGACGGTTTACTTGCCAGCACTGTCCCTCTTTTCTCCAGACCAAATTCACTCTGCGTTGACAGAGAAGGGCTACCCGAGGGAACAGGGGAAGACATTTGTGAAGAGGAACTTGCACTTGTCATGAGATCCAAGTGCTCCGTGGGCAAGGGGCACACACTCGCACCAGAAGGTTACAAGGGAACACGAGAGCCCAAACCCTGCAGTCTCCCAAACATCACGTCCTACCCACTCACCATACGGGAAGCGAGTTCCAGCAGCTCGCTCTTGGCCTGTGGGACCCCCTGTGGGTCTCCTTCCATTCTGATCGGGTTGCTCTTCTCGTTGTCCGGGGGAATGCGCACAGACACCTTGTACAGATCCTTCATCCTGTTCACTTCGAGGCAAGGACTGTGGTGACGCCGTCTGCTAGGCAAAGACCTGGAAGCAAGGCACCTGGATTATCACTGCTCAGAGGCTGATGAAGAAGTAAAGCCGCCTCTGGGAAGGGCTCGGTGGGGTAGGGTTGAGCCAGGGGAAATTGCCTCTTCCCCCTGGAGTTCAGCGAGAGCAGACCTGTGCCACACGAGAGCCTGTCCAAGTAAATACCGTGGCATCTACAGAGCCCATTGTTCCCTTGTCAGAGCCAGGCGTGTTTCTTCCCCAAACAGTATCACATTTAGAGCAGAGGATAATCGTTCCTTTCTACCCCAAACTCTTGGCTGGGGACACGTTGCAGTGCTATCAAACTAGCAGACCGCAACAAGGCTTTAGCGTTGGCCATATTCTACTGCCGGTGCTGTAGCACCTTCCTCCAGAGGCCAGACCACACTGCTCCTCCTCCAGCTGACACCCTCTCCCACAAGCCACAGGGCTATTTAACCCCTTAGCGGGAACCAGCTACACCTGCACATCGCCCATGTCAATCAACCCACTGCCTCTGAGGCAAGGCCACAGCTGCGTGTTATCAATGCTAATCAACCCACCGCCTTCATTCCTCTACAGGGAGAAGCTCACCAAGCACATTTCCACCACCCACAACTGGCTGCTAAAATGTCATTCGCACAGAGCAACGTGTGGAAAAAAAAAAAAAAAAAATTCCTCCAGGACACATCAAAGTAATTCCACTACTGTTCAGGCTCCCAAGGTACTTTCACCCGTTCAAGCCATCGCAAGGCCTGACGGCCCATTTCTCTCCTTGTACCACCACCCCTCCAGAAAAGCAGAGGAAATGTGATGGAGACAGCACACTGGGTGAGCTACAGAGCCCCTGATACCATCTACTAAACACGAAGAGTGTGAGCATGGGAAGGACTAGAAAGGCACTCCACTTACCGTTTAGCTGCTTTCTTGCCAATGAGGTGTCGGTGGAATTGGTGGTCAGCCTTGATTATTGCGTAATCCGTCCCGTGGATCTAAAAAGAATTATATTTTTTATATCTATCTATATATGTATGGA
The DNA here is from genome assembly GCF_023638135.1 of Falco biarmicus. Classification (NCBI taxonomy): domain Eukaryota; kingdom Metazoa; phylum Chordata; class Aves; order Falconiformes; family Falconidae; genus Falco; species Falco biarmicus. Next base: position 262,245 of record NW_026611991.1, on the reverse strand, counting down.
TGTACATTATTTTATATTATAATATATAGGGCCAGGTAGGACAGGCCACCGCTTCTGTCTCGTGCCCTAAGTAACTGCCTACTGCCAGTATTGGCACTGACTCACCAGCGGTCAGCTACAAGCACTTCTGCTCTTCAGCAGAGCACAAGCATTCCTCTGCTTTGAGAAGAGAGCATTGTGCTCATGAAACATTGAAAAGACTTACTTCTACGCCTCTCCAGCTATAACCAAGAGAATCCTTCCTTCTCCGCACCAAAAAAAATAATGCTGACTTTTCAAGGATGCTATGGATGAGGTTCATAACCAAGGGGTGTCATCCACCTGGCCACACAATTTGTCTCCTGCAAGTACGATTAAGCATGCCAAGACATCCTATGGATGTGACAAACACCTCATCACCTCTGCTCTGTTGCCCCTTCTTCCCCCAGTTTCTTACTGGAACTAGTAACTCCAGCTCACCAGTTCCTTGAGCATGGCTTCAATCGGTTCCTGAGCCACATGCACATCTTCTGTAGGTCCTTCCAAAGTGATGTTATCCTGTGGCGAGCAGCCTCACAGTTTGCCCTCTTGCCTGTGATAACAATTGTCTCCGAGTTGCTGTTCTTTGCTGGGAGATCAATTATGGTGTTGCTTTCTTTACGGATCTGCCATAAAGAAAAAAAAAAAAAAATCATCTCAGAAGTGTCCCATGTCAGAAGAAAAACCCTCGCAGGCTATATTGGACATCACCAATGGGCAGGAGAGAGCATCCAGTGGGATTTTGCTGCAGGCAGTGATCATCACGAGCACTTGAGTTAGGAGCAATATCTCACCTTCTTGATGTTGGCACCTCCTTTCCCTACGATGTTCTTGTGGAACTGTTTGCAGATGGGGACAGAAATAGAAAAGCTGTTTTCAACCTAAGGGAGAAAGGAAGGGAGAACTGAAGATTACACTGTCGTGGCAAGGGAGGCCCGACTTCAGGAACTCTGATAAACGAGCTTTTGAAAAGAGGCTTAGACCCAAGGAAGTTCTCTATACGAGGGACTTGTAAGACTAAACAAAGGCAAGGACGTTCCCCTATAGCCTTCCCATAACAGGTACTACCCCCTGCCTCCATTCAGCCAAAACAGCGTCGACAGCTCCCTCCTCTTGAGGTGTTTTAGCTCTACCCAAGCCAGTAGAGCTCTGCTTTGCCCCAGGGTTATCCAGGCACGGAGGAGGGAAGTGCAGGCAGAAGACCTCCTTACCAGGTCTGCCACCGTCTTTTGCATGTACTCGGTGCACTTCTCCACCTCGTTTTTGGGACCTCGGAGTTGGACGATGTCACTCTTGTGTGCAGGGTCTGGGAAGTTGATGATAACCTGCAGGAGCGGTCATTTAGAGTTAGCTCAAGCAAAAGCAAGAACCCTTGTGTCAGACACATGCAAAGGTTGGGGGGATCCTACACATGCCCTTTTCCCATTCAGAAAAGGGGAACCGTGTTAGCGGCCTCTGGCTAAAAGAACTATCTTCTCAGACACTTGCGCTACAGAGCCACTAAAGTTACGACTTCTGTGACGACAGGCCTACTACCCATGTAGGAAAGAACCCCTCTGGATTCCTCCTCTCCTACAAAGCCTTACCTCTGGGAATTGCTCCCGGATTTCCCAGATCCGCTCAGCCTTCTGCCCAGTGATGGTCCGGTGGAATTTCTGCTCAACGATTAGGTCCGCAGCGTGTTCATTTTCCTGACGGGAACAGAGGGCACACTGAGTGTTCAGCCGGAGAGCCGTCTACTTTGACTTAGCGGTTTGCTGCCCGACGGTTTACTTGCCAGCACTGTCCCTCTTTTCTCCAGACCAAATTCACTCTGCGTTGACAGAGAAGGGCTACCCGAGGGAACAGGGGAAGACATTTGTGAAGAGGAACTTGCACTTGTCATGAGATCCAAGTGCTCCGTGGGCAAGGGGCACACACTCGCACCAGAAGGTTACAAGGGAACACGAGAGCCCAAACCCTGCAGTCTCCCAAACATCACATCCTACCCACTCACCATACGGGAAGCGAGTTCCAGCAGCTCGCTCTTGGCCTGTGGGACCCCCTGTGGGTCTCCTTCCATTCTGATCGGGTTGCTCTTCTCGTTGTCCGGGGGAATGCGCACAGACACCTTGTACAGATCCTTCATCCTGTTCACTTCGAGGCAAGGACTGTGGTGACGCCGTCTGCTAGGCAAAGACCTGGAAGCAAGGCACCTGGATTATCACTGCTCAGAGGCTGATGAAGAAGTAAAGCCGCCTCTGGGAAGGGCTCGGTGGGGTAGGGTTGAGCCAGGGGAAATTGCCTCTTCCCCCTGGAGTTCAGCGAGAGCAGACCTGTGCCACACGAGAGCCTGTCCAAGTAAATACCGTGGCATCTACAGAGCCCATTGTTCCCTTGTCAGAGCCAGGCGTGTTTCTTCCCCAAACAGTATCACATTTAGAGCAGAGGATAATCGTTCCTTTCTACCCCAAACTCTTGGCTGGGGACACCTTGCAGTGCTATCAAACTAGCAGACCGCAACAAGGCTTTAGCGTTGGCCATATTCTACTGCCGGTGCTGTAGCACCTTCCTCCAGAGGCCAGACCACACTGCTCCTCCTCCAGCTGACACCCTCTCCCACAAGCCACAGGGCTATTTAACCCCTTAGCGGGAACCAGCTACACCTGCACATCGCCCATGTCAATCAACCCACTGCCTCTGAGGCAAGGCCACAGCTGCGTGTTATCAATGCTAATCAACCCACCGCCTTCATTCCTCTACAGGGAGAAGCTCACCAAGCACATTTCCACCACCCACAACTGGCTGCTAAACTGTCATTCGCACAGAGCAACGTGTGGAAAAAAAAAAAAAAAAAAATTCCTCCAGGACACATCAAAGTAATTCCACTACTGTTCAGGCTCCCAAGGTACTTTCACCCGTTCAAGCCATCGCAAGGCCTCACGGCCCATTTCTCTCCTTGTACCACCACCACTCCAGAAAAGCAGAGGAAATGTGATGGAGACAGCACACTGGGTGAGCTACAGAGCCCCTGATACCATCTACTAAACACGAAGAGTGTGAGCATGGGAAGGACTAGAAAGGCACTCCACTTACCGTTTAGCTGCTTTCTTGCCAATGAGGTGTCGGTGGAATTGGTGGTCAGCCTTGATTATTGCGTAATCCGTCCCGTGGATCTAAAAAGAATTATATCTTTTATATCTATCTATATATGTATGGATGTACATTATTTTATATTATAATATATAGGGCCAGGTAGGACAGGCCACCGCTTCTGTCTCGTGCCCTAAGTAACTGCCTACTGCCAGTATTGGCACTGACTCACCAGCGGTCAGCTACAAGCACTTCTGCTCTTCAGCAGAGCACAAGCATTCCTCTGCTTTGAGAAGAGAGCATTGTGCTCATGAAACATTGAAAAGACTCACTTCTATGCCTCTCCAGCTATAACCAAGAGAATCCTTCCTTCTCCGCACCAAAAAAATTAATGCTGACTTTTCAAGGATGCTATGGATGAGGTTCATAACCAAGGGGTGTCATCCACCTGGCCACACAATTTGTCTCCTGCAAGTTCGATTAAGCATGCCAAGACATCCTATGGATGTGACAAACACCTCATCACCTCTGCTCTGTTGCCCCTTCTTCCCCGAGTTCCTGTTCTCCTTCATAATACCTAGTTGTTCTCTCATTATGAATCCTCCCTTCCCCTTATCAGTGTCAATGGAATCATCGTTCCATGGACAATGAGTCGTCCCGTTCCCCCGCTTGGTCCGAGAGTATTACCTCTGTTCAGTGGCTTGATCCAGGGTGATAGTGCTCGTTCTAGGCGCTGTAAAAAGCGAAATCTATATCCTATGTCCTGATTTTGGGTATCTAACATTAACGCAAAACAGTAATCCTCACACAGTTTTTATTTCATTCTGTAGCGTCGGTGTCGGTATCGGCTGCCTGCGGTAAAGGTTCACGGAAAGGTCTTACATTCTTCGCTGGGATCCATCTAGGTCCTTTTTCTGTAGAGACACAAGCATAACCTTTTCCCCGTGTAACAAGAGGATATGGTCCCATAATTTTACCTGTTTCTGCATCTCGGACCGATACCGGGCCTTTAACCCGTGCCTCGACGGAGGTAGCTGCAGTGAAACGTCGACCTATCGGTGGGTCGTTATCTATTCAAGAACAATTCAAAAAATTAAAAACATACAACGCTTTCTGTAACCGTTCCTCGGGAATAGCCATGCCCATTCCCCCTTTTTGTTGTTGTCATAAACGTTTCAGAGACCGATGAGACCCTTCAATGAGAGATCGACCGGTGGGGGAATGAGCAATGCCGGTAATGTGAGTTCTACCCCATAGGGCAAAAGAGGTTTTTACAGTTGTTGAAACGTAAAGATAAAGACCGATAACGGTCCAGCTTAAGGGAATACCTAAAGCAGCAAAAGCACGCATTAAATGTCTACGAACAGCTCGTGCCTTTTCTCCTGTGTGACACGAGGCAACCAAGGCACCTGAAAATGTATCAATGGAAGAGTGGATATATTTAAGGCTACCAAATTCAGAATCATGCGTGACATCTGTTTGCCATAACGGTAGGCTTTGTAATCCTCTAGGATTAACTCCTGCAGCAACTGATGGGAAAGAATGTTTTTGACAATCGGGACAGACAGCAATAATACTTGATGCTTGTTGAGCAGCAAGGCCAAACTGTCGCTTAAGAGCTCCAGCGTTTCGATGGAAAAAAAGAGTGCCTTCGCTTAGCTTGTGCAATACGGTCTGGCAGTACTTGAACTGGTCACGGCAATAGGTCAGCTCGTCGATTGCCTTCTGCAAGAAAACCAGGTAGCGAGGTATGAGACCTAATATGCATAACAAAATAAGGCGCAGATCGAGAGTCCAAAAGGAAAATAAGTTCCTGTAACAGGGTAAAGGGTTGTGAATGCGAAACACTCCGCAGCACAGAAGCTTCAGCTCGTGGAACAATACCTGCAACATAAGCAGAATCAGTAACAAGGTGGAGTGGTACATTCCATTCTCGGAAAACACGAACAACTGCATTCAGTTCTCCTGTTTGAGGTGAACCGGAGACCGTCTCTATGTCCGAATCCCATTGTCTCCGTTGAAAACCTTAGGAAGACAGGAATTGAACCTGCACAGAAGAGATCAAAGCGCTCCATACTCCCCTTATATTACTTCCCAGTAGGGTCAGCTAAACAAAAGCTATCGGGCCCATACCCCGAAAATGATGGTTTAACCTCTTCCTCTACTAAATGAGCCCCGTCACAAAACTAACGTTCTCCTTAAGCCTTCTACTAGGAACAACCATCACAATTTCAAGCAACCACTGACTGCTAGCCTGGCCTGGACTAGAAATCAACACCCTTGCCATTATCCCCTTCCTTTCAAAATCACACCACCCTCGAGCTATGGAAGCTGCAATCAAATACTTTCTCGTCCAAGCAACCGCCTCCGCATTAATCCTCTTCTCAAGCACAATCAACGCACAGTTCACCGGACAATGAGACATTCCGCGACTAAGCCACCCAACAGCCTCCCTACTACTAACTACAGCAGTCGCAATAAAACTAGGCCTAGTACCCTTTCACTCCTGATGTCCAGAGGTCATACAAGGCTCACCTATAACCACTGCCCTACTCGTCTCTACATGAATAAAACTCCCCCCACTCACTCTTCTTTTCTTAACTGCCCCCTCACTGAACCCACTCCTACTGACAACCGTGGCCATTGCATCCGCAGCCATCGGAGGGCGAACAGGACTTAACCAAACACAAATCCGAAAAGTCCTAGCTTTCTCATCGATCGCCCACCTAGGCTGAATAACCATCATCCTCATATACAACCCCAAGCTAACATTAATAACCTTCTACCCATACTCCTTAAGAACCGCCTCCATTTTCTTAGCCCTCAACACAACCAACTCCTCAAAACTATCCACAATAATAACCTCCTGAACAAAAATACCATCGCTAAACGCATCCTTGACGCTAGCACTACTATCCCTAGCCGGCCTGCCCCCACTCCCTGGCTTTTTACCAAAATGACTCATTATCCAGGAACTAACTAAGCAAGAGATATCAACCGCAGCCATAATTATTTCAATACTCTCCCTACTAGGTTTATTTTTCTACCTACGCCTTGCATATTGCTCCACACTCCCACCAAACTCTACAAGCTTCATAAAACAATGATACAATAACAAATCCACAGGCACACCAATTGCTACCTTAATTTCTCTGTCAGTCCTCCTTCTCCCCCCTTCTCCCGCAATCCTGACCGTTACCTAAGAAACTTAGGATCCCCTGCCTACCAAACCGAAGGCCTTCAAAGCCTTAACTAAGAGTTAAATCCTCTTAGTTTCTGCCCACACCACTAAGGCCCGCAGGACACTAAACCTGCACCATCTAAATGCAACGCAGATACTCTAATTCAGCTAGGGCCTCCACGATAAGCCTAGACAGACGGGCCTCGATCCCATAAACTTCTAATTAACAGCTAGACGCTCAAACCAACGAGCTTCTGTCTACCAGACTCCGGCACACTCTCAGCGTACATCAATGAGTTTGCAACTCAACATGAACTTCACCACAGAGTCGATAAGAAGAGGAATTCAACCTCTGTAAAAAGGACTACAGCCTAACGCCTAAACACTCAGCCACCTGACCCGTGACCTTCATCAACCGATGACTAGTTTCAACAAACCACAATGACATCGGCACCCTATACCTACTCTTCGGAGCATGGGCAGGCATAGCCGAGTACCGCCCTCAGCCTCCTTATTCGAGCAGAACTTGGCCAACCAGGAACTCTCCTAGGAGACGACCAAATCTACAATGTCATCATCACCGCCCATGCCTTCGTAAGAATCTTCTTCACAGTTATAGCCATTATAATCGAAGGGTTTGGAAACTGACTAGTCCCCCTTATAACTGGAGCCCCAGACATAGCATTCCCCCGCATAAACAACATCGGTTTCTGAACTACTTCCTCCGTCCTTCCTACTGCTCCTAGCGTCCTCCACAGTAGAAGCTGGAGTCGGAACAGGATGAACCATATACCCTACAATACCCTAGTCCATAGTTTCTCACACTGTCTGACCTTTACATTGGGCTTAACATAAATCTTAATAAACAATACCCTAGCCCATAGTTTCTCACAATCCCCCCTTTTTCTTTTTATCCTATTATTGTTTATTAGACGCTACTTTCATTCTCGGCACTGCGAACAAACCTTTTTCCACAATCCCAACATTTATCATAACACTCACAAGGTAATACCTCACAATTACAATAGGCATAGTTCTCACGTGGCATAATGCATTCGCAACAATCTTCATCCTCATTAATCGATACACTCTTATACTTTGCCCCAGCCCTCGTAGTTAAAATAAGCAATTGAGCTATGTCAAACCGTTCTTTAATAAAATGTAAAATATAGCGTAATATACAAGGCCCAAATATCAGTCCTAGAATCAACATAATAAGTGGTCCTGCTAAAGCAGACAACAAAGTGGTTAGCCAAGGTGAGATATTAAACCAGTTTTCATACCATGACCTGCCCGCCTCAAGACTCTTTTTACGTTGTTCCAACCTTTTCCGGAGTTCAGACATGGCATCCAGGACTACTCCCGTATGGTCAGCAAAAGAACAACGTTCCTCTTTGAGAGCTACACATAACCCTCCTTCTTTTAAGAACAATAGATCTAATCCTCTTCTATTTTGCAGCACTACTTCTGATAAAGACTTCACTGAAGTGGCTAAATTTTCAATAGATTGTTCTATTCTTGTTAAATCCTCATTTACAGCCATCTGCAAACTTTGTAATTCCTGACCTTTTACTAGGGAGGCTATGCCTGTACCTGCTCCAACTCCGCCCGCTATCAGCAGTGTAGCTAGGGTTACCACTGTAATTGGCTCTCGTTTTTGCCTATTCAGGTCTCCTTCAAAGTGGCGTAACACCTCCTCAGAGGTGTGATAGATCAGACGAGGAACAATAATCACCTGTACGCAAAACTGAGATTGATTAAACACGTTTAGGGATAGGCAAGGCGTTACTCCGAAGTCTGAACAAACCCATTTAGCTCCTGGTGTCGGGATAGCCCATTTGTCATTTTGATTCTTGTGTTTCTTTATGTTAGCTTTAGTGATTGTTTGATTACACAAGGGCTGATATTGTTCGGGCACTGTACCTATACATTTTCCTTGACCTGTTAGCAATTGAATAGTAATTCCTTGCGTATGGTTCCTCTGGTCATCCCATGGGCATTCTTGTGGGTTTGAACCACTAGACCATTGAATCCTATCTGGTATTCCGATTGCCTCAAAATATGGGGGTCTAACATTGTAACATAACCAGCACTCCTTAGTTAAATTTGGTTTGCTTTCATTAAGGGTATGATAAGAGGCTTGCATTAAATCCCATAAGGGGTCTTTAGACTCTGACACTCCTGAATCCCTAACTAAAGAGAACTCAGTCACCGTGTCATTAGTTGTTTTATCTGTTACTGATAGGGAGTTTGGACGAGTGGTTGTAACACTTGTGGGGACAATCTTTTTCTTAGGGAAAGTGGGTGAATTCAATACTTTATTCGGCCCAACAGGGAGTGAATCATATGGTATTTTAATTTTTCTTATGAGAAAGTGCCCTCCCCAATCCTTAGGAATTCCTGCATAGACACGTATTCCCCATGTTCGTCCTACTAACATGTTCGTCTTCTAGGGGATGCAATACTTGAAATTTGATGTGGGTACAGACTTTTTTGTTACGTGGAGCTACATAATCCACGTCGCGCAGACCTGTAAGATCTACACCCGTTTGTTCAGGTACACATCCGTTAGGAGTCCAGGTTGCTTTTATATATTTATCAGGAGCCTTTACTGTCCAGCCCGAGGCTATTGTCTCACATCCCCAATAACCACAATAATAGTGTCCGGGATAATTACAGTAAGGCTGTCCAGAGGCCGGGCATAAATAAAATGGAGGTCCTTTTTCACAAGGTATTGGTACTAAATTACAAAGTTTCACTACACATTCAGGTGGCCCTGGGTTGCTAAAAGTGGCTATTGTTTTCGTTCCTTCCCAAGATATTAGTTCCCACTTAAATGGTTCATGTGGGTTTCCCCCTTTTGCTTGGGTTATTATCAATAGCACAATTAATGGTATACCAGGAAAAAGGGTGTTTGTTAATTTTGTTAATTTAAGTATATTCTTACCAGTCCTGGGGAAGTTCGGCCATGGCTGCTTTTGCATCCCATTTTTCTGGCTCTTTTCTCCACGGTTTGTTTCTCCTCTGCCTCGCCCGTCGACTCGGTTGCTTCGAGCCACGGGGTGTACCATCTTCTCGGCAGCAAGGGAATTCTTCAGGAGAATAGCTGTTGCGGGCTTTTTGCCTGTTTACATAGGCTTCCTACTTCGCAGCTTTAATTAATGGGGCCGAGCAAGACACGGTTAGTACTTCCCTCCTGCACTTTATAGCCAAGATTTCAGCTACAAAGGGGACTGGTTCGGTGGAGTGGTAACAATAATATTGAGGGTTTATTCCTTTGGCAAAAATTTCCCACCACTCATGGGATTCTCGAATAATTTCTTGTTTAGACTCTAATTGTTTTAATTTCCACTCCGTAAGAGTTCTTTGAATTTTCCAACACTGTGTGCAAACTCCTATTGGAGGGTATCCATATTCACAGTGTGTCCACCATTTATTCTGGCATACCTTACACCTGAAACAAGCAAATGGATAACAATTGCAGTTCAAATTATTACATCTAATTCATATATCTAGAGTGCATACATTATTTGCATCAGCATATCTTCTTATACTTGATATTGTGTGGTTGCATAAGTTTAGCAATTTCCTTCAACACACTTTGTACGCTTCCATATATAATAGATAAAAAAAGAAATAATTATAGCAAATATAAACAACAATACACACTTTATACCAAAAGGTAATGCGGCAAAATAATCAAATAAAGTCTCTATCATTACGTTATCTTTTCAGGGTTATCTTGGTGTCACCTGGAGTACTGATTACTTTCCAGTGGGGTCTCGTCACTGGGCCTTTAATGCGACTAGCATGAGTCCATCCACGCTCAGCAGTCCGGACAGCCGTTTCTGTTGTAAGCAGAACAAGATAAGGTCCCTCCCAATTGGGTTTTAGGGTTTCTTCTTTCCACGTTTTAACCAATACCCAGTCCCCAGGTTTAAGAGTATGAATGTTTAAGTCCAACGGTGGTCGTTGTACAATCAGTCCATGTTCCCAAAGCTTGTTACGATGTTCTGCTAATCGTGAAACGTATTCATTAATCACACGGTCTCGAATTAAAACATTTGTTTGTGGACTTTCAATTCTATAGGACATTCCATACACCATTTCAAACGCTGATATTCCTACATCTGCTCGGGGTCTGGTTCTGAGAATGAATAGCGCCATGGGTAGGCACTTAATCCATGATAATTTGGTTTCTATCCTTAATTTAGTCAAAATAGTTTTGATTTCTCCATTCATCCTTTCAACTTTTCCCCAACTTTGTGGATGCCATGGCGTATGGTATTCCCACTTAATACCCAAGCTTTCTGTTAGATCTCTAACAATTTTTGACACAAAGTGTGTTCCTCTGTCCGAGTCGATTACTTCAGGTACTCCATATCGAGGTATAATGTGTTCAAGTAACACTTTAGTAACTTGGTTAGCAGTTGCCTTGGAGGTAGGAAAAGCCTCAACATAATGTGTTAAATGATCCACCATTACTAATAAATATTTGTAACGCCCTACCCTGGGTAGCTCAGTAAAATCCACTTGTATGTGTGAGAAAGGTCTGTATGCTGGGGAACGTCCTCCAAGAGGCTTTTGTCTCATGTTGTTTCGATTAACCTTTTGACAGGTCTCGCAGGCTGCCGTGACTGTCTTTGCTATGTTATATACGCCTATACAGGCAAACTGTTGATTGAAATGATCAACTAACGCCTGGGTTCCCCAGTGTGTTTTACTATGTATTTTTGAAAATATTTCAAGTGCTATGCCCTTCGGCAAAACTTCTCTCCCATCTGGCAATATGTACTTACCATCCTGTTCCTTAGCTCCCATTTGTTCTCGTTTTTCCTTTTCTGCAGACTCAAACCTCAAATTTTTACTAACAGGTATTTGTTGTATAGTTAAAATCGTACTATAATTGCCTGCCACTCGTTTTGCTTCTGTATCAGCTGCATTATTTCCCCTAACTTGGTAACTCGTACCTCGCTGGTGTCCCTTTATATGTACAACTGCTATTTTATTCGGCATTTTTAATGCCTCCAGAACTCGCCGAATTAATTCCGGGCGTATCAGTTCTTTTCCCTGTGAGTTAACGAATCCTCTGTCTCCCCATATTTTCCCAAAAGTGTGCACTACTCCGAACGCATAGCGTGAGTCTGTATATATAGTTCCATCCTTTCCCTTCAGTGACACTAATGCTTTCCACAATGCATACAGCTCACAGGCTTGAGCCGACCAGCTGGCACTCAGGGGGCCCGATTCTATTGTCTTAAATTCTCTTTTTTCCAACTTAACGATGGCATATCCGGACAATCGTTTACCTTCCACTATTCGTGATGACCCATCTGTAAATAATACTTCTCCACATTGTAGTTCTTCTTCTTCTAAGTCTGGCCTAATGCGTGTCTGCTGTTCAATTGTTTGAAAACAATTGTGCAATAGTTCATTACCTTCTCCTGGGTACAAAAATTCAGCGGGGTTAACTGCTCCAATAGTTTTCAAAGATAGTTTAGGGGATTCTATAAGTATTCCCTCATACTTTAATAATCGGCTATCTGTAAGCCATTTTTCTGCTTTTTGTTGTAACACTCCCCTGATATTATGAGGCGCATATAAGACAACTTCTCCATTAAAGGTAATGCGATTCGTTTCCTCAAGTAATAAGGCAGCAGCAACAATGATTTGTAAACAACTCGGCCAACCCCTGCTCACAGGGTCCAACAGCTTTGATAAGTATGCCACCGGTTTCTTTTGTCCGGCCCATTCCTGAGTTAATACTCCGAATGCCGTTCCTTCATATATGTTAACAAATAAATGGAATGGCCGCTTTAAATCTGGGAGGCTTAAAACCGGTGCTTGGCTTAGCTCCCTTTTGAGACTGGCAAACTGCTCTTGATCCTGAGGGGTCCACTTGGGCATTTTGTCTTTAGACAGTTGTTCATATAAGAATTTAACTTTAAAGCTGTAGTTCTCTATCCGTTGCCTACAATACCCAAATGGCCCTAATGCCTGCCGAATTTGCCTCTTAGTGACAGGCATAGGTAATTCCAGAATTCCTTTAATGCGCTCTGGATCCAATATCTTCTTGCCGTTAAACAAATAATGCCCCAAATATTTCACTTTTTCCTCCACAAATTGTAACTTTTCTTGTGATACCCGTAGTCCCTTTTGTGCAAGAAAGTTTAGGAGCCGAATGCTTTCTTTTCTTACATCCTCCTTATTATTCCCTGCTATGAGCAGATCATCTACATACTGTAACAGCACGTTTCCCGTTTGTACCTGGTATTCTTTTAAGAGCTCTTCCAGGGCCTGTCCAAACAGATTAGGGGACTCAGTGAACCCTTGGGGGAGCACGGTCCATCTCAATTGCTGTTTACGGCCTGTCTCTATGTCTTCCCATTCAAAGGCAAAATAATCACGGCATTCTTCTGCCAGTGGACAGGCCCAAAAGGCATCCTTTAAATCAGCCACACTATACCAGGAGTTATGGGGTCCTAGCTTGCTTAGCAGTGTGTATGGATTTGCTACTACAGGGAACCGGGCGATAGTTCTTTTGTTTATTTCCCTTAGATCATGTACGAGCCGATATTTCCCATTTGGTTTCTTCACAGGCAGAATGGGGGTGTTAAAGGGTGACATACAAGGCTCTAAGAATTCCTTGTGCTAACAATCGATCGATTTCTGGTTTTAATCCCCTCCGTCCTTCTAGGGATATGGGATATTGCCTTACCCTCACAGGTATGTGGGGTTCGGAAATTTGGATTTTAATCGGTGGGATTTCCAGTCTACTAATTGTGTCCGGAGAGTACCAGACACCGGGGTTAATTTGTTTTTGATCATCCACGGTCAAAGGATAAGCAGACACTGTTAGCTCTTGATTTTTCACTTTAATTTCTAATTGCAATTCAACAATTAAATCTCGTCCTAACAGATTAAATTCTGCTTCAGGGACGAGCAAGAGTTCACCCATTCCAAATTTATTTTCAGTTTCGAATACCACATTTTTGATTTTGCTTACTTTAAAGGGTTCTCCTTTTGCCCCAATTACTTGTACTTTTTCAGGGGAAACTTTACATCCCTCAGGTATTTGCTTAATAGTTGATTTCTCAGCCCCAGTGTCTACTAAAAAGGTGAACTCTTGTTTATGGGGACCTATTTTTAATTTTATCAAGGGCTCATGATGACTCCGGTCCCCTAAGATATAGAGCCCCTGACTCTCCTAATCCGTTTTCAATATTTCCTCATCCCTGATCCTTTCTCTGCAATTCTGTTTTATATGTCCCCTTTTTCCACAGTAAAAACAACATCTCTGTTCCTTCTTCACTACTACGTTCCCTTGTTTCGTTCCAGCAGATCTGTGTTCACCAGTTTGCCCTTTGCGATCCTCTCTGACTGCTGCTACCATCATTTTTACTTGTCGCTTGCTGCTCTCTTCTTCCCGCCTTACGTAGACTTTCTGAGCTTCCCTCAATAATTCATCCAAGCCTCTATTCTGCCAGTCTTCTAACTTTTCAATCTTCTTTCTGATATCTTCCCATGATTTTGCCACAAACTGAGTTTTGAGGAGCGCTTGCCCTAAAGGGTCGTCTGGATTTACCCCAGAGTACAGCTGAAGGGCTTTCCTCAGTCGTTCCAGCCACTCAGTAGGGCTTTCATCTTTCTTTTGCATTTCATTAAATGCTTTATTGATATTCTGGCCACGGGGTACTGCTTCCCCAATCCCCTGGATTACTATAGTTCTCAGGTCCTGCATATGAGTTCTATGCACTGGATCCTGATTATCCCAATGAGGTCTTTGGAGTGGCCATTTAATATCTGCTTGGGGTCCCTGGGCATGCTGAGCATCCCACAGTCTCATTCCTGCTCGTCTAATCATATCTCTTTCCTCGGTAGTAAATAATTGACCAAGGATAGATTGCATCTCATCCCAAGTATAAAGGTTTGGTCCCAAAAATGGATTTAATCTTTCTGCCACTCCGAGTGGGTCTTCAATTAAGTTTCCCATCTCGGTTCTTTTAAAATCTCGTAGGTCAGCCGAGTTTAGGGGTACGGAAATATATCCGATCACAGGTTGAGGTCCCCCCATGGGTATTTCCCTTAGGGGGTACATTTGAGCTGCCCCTTTCTGACTTCTAGTTATGCGTCTAGGAAGAGGGGGAGACCCTTGTTCCGACTCTGGTGGGGGAGTGGGCGCTCTGGGGACCTCTGCGGGAGCAGGAGGAGGAATGTAAGGAGGGGGGGTTAGAAGGGTTTCGTCCAACTCTTCCTGCTTTTTCTTTTGTTTAGTTTTCATTTCATTCAGTGGGTAAAGTCTAGCTCCCGGTCTTTCTAGCCACACTTCCGCATATCGACTCTCCTCCGGGTTAAGGGGTTTTTTATTATTAACCCAGAGGTTTAATTGCTGTCTTACCCAATCTTCTTCTGACCCATAGACTGGCCAAAAGACATTTTTAGAAATCTTCTTCCCTCCCCATATCTTAGTACAATATTCTATCATCTTCTGCTTATCTTTCCCTAGGGTTCCAAGGAAATATCTCCAATTGTCTAAGATATATGCCAGAGGGGTGTTCTTAGGTACAGTGGGTACCCTTCCCATGGGAGTCGAAGGCTTGCTGCCCTTCGCCCCCATCTTCTGGAATATCCACAAACATACACTCACTCGCTCCCCTTGTTCCTGGCCCAGTCCCTCGCGGGAGATGGGAAACGCAGTACTTAAGAGTCCGCACTCGCTTGGTTCAGTATATCGAACCTCTCACTCGTTATATCCCAGGAAACCCAATCCCGCCCGAACGGCAAACCCGCAAACAAATTCGCAATATACTTACGCGTCCTGCGTCTTCGTCCGGACTCCCGTGCACAGAATTTTTATGGGATTTTACCGGTTTCTCCTTTGCTCATTATTCTAGAATTTAGGTTCGTCGGTAAGGTTGGAGTAAGCTGTTGGTCGCGGGGCCGCGAAATGTCGCGGGGCGCCTCCCCGGAGGACCAAAGCCCACCGTTCCTTATCCGAGTCACGGCACCAGAAATTGTTATAAATTGAGACCACAACGGATCATAATCCAATTAAAATTTTATTAATTATAGCAAGTAGAATATGAGCAAAAACAGCGCTGGACGACAGGGGAGTCTGCGCTCCGCCCACTGCCGTCCTGAGCAGTTCAAACAGTCCCTTTTTATACATCTTTACTCCCGTGTTCATGAGGTAGTGGAGGTACTCTGCGCATGCTTCAGTTGTTGTTAGGGGGTCGTTTTCTGCCTTCTGGTGGTCGTTGAGGCCGAAGTAAGAAGTCTTCCTCCTTTGTCCCATAGTTGACCCCTCACTCATATGTCCTTATATGGGGTAGTTTGTCCTGTTTCTGTCGGTTCCTGGACATCTGGTGGTTATCTTATCTTGCACAAGCGGTATCTTGTGGCTGTTTATATCTTTTGCTGTCTGACCTTTACATTGGGCCTAACATAAATCTTTATAAACAATACCCTAGTCCATAGTTTCTCACACTGTCTGACCTTTACATTGGGCTTAACATAAATCTTAATAAACAATACCCTAGTCCATAGTTTCTCACATTCCCCAAACAGTATCACATTTAGAGCAGAGGATAATCGTTCCTTTCTACCCCAAACTCTTGGCTGGGGACACCTTGCAGTGCTATCAAACTAGCAGACCGCAACAAGGCTTTAGCGTTGGCCATATTCTACTGCCGGTGCTGTAGCACCTTCCTCCAGAGGCCAGACCACACTGCTCCTCCTCCAGCTGACACCCTCTCCCACAAGCCACAGGGCTATTTAACCCCTTAGCGGGAACCAGCTACACCTGCACATCGCCCATGTCAATCAACCCACTGCCTCTGAGGCAAGGCCACAGCTGCGTGTTATCAATGCTAATCAACCCACCGCCTTCATTCCTCTACAGGGAGAAGCTCACCAAGCACATTTCCACCACCCACAACTGGCTGCTAAACTGTCATTCGCACAGAGCAACGTGTGGAAAAAAAAAAAAAAAAATTCCTCCAGGACACATCAAAGTAATTCCACTACTGTTCAGGCTCCCAAGGTACTTTCACCCGTTCAAGCCATCGCAAGGCCTCACGGCCCATTTCTCTCCTTGTACCACCACCACTCCAGAAAAGCAGAGGAAATGTGATGGAGACAGCACACTGGGTGAGCTACAGAGCCCCTGATACCATCTACTAAACACGAAGAGTGTGAGCATGGGAAGGACTAGAAAGGCACTCCACTTACCGTTTAGCTGCTTTCTTGCCAATGAGGTGTCGGTGGAATTGGTGGTCAGCCTTGATTATTGCGTAATCCGTCCCGTGGATCTAAAAAGAATTATATCTTTTATATCTATCTATATATGTATGGATGTACATTATTTTATATTATAATATATAGGGCCAGGTAGGACAGGCCACCGCTTCTGTCTCGTGCCCTAAGTAACTGCCTACTGCCAGTATTGGCACTGACTCACCAGCGGTCAGCTACAAGCACTTCTGCTCTTCAGCAGAGCACAAGCATTCCTCTGCTTTGAGAAGAGAGCATTGTGCTCATAAAACATTGAAAAGACTCACTTCTATGCCTCTCCAGCTATAACCAAGAGAATCCTTCCTTCTCCGCACCAAAAAAATTAATGCTGACTTTTCAAGGATGCTATGGATGAGGTTCATAACCAAGGGGTGTCATCCACCTGGCCACACAATTTGTCTCCTGCAAGTTCGATTAAGCATGCCAAGACATCCTATGGATGTGACAAACACCTCATCACCTCTGCTCTGTTGCCCCTTCTTCCCCGAGTTCCTGTTCTCCTTCATAATACCTAGTTGTTCTCTCATTATGAATCCTCCCTTCCCCTTATCAGTGTCAATGGAATCATCGTTCCATGGACAATGAGTCGTCCCTTTCCCCCGCTTGGTCCGAGAGTATTACCTCTGTTCAGTGGCTTGATCCAGGGTGATAGTGCTCGTTCTAGGCGCTGTAAAAAGCGAAATCTATATCCTATGTCCTGATTTTGGGTATCTAACATTAACGCAAAACAGTAATCCTCACACAGTTTTTATTTCATTCTGTAGCGTCGGTGTCGCTATCAGCTGCCTGCGGTAAAGGTTCACGGGAAGGTCTTACATTCTTCGCTGGGATCCATCTAGGTCCTTTTTCTGTAGAGACACAAGCATAACCTTTTCCCCGTGTAACAAGAGGATATGGTCCCATAATTTTACCTGTTTCTGCATCTCGGACCGATACCGGGCCTTTAACCCGTGCCTCGACGGAGGTAGCTGCAGTGAAACGTCGACCTATCGGTGGGTCGTTATCTATTAAAGAACAATTCAAAAAATTAAAAACATACAACGCTTTCTGTAACCGTTCCTCGGGAATAGCCATGCCCATTCCCCCTTTTTGTTGTTGTCATAAACGTTTCAGAGACCGATGAGACCCTTCAATGAGAGATCGACCGGTGGGGGAATGAGCAATGCCGGTAATATGAGTTCTACCCCATAGGGCAAAAGAGGTTTTTACAGTTGTTGAAACGTAAAGATAAAGACCGATAACGGTCCAGCTTAAGGGAATACCTAAGCAGCAAAAGCACGCATTAAATGTCTACGAACAGCTCGTGCCTTTTCTCCTGTGTGACACGAGGCAACCAAGGCACCTGAAAATGTATCAATGGAAGAGTGGATATATTTAAGGCTACCAAATTCAGAATCATGCGTGACATCTGTTTGCCATAACGGTAGGCTTTGTAATCCTCTAGGATTAACTCCTGCAGCAACTGATGGGAAAGAATGTTTTTGACAATCGGGACAGACAGCAATAATACTTGATGCTTGTTGAGCAGCAAGGCCAAACTGTCGCTTAAGAGCTCCAGCGTTTCGATGGAAAAAAAGAGTGCCTTCGCTTAGCTTGTGCAATACGGTCTGGCAGTACTTGAACTGGTCACGGCAATAGGTCAGCTCGTCGATTGCCTTCTGCAAGAAAACCAGGTAGTGAGGTATGAGACCTAATATGCATAACAAAATAAGGCGCAGATCGAGAGTCCAAAAGGAAAATAAGTTCCTGTAACAGGGTAAAGGGTTGTGAATGCGAAACACTCCGCAGCACAGAAGCTTCAGCTCGTGGAACAATACCTGCAACATAAGCAGAATCAGTAACAAGGTGGAGTGGTACATTCCATTCTCGGAAAACACGAACAACTGCATTCAGTTCTCCTGTTTGAGGTGAACCGGAGACCGTCTCTATGTCCGAATCCCATTGCCTCCGTTGATCATCCCACCACAGAAGAACAGATTTATGCGATTGGCCCGATCCATCTGTAAACACAGTAAGCGCCGGTAAGGGTTGTTCGCTTCTTCTGGGTTTTAACATCAGACGAAAATCAACGTTAAACAGTTTGTGTGAAGGTGGATGGGAAGTTATTCGACCTGTATGTTCTCGCCCGGCACCTCCCCGGGACCTACAGCTTGACAAACTATTGCTGTACAATTCAACCACGAGAACCTCTAACACCTTTACCGCTCAAACCTAGCCTTCTCCTTAACATCTTATATATCCCATAAACACCACCTACCCAAAACCTCAGCACTAAAATCATATTAACCCAAACCCCCCATACACACACGCCCCTAAGACTATAGGCGCCCAAACAGCCAACGAAGCCAACGAAACCAACGAAACCACGTCCCCGTAGCTTACAATCCAAAGCGTGGCACTGAAGATGCCAAGATGGCGTCCAATATGAAAGCCGAGGACAAAAGACTTAGCCCTAACCTTACGGTTGGCTCCTGCTAGACCTAGACGTGCAAGTATCTGCGGCCCAGTGTAAATGCCCTAGGCCTCCTGCTAAGACCGAAGGAGCAGGCATCAGGCACACGCTACCAACTGCAGCCCAAGACGCCTTGCTCAGCCACACCCCCACGGGCACTCAGCAGTAATTAACAGTAAGCAAGAAGCGCAAGCTTGACTTAGTCACGGCAACCTTCAGGGTTGGTAAATCTCGTGCCAGCCGCCGCGGTCACACCAGAAACCCAAGCCAACAGTCACACGGCGTAGAGAGCGGACCAGAGCCTGTCAGAATAACTAGGAAACCGAAACACAGCTAAGCTGTCGTAAGCCCGAGATACCCCTAAGGCCAACCTAAAGATGATCCTAGTAAACCTGACTGCGGCCAATGAAGAGAAGGGACGCAGCTTGATGCAAGCAAATGTCAATGCGTTGTGCAGAAGCACGAGGTTTTATACGCTTGCAGAAGCTGCGCGTTTTAAACCAATTGCTTCTTGAGGCTAAGCCTTGCATACTAGGCAATCCCTGATTGGTGGTTAACTACCGGCACTTAACAGCAAGGTGTTACCTTTCCTTGGCGCCATCCGTCTCCCACTCCCCTGTGCTCTGTAACCATGCCCCATCATGTTGTTAATTGTTGTCTAGACAAGCTCGAGCACACTCCCCTCAGCTGACCGATTGCCACGCGTGGTCCTAGTTTCCAGCCCGCTCCTGCACCTCCCCCCCTTCCTGTTGCACAAAAGAACCTTTGAAAGCGAACGAGGAAAAACAAGGCCTAAGCAACAGAACAAATAAAAAACCAACTAAGACATATTATCACTGTCAAAATAACCCACTGCCTTTGTTCCGTACAATTCTACAATTTCCCCTTTTTGTTTTTGAACAGCTAGTACCAGGTTTGCCATGTTCCGCAGGGCCCTTGCAAACATGACAGCAACCAAGGTAATAGCAAACAAACAACACTGCCAATCGAGTGAATGGATGCCAGAAAAGGCTGAAATTTTCTCAGATTTTGATAACATGTTGCTGCACTGGGGCGCCTAAAATCCACGCAGCACATACCATCAAAATCCTCACAGCCACGTCCTTGAACCAACAACAAAAAGCAGCGGCAATTTTGACTCACATGCTTAACTGCCTACCAAACAAGGTGATTGAACTCTTTAATGCTTTCCCTGCTGTTACTCTGCATAAGAGAAGAAGCGCTGCGACACGTTCCCATCCTAGCCTCCTACTACATTAGCATCTACAGAAAGACAATGCTCGACATGCAAAGTGTAAACAACATCACCTTCTTTTGGATTAACGTTATACGTAGGCGGAAGGGCACACCAAACAAGAACCGTTTCCGTCAAAAAGTTCGAAACATAGCATGCCTTCTCTGAACATACCTCTGGGGTCATCCCCTTCATTCCCTCCTTTTGATGCAAAGAGAGACACTTTACCCTAACAGAGAAGCCCCTGTTTACATCTCTGAGCCAGGACACAAGCCACAGCTGTGCGCGCCACCAGGCTCAGGGCAGAAACCACTCCTGTAGTTACCTAACTATATATCTCGACAAGCGTGCAGACACCTATTAAACACTAAATAACCATGTTTATCGTTCCTGTTCTCCTTCGTAATACCTAGTTGTTCTCTCATTATGAATCCTCCCTTCCCCTTATCAGTGTCAATGGAATCATCGTTCCATGGACAATGAGTCGTCCCGTTCCCCCGCTTGGTCCAAGAGTATTACCTCTGTTCAGTGGCTTGATCCAGGGTGATAGTGCTCGTTCTAGGCGCTGTAAAAAGCGAAATCTATATCCTATGTCCTGATTTTGGGTATCTAACATTAATGCAAAACAGTAATCCTCACACAGTTTTTATTTCATTCTGTAGCGTCGGTGTCGCTATCGGCTGCCTGCGGTAAAGGTTCACGGAAAGGTCTTACATTCTTCGCTGGGATCCATCGAGGTCCTTTTTCTGTAGAGACACAAGCATAACCTTTTCCCCGTGTAACAAGAGGATATGGTCCCATAATTTTACCTGTTTCTGCATCTCGGACCGATACCGGGCCTTTAACCCGTGCCTCGACGGAGGTAGCTGCAGTGAAACGTCGACCTATCGGTGGGTCGTTATCTATTCAAGAACAATTCAAAAAATTAAAAACATACAACGCTTTCTGTAACCGTTCCTCGGGAATAGCCATGCCCATTCCCCCTTTTTGTTGTTGTCATAAACGTTTCAGAGACCGATGAGACCCTTCAATGAGAGATCGACCGGTGGGGGAATGAGCAATGCCGGTAATATGAGTTCTACCCCATAGGGCAAAAGAGGTTTTTACAGTTGTTGAAACGTAAAGATAAAGACCGATAACGGTCCAGCTTAAGGGGATACCTAAAGCAGCAAAAGCACGCATTAAATGTCTACGAACAGCTCGTGCCTTTTCTCCTGTGTGACACGAGGCAACCAAGGCACCTGAAAATGTATCAATGGAAGAGTGGATATATTTAAGGCTACCAAATTCAGAATCATGCGTGACATCTGTTTGCCATAACGGTAGGCTTTGTAATCCTCTAGGATTAACTCCTGCAGCAACTGATGGGAAAGAATGTTTTTGACAGTCGGGACAGACAGCAATAATACTTGATGCTTGTTGAGCAGCAAGGCCAAACTGTCGCTTAAGAGCTCCAGCGTTTCGATGGAAAAAAAGAGTGCCTTCGCTTAGCTTGTGCAATACGGTCTGGCAGTACTTGAACTGGTCACGGCAATAGGTCAGCTCGTCGATTGCCTTCTGCAAGAAAACCAGGTAGCGAGGTATGAGACCTAATATGCATAACAAAATAAGGCGCAGATCGAGAGTCCAAAAGGAAAATAAGTTCCTGTAACAGGGTAAAGGGTTGTGAATGCGAAACACTCCGCAGCACAGAAGCTTCAGCTCGTGGAACAATACCTGCAACATAAGCAGAATCAGTAACAAGGTGGAGTGGTACATTCCATTCTCGGAAAACACGAACAACTGCATTCAGTTCTCCTGTTTGAGGTGAACCGGAGACCGTCTCTATGTCCGAATCCCATTGTCTCCGTTGAAAACCTTAGGAAGACAGGAATTGAACCTGCACAGAAGAGATCAAAGCGCTCCATACTCCCCTTATATTACTTCCCAGTAGGGTCAGCTAAACAAAAGCTATCGGGCCCATACCCCGAAAATGATGGTTTAACCTCTTCCTCTACTAAATGAGCCCCGTCACAAAACTAACGTTCTCCTTAAGCCTTCTACTAGGAACAACCATCACAATTTCAAGCAACCACTGACTGCTAGCCTGGCCTGGACTAGAAATCAACACCCTTGCCATTATCCCCTTCCTTTCAAAATCACACCAGCCTCGAGCTATGGAAGCTGCAATCAAATACTTTCTCGTCCAAGCAACCGCCTCCGCATTAATCCTCTTCTCAAGCACAATCAACGCACAGTTCACCGGACAATGAGACATTCCGCGACTAAGCCACCCAACAGCCTCCCTACTACTAACTACAGCAGTCGCAATAAAACTAGGCCTAGTACCCTTTCACTCCTGATGTCCAGAGGTCATACAAGGCTCACCTATAACCACTGCCCTACTCGTCTCTACATGAATAAAACTCCCCCCACTCACTCTTCTTTTCTTAACTGCCCCCTCACTGAACCCACTCCTACTGACAACCGTGGCCATTGCATCCGCAGCCATCGGAGGGCGAACAGGACTTAACCAAACACAAATCCGAAAAGTCCTAGCTTTCTCATCGATCGCCCACCTAGGCTGAATAACCATCATCCTCATATACAACCCCAAGCTAACATTAATAACCTTCTACCCATACTCCTTAAGAACCGCCTCCATTTTCTTAGCCCTCAACACAACCAACTCCTCAAAACTATCCACAATAATAACCTCCTGAACAAAAATACCATCACTAAACGCATCCTTGACGCTAGCACTACTATCCCTAGCCGGCCTGCCCCCACTCCCTGGCTTTTTACCAAAATGACTCATTATCCAGGAACTAACTAAGCAAGAGATATCAACCGCAGCCATAATTATTTCAATACTCTCCCTACTAGGTTTATTTTTCTACCTACGCCTTGCATATTGCTCCACACTCCCACCAAACACTACAAGCTTCATAAAACAATGATACAATAACAAATCCACAGGCACACCAATTGCTACCTTAATTTCTCTGTCAGTCCTCCTTCTCCCCCCTTCTCCCGCAATCCTGACCGTTACCTAAGAAACTTAGGATCCCCTGCCTACCAAACCGAAGGCCTTCAAAGCCTTAACTAAGAGTTAAATCCTCTTAGTTTCTGCCCACACCACTAAGGCCCGCAGGACACTAAACCTGCACCATCTAAATGCAACCACAAATACCCAAATAGCCAATAAGGCAAACAAACAAAAACTATTAAACAAAATAAACAAAATAAACAAAATAGATGAGATAAACAAAATAAACGAAATAGATGAGATAAACAAAATAAACGAAATAGATGAGATAAACAAAATAAACGAAATAGATGAGATAAACAAAATAAACGAAATAGATGAGATAAACAAAATAAACGAAATAGATGAGATAAACAAAATAAACGAAATAGATGAGATAAACAAAATAAACGAAATAGATGAGATAAACAAAATAAACGAAATAGATGAGATAAACAAAATAAACGAAATAGATGAGATAAACGTCCCCGTAGCTTACAGTCCAAAGCATGGCACTGAAGATGCCAAGATGGTGTGCAATATAAAACCCAGGGACAAAAGACTTAGTTCTAGCCTTACAGTTGGCCCCTGCTAGACATATACATGCAAGTATCTGCGGTCCAGTGTAGATGCCCTAAACCTCTTGCCAAGACTAAAGGAGCAGGCATCAGGCACACACCATCAACTGTAGCCCAAGACGCCTTGCTCAGCCACACCCCCACGGGCACTCAGCAGTAATTAACATTAAGCAATAAGCGCAAGCTTGACTTAGTCATAGCAGCCTTAGGGTTGGTAAATCTTGTGCCAGCCACCGCGGTCATACAAGAAACCCGAGCCAACAGTCACACGGCGTAAAGAGTGGACTAGAACCTGTCATAATAACTAGGAATAACCAAAACATAACTGAGCTGTCATAAGCCCAAGATATCCCTAAGGCCAACTTAAAAATGATCCTAGTATATCCGACGGACCAAACCCCACGAAAGCTAGGGTCCAAACTGGGATTAGATACCCCACTATGCCTAGCCCTAAATCCTGATGTTCATTGTACCATAGCACATCCGCCCGAGAATTACGAGCACAAACGCTTGAAACTCTAAGGACTTGGCGGTGCCCCAAACCCACCTAGAGGAGCCTGTTCTGTAAACGACACCCCACGCTACACCCTACCACTTCTCGCCAGAATACAGCCTACATACCGCCGTCGCCAGCTCACCCTAATTGAAGGGCGCACAGTGAGCACAATAACCACCCCGTTAGCACGACAGGTCAAGGTATAGCCTACGAAGTGGAAGTAATGGGCTACATTTTCTAATATAGAACACTCCAACGGAAGGAGACATGAAATTGTTTCCAGAAGGCGGATTTAGCAGTAAAGCAGGATAACATAAGCCTACTTTAAGTTGGCCCTGAGGCACGTACATACCGCCCGTCACCCTCCTCACAAGCTACCAACCCCAGATAACTAACCCACCACTATAGCCAAAGATGAGGTAAGTCGTAACAAGGTAAGTGTACCGGAAGGTGTACTTAGCATATCAGGGTGTAGCTACAAGACTAAAGCACTCAGCTTACACCTGAGAGATATCTGCCACCAACCAGATCACCCTGAGCCTCCTCTAGCCCAGCCACAACACCCGAAGACTAATCAAAAATTCACCCTTCCCCATCACTAAGCCAAAACATTCTCCTGCCTTAGTATAGGCGATAGAAAAGGCCCACTGGCGCAATAGAGCTCCGTACCGCAAGGGATAGATGAAATAAAAATGAAACCTCAAGCAATAAACAGCAAAGATATACCCTTTTACCTCCTGCATCATGGTTTAGCAAGAACAACCAAGCAAAGCGAACTTAAGCTTGCCACCCCGAAACCCATGCGAGCTACTTACAAGCAGCTACCCCCGAGCGAACCCGTCTCTGTTGCAAAAGAGTGGGACGACTTGTCAGTAGAGGTGAAAAGCCAACCGAGCTGGGTGATAGCTGGTTACCTGCAAAACGAATCTAAGTTCACCCTTAGTCTCTCCCTCAAGGACCCCAATCAACCCAAATTGAAATGAGCTAAGAGCTATTTAAAGGGGGTACAGCTCCTTTAATAAAGAATACAGCCTTCATTAGCGGATAACTTATAAAGCTTTAAAAATTGTAGGCCCTCAAGCAGCCACCAACAAAGAGTGCGTCAAAGCTCCATGTAAAAAAATACAAAAGCAGCACGACTCCCTTCAAAACTAGCAGGTCAATCTATAAGCAATAGAAGAGCTAATGCTAAAATGAGTAACTAGGTAATCTACTACCTCTCGAGCGCAAACTTAGTAACAAGTACCATTAACAGAAAAATTAATGTTCCCAACCACAACAAGACCAAACATTCCAATACACTGTTAACCCAACCCAGGTGCGCCCACTAGAAAGATTAAAATCTGTAAAAGGAATTCAGCAAACACAAGGCCCGACTGTTTACCAAAAACATAGCCTCCAGCTTAACAAGTATTGGAGGTGATGCCTGCCCAGTGACACCACATTAAACGGCCGCGGTATCCTAACCGTGCAAAGGTAGCGCAATCAATTGTCTCATAAATCGGGACCTGTATGAATGGCTAAACGAGGTCTTAACTGTCTCTTACAGATAATCAGCGAAATTGATCTTCCTGTGCAAAAGCAGGAATAAGCACATAAGACGAGAAGACCCTGTGGAACTTAAAAATCAATGGCCATCACGCACCAAACTTAAACCTACCAGGCACACTACCCCCTCACAACATTGGCTCATAATTTTTCGGTTGGGGCAACCTTGGAGTAAAACACACCCTCCAAAAATAAGACAACCCATCTTAACCAAGAACCACCCATCAACGTGCAAACAGCAACCAGACCCAACACAGTTGAACAATGGACCAAGCTACCCCAGGGATAACAGCGCAATCTCTCCCAAGAGCCCCCATCGACGGAGAGGTTTACGACCTCGATGTTGGATCAGGACATCCCAATGGTGCAGCCGCTATTAAAGGTTCGTTTGTTCAACGATTAACAGTCCTACGTGATCTGAGTTCAGACCGGAGCAATCCAGGTCGGTTTCTATCTATGATAAACCTTTCCCAGTACGAAAGGACCGGAAAGGTGGGGCCAATACTCCCCGGCACGCCCCCCTCCCCAAGCAATGACCTCAACTAAACTGCTCAAGGGACTACCCACCCCAAACCCCTAAAAAAGGGCCGCTAGTGTAGCAAAGCCTGGCAAATGCAAAAGGCTTAAACCCTTTAATTAGAGGTTCAAATCCTCTCCCTAGCTCCCCACAACTCAACCATGACCCAACCAACACCCCTAATGCACCTTACCATATTCTTAGCCTATGCTCTTCCAATCTTAATCGCCGTAGCCTTCCTAACACTAGTAGAACGAAAAGTCCTAAGCTACATGCAAGCCCGAAAAGGCCCAAACATTGTTGGCCCCTTTGGACTCCTACAACCAGTAGCAGATGGTGTAAAACTATTCACCAAAGAACCCATCCGACCATCAACCTCCTCCCCCCTACTCTTCACCCTAACCCCAATACTAGCCCTCCTTCTTGCAGTTTCAATTTGAACCCCTCTCCCCCTACCCTTCTCTCTTGCAGACTTGAACCTGGGCCTACTATTCCTCTTAGCCATGTCAAGCTTGGCAGTATATTCAATTTTATGATCGGGCTGAGCTTCAAACTCAAAATACGCCCTAATCGGCGCCCTCCGAGCAGTCGCACAGACCATCTCATATGAAGTAACACTAGCTATCATCCTCCTCTCCATAATCATACTAAGTGGAAACTATACCCTAAACACCCTTGCCACCACCCAAGAACCCCTATACCTAATCTTCTCCACCTGACCCCTCATAATAATATGATACATTTCCACCCTTGCTGAAACCAACCGCGCCCCATTCGATCTGACAGAGGGGGAATCCGAACTAGTCTCAGGCTTCAATGTAGAATACGCCGCAGGTCCATTCGCCTTATTCTTCCTAGCTGAGTACGCAAACATTATATTAATAAACACACTCACCGCCATTCTTTTCATCAACCCAAGCTCCCTAGGCCTCCCCCCAGAACTATTCCCAATAATCCTCGCCACAAAAACCCTCCTCCTCTCCTTTGGCTTTCTCTGAATTCGCGCCTCATACCCACGATTTCGTTACGACCAACTCATACACCTTCTCTGAAAAAACTTCCTACCGCTAACACTAGCTCTATGCCTATGACACACCAGCATACCAATCTGCTATGCAGGCCTCCCTCCCGCTTAAAACACGCCTGCATAAGGAAATGTGCCTGAACACCTAAGGGTCACTATGATAAAGTGAACATAGAGGTCTACCAATCCTCTCATTTCCTTGCAAAACCTTAGGAAGACAGGAATTGAACCTGCACAGAAGAGATCAAAACCCTCCATACTTCCCTTATATTACTTCCTAGTAGGGTCAGCTAAACATAAAGCTATCGGGCCCATACCCCGAAAATGATGGTTTAACCCCTTCCTCTACTAAATGAGCCCGCTCACAAAACTAATATTCTCCTTAAGTCTTCTACTGGGAACAACCATTACAATTTCAAGCAACCATTGAATACTAGCCTGAACTGGATTAGAAATCAACACCCTTGCCATTATCCCCTTCATTTCAAAATCACATCATCCTCGAGCTGTCGAAGCTGCAATCAAATACTTTCTCATCCAAGCAACCGCCTCCGCACTAATCCTTTTCTCGAGCACAATCAACGCACAGCTCACCGGACAATGAGACATTACCCAATTAACCCAACCAGTAGCCTCCCTCCTACTGACTATAGCAGTAGCAATAAAACTAGGACTAGTACCCTTCCATTTCTGATTCCCAGAGGTCATGCAAGGCTCACCCATAACCACCGCCCTACTCCTCTCCACATTAATAAAACTCCCCCCCATCACTATTTTATTCTTAACTGCCCCCTCACTAAACCCACTCCTGCTAACAACCATGGCCATCGCATCCGCAGCTGTCGGAGGGTGAATAGGACTCAACCAGACACAAATTCGAAAAATCCTAGCCTTCTCATCAATCGCCCACCTAGGCTGAATGACCATTATCCTCATATACAACCCCAAACTAACAATAATATCCTTCTACCTATACTCCCTGATAACTGCCTCCATTTTCTTAGCCCTCAACACAACCAACTCATTAAAACTATCCACAATAATAACCTCCTGAACAAAAATACCATCACTAAACGCATCCTTGACGCTAGCACTACTATCCCTAGCCGGCCTGCCCCCACTCCCTGGCTTTTTACCAAAATGACTCATCATTCAAGAATTAACTAAACAAGAGATATCAACCACGGCCATAATTATCTCAATACTCTCCCTATTAGGCCTATTTTTTTACCTACGCCTTGCATATTGCTCCACAATCACACTCCCACCAAACACCACAAATTTCATAAAGCAATGATACAATAACAAACCTACAAACACGCCAACTGCTGCCCTAATTTCCCTATCAATCCTTCTCCTCCCCCTTTCCCCCACAATCTTAACCATCACCTAAGAAACTTAGGATAACCGCCCACTTAAACCGAAGGCCTTCAAAGCCTTAAATAAGAGTTAAATCCTCTTAGTTTCTGCCCGCACCACTAAGGCCCGCAGGACACTAAACCTGCACCATCTAAATGCAACGCAGATACTCTAATTCAGCTAGGGCCTCCACGATAAGCCTAGACAGACGGGCCTCAATCCCATAAACTTCTAATTAACAGCTAGACGCTCAAACCAACGAGCTTCTGTCTACCAGACTCCGGCACACTCTCAGCGTACATCAATGAGTTTGCAACTCAACATGAACTTCACCACAGAGTCGATAAGAAGAGGAATTCAACCTCTGTAAAAAGGACTACAGCCTAACGCCTAAACACTCAGCCACCTGACCCGTGACCTTCATCAACCGATGACTAGTTTCAACAAACCACAATGACATCGGCACCCTATACCTACTCTTCGGAGCATGGGCAGGCATAGCCGAGTACCGCCCTCAGCCTCCTTATTCGAGCAGAACTTGGCCAACCAGGAACTCTCCTAGGAGACGACCAAATCTACAATGTCATCATCACCGCCCATGCCTTCGTAAGAATCTTCTTCACAGTTATAGCCATTATAATCGAAGGGTTTGGAAACTGACTAGTCCCCCTTATAATTGGAGCCCCAGACATAGCATTCCCCCGCATAAACAACATCAGTTTCTGAACTACTTCCTCCGTCCTTCCTACTGCTCCTAGCGTCCTCCACAGTAGAAGCTGGAGTCGGAACAGGATGAACCATATACCCGCCCCTAGCAGGCAACCTAGCCCATGCTGGCGCCTCAGTAGACCTAGCCATCTTCTCCCTACACCTCGCAGGTGTGTCTTCCATCTTAGGGGCCATCAACTTTAACACAACAGCCATTAACATAACCCCCCCTGCCTTATCGCAATATCCAACTCCCCTATTCGTATGATCCGTACTCCTAGTGCCCTCACTTCCAGTCCTGGCCGCCGGCATCACCATACTACTGACCGACCGAAACCTAAACACTTTTCATTGACCCCGCTGGAGGGGGAGACCCCATTCTCTACCAGCACCTGTTCTGATTCTTTGGCCACCAGGAAGTTTACATCTTAATCCTTCCCGGCTTTGGAATCATCTCACATGTTGTAACGTATTACGCAGGCAAAAAAGAACCATTCGGCTACATAGGAATAGTCTGAGCTATACTATCGATTGGATTCCTGGGCTTTGTCATATGAGCCCACCACATATTCACTGTCGGAATAGACGTAGACAGCCGATCATACTTCATCTCCGCCACTATAATCATCGCCATCCCAACCGGCATTCAGGTATTCAGCTGACTAGCCACACCACACGGAGGCACCATCAAATGAGATCCACCGATACTGTGAGCCTTGGGCTTCATCTTCCTCTTCACACTTGCCAATAAGGTGTCGGTGGAATTGGTGGTCAGCCTTGATTACTGCGTAATCCATCCCGTGGATCTAAAAAGAATTTTATATATATATAATATTGTACGCACATACATACATATATATATTATATAGGGCCAGGTAGGACAGGCCACCGCTTCTGTCTCGTGCCCTAAGTAACTGCCTACTGCCACTATTGGCACTGACTCACCAGCGGTCAGCTACAAGCACTTCTGCTCTTCAGCAGAGCACAAGCATTCCTCTGCTTTGAGAAGAGAGCATTGTGCTCATGAAACATTGAAAAGACTTACTTCTATGCCTCTCCAGCTATAACCAAGAGAATCCTTCCTTCTCCGCACCAAAAAAATTAATGCTGACTTTTCAAGGATGCTATGGATGAGGTTCATAACCAAGGGGTGTCATCCACCTGGCCACACAATTTGTCTCCTGCAAGTTCGATTAAGCATGCCAAGACATCCTATGGATGTGACAAACACCTCATCACCTCTGCTCTGTTGCCCCTTCTTCCCCCAGTTTCTTACTGGAACTAGTAACTCCAGCTCACCAGTTCCTTGAGCATGGCTTCAATCTGTTCCTGAGCCACATGCACATCTTCTGTAGGTCCTTCCAAAGTGATGTTATCCTGTGGCGAGCAGCCTCACAGTTTGCCCTCTTGCCTGTGATAACAATTGTCTCCGAGTTGCTGTTCTTTGCTGGGAGATCAATTTTGGTGTTGCTTTCTTTACGGATCTGCCACAAAGGGAAAAAAAAAAAAAATCATCTCAGAAGCGTCCCATGTCAGAAGAAAAAGCCTCGCAGGCTATATTGGACATCACCAATGGGCAGGAGAGAGCATCCAGTGGGATTTTGCTGCAGGCAGTGATCATCACGAGCACTTGAGTTAGGAGCAATATCTCACCTTCTTGATGTTGGCACCTCCTTTCCCTACGATGTTCTTGTGGAACTGTTTGCAGATGGGGACAGAAATAGAAAAGCTGTTTTCAACCTAAGGGAGAAAGGAAGGGAGAACTGAAGATTACACTGTCGTGGCAAGGGAGGCCCGACTTCAGGAACTCTGATAAACGAGCTTTTGAAAAGAGGCTTAGACCCAAGGAAGTTCTCTATACGAGGGACTTGTAAGACTAAACAAAGGCAAGGACGTTCCCCTATAGCCTTCCCATAACAGGTACTACCCCCTGCCTCCATTCAGCCAAAACAGCGTCGACAGCTCCCTCCTCTTGAGGTGTTTTAGCTCTACCCAAGCCAGTAGAGCTCTGCTTTGCCCCAGGGTTATCCAGGCACGGAGGAGGGAAGTGCAGGCAGAAGACCTCCTTACCAGGTCTGCCACCGTCTTTTGCATGTACTCGGTGCACTTCTCCACCTCGTTTTTGGGACCTCGGAGTTGGACGATGTCACTCTTGTCTGCAGGGTCTGGGAAGTTGATGATAACCTGCAGGAGCGGTCATTTAGAGTTAGCTCAAGCAAAAGCAAGAACCCTTGTGTCAGACACATGCAAAGGTTGGGGGGATCCTACACATGCCCTTTTCCCATTCAGAAACGGGGAACCGTGTTAGCGGCCTCTGGCTAAAAGAACTATCTTCTCAGACACTTGCGCTACAGAGCCACTAAAGTTACGACTTCTGTGACGACAGGCCTACTACCCATGTAGGAAAGAACCCCTCTGGATTCCTCCTCTCCTACAAAGCCTTACCTCTGGGAATTGCTCCCGGATTTCCCAGATCCGCTCAGCCTTCTGCCCAGTGATGGTCCGGTGGAATTTCTGCTCAACGATTAGGTCCGCAGCGTGTTCATTTTCCTGACGGGAACAGAGGGCACACTGAGTGTTCAGCCGGAGAGCCATCTACTTTGACTTAGCGGTTTGCTGCCCGACGGTTTACTTGCCAGCACTGTCCCTCTTTTCTCCAGACCAAATTCACTCTGCGTTGACAGAGAAGGGCTACCCGAGGGAACAGGGGAAGACATTTGTGAAGAGGAACTTGCACTTGTCATGAGATCCAAGTGCTCCGTGGGCAAGGGGCACACACTCGCACCAGAAGGTTACAAGGGAACACGAGAGCCCAAACCCTGCAGTCTCCCAAACATCACGTCCTACCCACTCACCATACGGGAAGCGAGTTCCAGCAGCTCGCTCTTGGCCTGTGGGACCCCCTGTGGGTCTCCTTCCATTCTGATCGGGTTGCTCTTCTCGTTGTCCGGGGGAATGCGCACAGACACCTTGTACAGATCCTTCATCCTGTTCACTTCGAGGCAAGGACTGTGGTGACGCCGTCTGCTAGGCAAAGACCTGGAAGCAAGGCACCTGGATTATCACTGCTCAGAGGCTGATGAAGAAGTAAAGCCGCCTCTGGGAAGGGCTCGGTGGGGTAGGGTTGAGCCAGGGGAAATTGCCTCTTCCCCCTGGAGTTCAGCGAGAGCAGACCTGTGCCACACGAGAGCCTGTCCAAGTAAATACCGTGGCATCTACAGAGCCCATTGTTCCCTTGTCAGAGCCAGGCGTGTTTCTTCCCCAAACAGTATCACATTTAGAGCAGAGGATAATCGTTCCTTTCTACCCCAAACTCTTGGCTGGGGACACGTTGCAGTGCTATCAAACTAGCAGACCGCAACAAGGCTTTAGCGTTGGCCATATTCTACTGCCGGTGCTGTAGCACCTTCCTCCAGAGGCCAGACCACACTGCTCCTCCTCCAGCTGACACCCTCTCCCACAAGCCACAGGGCTATTTAACCCCTTAGCGGGAACCAGCTACACCTGCACATCGCCCATGTCAATCAACCCACTGCCTCTGAGGCAAGGCCACAGCTGCGTGTTATCAATGCTAATCAACCCACCGCCTTCATTCCTCTACAGGGAGAAGCTCACCAAGCACATTTCCACCACCCACAACTGGCTGCTAAACTGTCATTCGCACAGAGCAACGTGTGGAAAAAAAAAAAAAAAAAATTCCTCCAGGACACATCAAAGTAATTCCACTACTGTTCAGGCTCCCAAGGTACTTTCACCCGTTCAAGCCATCGCAAGGCCTGACGGCCCATTTCTCTCCTTGTACCACCACCACTCCAGAAAAGCAGAGGAAATGTGATGGAGACAGCACACTGGGTGAGCTACAGAGCCCCTGATACCATCTACTAAACACGAAGAGTGTGAGCATGGGAAGGACTAGAAAGGCACTCCACTTACCGTTTAGCTGCTTTCTTGCCAATGAGGTGTCGGTGGAATTGGTGGTCAGCCTTGATTATTGCGTAATCCGTCCCGTGGATCTAAAAAGAATTATATCTTTTATATCTATCTATATATGTATGGATGTACATTATTTTATATTATAATATATAGGGCCAGGTAGGACAGGCCACCGCTTCTGTCTCGTGCCCTAAGTAACTGCCTACTGCCACTATTGGCACTGACTCGCCAGCGGTCAGCTACAAGCACTTCTGCTCTTCAGCAGAGCACAAGCATTCCTCTGCTTTGAGAAGAGAGCATTGTGCTCATGAAACATTGAAAAGACTCACTTCTATGCCTCTCCAGCTATAACCAAGAGAATCCTTCCTTCTCCGCACCAAAAAAATTAATGCTGACTTTTCAAGGATGCTATGGATGAGGTTCATAACCAAGGGGTGTCATCCACCTGGCCACACAATTTGTCTCCTGCAAGTACGATTAAGCATGCCAAGACATCCTATGGATGTGACAAACACCTCATCACCTCTGCTCTGTTGCCCCTTCTTCCCCGAGTTCCTGTTCTCCTTCATAATACCTAGTTGTTCTCTCATTATGAATCCTCCCTTCCCCTTATCAGTGTCAATGGAATCATCGTTCCATGGACAATGAGTCGTCCCTTTCCCCCGCTTGGTCCGAGAGTATTACCTCTGTTCAGTGGCTTGATCCAGGGTGATAGTGCTCGTTCTAGGCGCTGTAAAAAGCGAAATCTATATCCTATGTCCTGATTTTGGGTATCTAACATTAATGCAAAACAGTAATCCTCACACAGTTTTTATTTCATTCTGTAGCGTCGGTGTCGGTATCAGCTGCCTGCGGTAAAGGTTCACGGAAAGGTCTTACATTCTTCGCTGGGATCCATCTAGGTCCTTTTTCTGTAGAGACACAAGCATAACCTTTTCCCCGTGTAACAAGAGGATATGGTCCCATAATTTTACCTGTTTCTGCATCTCGGACCGATACCGGGCCTTTAACCCGTGCCTCGACGGAGGTAGCTGCAGTGAAACGTCGACCTATCGGTGGGTCGTTATCTATTAAAGAACAATTCAAAAAATTAAAAACATACAACGCTTTCTGTAACCGTTCCTCGGGAATAGCCATGCCCATTCCCCCTTTTTGTTGTTGTCATAAACGTTTCAGAGACCGATGAGACCCTTCAATGAGAGATCGACCGGTGGGGGAATGAGCAATGCCGGTAATATGAGTTCTACCCCATAGGGCAAAAGAGGTTTTTACAGTTGTTGAAACGTAAAGATAAAGACCGATAACGGTCCAGCTTAAGGGAATACCTAAGCAGCAAAAGCACGCATTAAATGTCTACGAACAGCTCGTGCCTTTTCTCCTGTGTGACACGAGGCAACCAAGGCACCTGAAAATGTATCAATGGAAGAGTGGATATATTTAAGGCTACCAAATTCAGAATCATGCGTGACATCTGTTTGCCATAACGGTAGGCTTTGTAATCCTCTAGGATTAACTCCTGCAGCAACTGATGGGAAAGAATGTTTTTGACAATCGGGACAGACAGCAATAATACTTGATGCTTGTTGAGCAGCAAGGCCAAACTGTCGCTTAAGAGCTCCAGCGTTTCGATGGAAAAAAAGAGTGCCTTCGCTTAGCTTGTGCAATACGGTCTGGCAGTACTTGAACTGGTCACGGCAATAGGTCAGCTCGTCGATTGCCTTCTGCAAGAAAACCAGGTAGCGAGGTATGAGACCTAATATGCATAACAAAATAAGGCGCAGATCGAGAGTCCAAAAGGAAAATAAGTTCCTGTAACAGGGTAAAGGGTTGTGAATGCGAAACACTCCGCAGCACAGAAGCTTCAGCTCGTGGAACAATACCTGCAACATAAGCAGAATCAGTAACAAGGTGGAGTGGTACATTCCATTCTCGGAAAACACGAACAACTGCATTCAGTTCTCCTGTTTGAGGTGAACCGGAGACCGTCTCTATGTCCGAATCCCATTGCCTCCGTTGATCATCCCACCACAGAAGAACAGATTTATGCGATTGGCCCGATCCATCTGTAAACACAGTAAGCGCCGGTAAGGGTTGTTCGCTTCTTCTGGGTTTTAACATCAGACGAAAATCAACGTTAAACAGTTTGTGTGAAGGTGGATGGGAAGTTATTCGACCTGTATGTTCTCGCCCGGCACCTCCCCGGGACCTACAGCTTGACAAACTATTGCTGTACAATTCAACCACGAGAACCTCTAACACCTTTACCGCTCAAACCTAGCCTTCTCCTTAACATCTTATATATCCCATAAACACCACCTACCCAAAACCTCAGCACTAAAATCATATTAACCCAAACCCCCCATACACACACGCCCCTAAGACTATAGGCGCCCAAACAGCCAACGAAGCCAACGAAACCAACGAAACCACGTCCCCGTAGCTTACAATCCAAAGCGTGGCACTGAAGATGCCAAGATGGCGTCCAATATGAAAGCCGAGGACAAAAGACTTAGCCCTAACCTTACGGTTGGCTCCTGCTAGACCTAGACGTGCAAGTATCTGCGGCCCAGTGTAAATGCCCTAGGCCTCCTGCTAAGACCGAAGGAGCAGGCATCAGGCACACGCTACCAACTGCAGCCCAAGACGCCTTGCTCAGCCACACCCCCACGGGCACTCAGCAGTAATTAACAGTAAGCAAGAAGCGCAAGCTTGACTTAGTCACGGCAACCTTCAGGGTTGGTAAATCTCGTGCCAGCCGCCGCGGTCACACCAGAAACCCAAGCCAACAGTCACACGGCGTAGAGAGCGGACCAGAGCCTGTCAGAATAACTAGGAAACCGAAACACAGCTAAGCTGTCGTAAGCCCGAGATACCCCTAAGGCCAACCTAAAGATGATCCTAGTAAACCTGACTGCGGCCAATGAAGAGACGGGACGCAGCTTGATGCAAGCAAATGTCAATGCGTTGTGCAGAAGCACGAGGTTTTATACGCTTGCAGAAGCTGCGCGTTTTAAACCAATTGCTTCTTGAGGCTAAGCCTTGCATACTAGGCAATCCCTGATTGGTGGTTAACTACCGGCACTTAACAGCAAGGTGTTACCTTTCCTTGGCGCCATCCGTCTCCCACTCCCCTGTGCTCTGTAACCATGCCCCATCATGTTGTTAATTGTTGTCTAGACAAGCTCGAGCACACTCCCCTCAGCTGACCGATTGCCACGCGTGGTCCTAGTTTCCAGCCCGCTCCTGCACCTCCCCCCCTTCCTGTTGCACAAAAGAACCTTTGAAAGCGAACGAGGAAAAACAAGGCCTAAGCAACAGAACAAATAAAAAACCAACTAAGACATATTATCACTGTCAAAATAACCCACTGCCTTTGTTCCGTACAATTCTACAATTTCCCCTTTTTGTTTTTGAACAGCTAGTACCAGGTTTGCCATGTTCCGCAGGGCCCTTGCAAACATGACAGCAACCAAGGTAATAGCAAACAAACAACACTGCCAATCGAGTGAATGGATGCCAGAAAAGGCTGAAATTTTCTCAGATTTTGATAACATGTTGCTGCACTGGGGCGCCTAAAATCCACGCAGCACATACCATCAAAATCCTCACAGCCACGTCCTTGAACCAACAACAAAAAGCAGCGGCAATTTTGACTCACATGCTTAACTGCCTACCAAACAAGGTGATTGAACTCTTTAATGCTTTCCCTGCTGTTACTCTGCATAAGAGAAGAAGCGCTGCGACACGTTCCCATCCTAGCCTCCTACTACATTAGCATCTACAGAAAGACAATGCTCGACATGCAAAGTGTAAACAACATCACCTTCTTTTGGATTAACGTTATACGTAGGCGGAAGGGCACACCAAACAAGAACCGTTTCCGTCAAAAAGTTCGAAACATAGCATGCCTTCTCTGAACATACCTCTGGGGTCATCCCCTTCATTCCCTCCTTTTGATGCAAAGAGAGACACTTTACCCTAACAGAGAAGCCCCTGTTTACATCTCTGAGCCAGGACACAAGCCACAGCTGTGCGCGCCACCAGGCTCAGGGCAGAAACCACTCCTGTAGTTACCTAACTATATATCTCGACAAGCGTGCAGACACCTATTAAACACTAAATAACCATGTTTATCGTTCCTGTTCTCCTTCGTAATACCTAGTTGTTCTCTCATTATGAATCCTCCCTTCCCCTTATCAGTGTCAATGGAATCATCGTTCCATGGACAATGAGTCGTCCCGTTCCCCCGCTTGGTCCGAGAGTATTACCTCTGTTCAGTGGCTTGATCCAGGGTGATAGTGCTCGTTCTAGGCGCTGTAAAAAGCGAAATCTATATCCTATGTCCTGATTTTGGGTATCTAACATTAATGCAAAACAGTAATCCTCACACAGTTTTTATTTCATTCTGTAGCGTCGGTGTCGCTATCGGCTGCCTGCGGTAAAGGTTCACGGAAAGGTCTTACATTCTTCGCTGGGATCCATCGAGGTCCTTTTTCTGTAGAGACACAAGCATAACCTTTTCCCCGTGTAACAAGAGGATATGGTCCCATAATTTTACCTGTTTCTGCATCTCGGACCGATACCGGGCCTTTAACCCGTGCCTCGACGGAGGTAGCTGCAGTGAAACGTCGACCTATCGGTGGGTCGTTATCTATTCAAGAACAATTCAAAAAATTAAAAACATACAACGCTTTCTGTAACCGTTCCTCGGGAATAGCCATGCCCATTCCCCCTTTTTGTTGTTGTCATAAACGTTTCAGAGACCGATGAGACCCTTCAATGAGAGATCGACCGGTGGGGGAATGAGCAATGCCGGTAATATGAGTTCTACCCCATAGGGCAAAAGAGGTTTTTACAGTTGTTGAAACGTAAAGATAAAGACCGATAACGGTCCAGCTTAAGGGGATACCTAAAGCAGCAAAAGCACGCATTAAATGTCTACGAACAGCTCGTGCCTTTTCTCCTGTGTGACACGAGGCAACCAAGGCACCTGAAAATGTATCAATGGAAGAGTGGATATATTTAAGGCTACCAAATTCAGAATCATGCGTGACATCTGTTTGCCATAACGGTAGGCTTTGTAATCCTCTAGGATTAACTCCTGCAGCAACTGATGGGAAAGAATGTTTTTGACAATCGGGACAGACAGCAATAATACTTGATGCTTGTTGAGCAGCAAGGCCAAACTGTCGCTTAAGAGCTCCAGCGTTTCGATGGAAAAAAAGAGTGCCTTCGCTTAGCTTGTGCAATACGGTCTGGCAGTACTTGAACTGGTCACGGCAATAGGTCAGCTCGTCGATTGCCTTCTGCAAGAAAACCAGGTAGCGAGGTATGAGACCTAATATGCATAACAAAATAAGGCGCAGATCGAGAGTCCAAAAGGAAAATAAGTTCCTGTAACAGGGTAAAGGGTTGTGAATGCGAAACACTCCGCAGCACAGAAGCTTCAGCTCGTGGAACAATACCTGCAACATAAGCAGAATCAGTAACAAGGTGGAGTGGTACATTCCATTCTCGGAAAACACGAACAACTGCATTCAGTTCTCCTGTTTGAGGTGAACCGGAGACCGTCTCTATGTCCGAATCCCATTGTCTCCGTTGAAAACCTTAGGAAGACAGGAATTGAACCTGCACAGAAGAGATCAAAGCGCTCCATACTCCCCTTATATTACTTCCCAGTAGGGTCAGCTAAACAAAAGCTATCGGGCCCATACCCCGAAAATGATGGTTTAACCTCTTCCTCTACTAAATGAGCCCCGTCACAAAACTAACGTTCTCCTTAAGCCTTCTACTAGGAACAACCATCACAATTTCAAGCAACCACTGACTGCTAGCCTGGCCTGGACTAGAAATCAACACCCTTGCCATTATCCCCTTCCTTTCAAAATCACACCAGCCTCGAGCTATGGAAGCTGCAATCAAATACTTTCTCGTCCAAGCAACCGCCTCCGCATTAATCCTCTTCTCAAGCACAATCAACGCACAGTTCACCGGACAATGAGACATTCCGCGACTAAGCCACCCAACAGCCTCCCTACTACTAACTACAGCAGTCGCAATAAAACTAGGCCTAGTACCCTTTCACTCCTGATGTCCAGAGGTCATACAAGGCTCACCTATAACCACTGCCCTACTCGTCTCTACATGAATAAAACTCCCCCCACTCACTCTTCTTTTCTTAACTGCCCCCTCACTGAACCCACTCCTACTGACAACCGTGGCCATTGCATCCGCAGCCATCGGAGGGCGAACAGGACTTAACCAAACACAAATCCGAAAAGTCCTAGCTTTCTCATCCATCGCCCACCTAGGCTGAATAACCATCATCCTCATATACAACCCCAAGCTAACATTAATAACCTTCTACCCATACTCCTTAAGAACCGCCTCCATTTTCTTAGCCCTCAACACAACCAACTCCTCAAAACTATCCACAATAATAACCTCCTGAACAAAAATACCATCACTAAACGCATCCTTGACGCTAGCACTACTATCCCTAGCCGGCCTGCCCCCACTCCCTGGCTTTTTACCAAAATGACTCATTATCCAGGAACTAACTAAGCAAGAGATATCAACCGCAGCCATAATTATTTCAATACTCTCCCTACTAGGTTTATTTTTCTACCTACGCCTTGCATATTGCTCCACACTCCCACCAAACACTACAAGCTTCATAAAACAATGATACAATAACAAATCCACAGGCACACCAATTGCTACCTTAATTTCTCTGTCAGTCCTCCTTCTCCCCCCTTCTCCCGCAATCCTGACCGTTACCTAAGAAACTTAGGATCCCCTGCCTACCAAACCGAAGGCCTTCAAAGCCTTAACTAAGAGTTAAATCCTCTTAGTTTCTGCCCACACCACTAAGGCCCGCAGGACACTAAACCTGCACCATCTAAATGCAACCACAAATACCCAAATAGCCAATAAGGCAAACAAACAAAAACTATTAAACAAAATAAACAAAATAAACGAAATAGATGAGATAAACAAAATAAACGAAATAGATGAGATAAACAAAATAAACGAAATAGATGAGATAAACAAAATAAACGAAATAGATGAGATAAACAAAATAAACGAAATAGATGAGATAAACAAAATAAACGAAATAGATGAGATAAACAAAATAAACGAAATAGATGAGATAAACAAAATAAACGAAATAGATGAGATAAACGTCCCCGTAGCTTACAGTCCAAAGCATGGCACTGAAGATGCCAAGATGGTGTGCAATATAAAACCCAGGGACAAAAGACTTAGTTCTAGCCTTACAGTTGGCCCCTGCTAGACATATACATGCAAGTATCTGCGGTCCAGTGTAGATGCCCTAAACCTCTTGCCAAGACTAAAGGAGCAGGCATCAGGCACACACCATCAACTGTAGCCCAAGACGCCTTGCTCAGCCACACCCCCACGGGCACTCAGCAGTAATTAACATTAAGCAATAAGCGCAAGCTTGACTTAGTCATAGCAGCCTTAGGGTTGGTAAATCTTGTGCCAGCCACCGCGGTCATACAAGAAACCCGAGCCAACAGTCACACGGCGTAAAGAGTGGACTAGAACCTGTCATAATAACTAGGAATAACCAAAACATAACTGAGCTGTCATAAGCCCAAGATATCCCTAAGGCCAACTTAAAAATGATCCTAGTATATCCGACGGACCAAACCCCACGAAAGCTAGGGTCCAAACTGGGATTAGATACCCCACTATGCCTAGCCCTAAATCCTGATGTTCATTGTACCATAGCACATCCGCCCGAGAATTACGAGCACAAACGCTTGAAACTCTAAGGACTTGGCGGTGCCCCAAACCCACCTAGAGGAGCCTGTTCTGTAAACGACACCCCACGCTACACCCTACCACTTCTCGCCAGAATACAGCCTACATACCGCCGTCGCCAGCTCACCCTAATTGAAGGGCGCACAGTGAGCACAATAACCACCCCGTTAGCACGACAGGTCAAGGTATAGCCTACGAAGTGGAAGTAATGGGCTACATTTTCTAATATAGAACACTCCAACGGAAGGAGACATGAAATTGTTTCCAGAAGGCGGATTTAGCAGTAAAGCAGGATAACATAAGCCTACTTTAAGTTGGCCCTGAGGCACGTACATACCGCCCGTCACCCTCCTCACAAGCTACCAACCCCAGATAACTAACCCACCACTATAGCCAAAGATGAGGTAAGTCGTAACAAGGTAAGTGTACCGGAAGGTGTACTTAGCATATCAGGGTGTAGCTACAAGACTAAAGCACTCAGCTTACACCTGAGAGATATCTGCCACCAACCAGATCACCCTGAGCCTCCTCTAGCCCAGCCACAACACCCGAAGACTAATCAAAAATTCACCCTTCCCCATCACTAAGCCAAAACATTCTCCTGCCTTAGTATAGGCGATAGAAAAGGCCCACTGGCGCAATAGAGCTCCGTACCGCAAGGGATAGATGAAATAAAAATGAAACCTCAAGCAATAAACAGCAAAGATATACCCTTTTACCTCCTGCATCATGGTTTAGCAAGAACAACCAAGCAAAGCGAACTTAAGCTTGCCACCCCGAAACCCATGCGAGCTACTTACAAGCAGCTACCCCCGAGCGAACCCGTCTCTGTTGCAAAAGAGTGGGACGACTTGTCAGTAGAGGTGAAAAGCCAACCGAGCTGGGTGATAGCTGGTTACCTGCAAAACGAATCTAAGTTCACCCTTAGTCTCTCCCTCAAGGACCCCAATCAACCCAAATTGAAATGAGCTAAGAGCTATTTAAAGGGGGTACAGCTCCTTTAATAAAGAATACAGCCTTCATTAGCGGATAACTTATAA
Source organism: Falco biarmicus (assembly GCF_023638135.1). Lineage (NCBI taxonomy): Eukaryota > Metazoa > Chordata > Aves > Falconiformes > Falconidae > Falco > Falco biarmicus. The sequence goes on along the minus strand of NW_026611991.1, from coordinate 219,994 downwards.
AGCTTTAAAAATTGTAGGCCCTCAAGCAGCCACCAACAAAGAGTGCGTCAAAGCTCCATGTAAAAAAATACAAAAGCAGCACGACTCCCTTCAAAACTAGCAGGTCAATCTATAAGCAATAGAAGAGCTAATGCTAAAATGAGTAACTAGGTAATCTACTACCTCTCGAGCGCAAACTTAGTAACAAGTACCATTAACAGAAAAATTAATGTTCCCAACCACAACAAGACCAAACATTCCAATACACTGTTAACCCAACCCAGGTGCGCCCACTAGAAAGATTAAAATCTGTAAAAGGAATTCAGCAAACACAAGGCCCGACTGTTTACCAAAAACATAGCCTCCAGCTTAACAAGTATTGGAGGTGATGCCTGCCCAGTGACACCACATTAAACGGCCGCGGTATCCTAACCGTGCAAAGGTAGCGCAATCAATTGTCTCATAAATCGGGACCTGTATGAATGGCTAAACGAGGTCTTAACTGTCTCTTACAGATAATCAGCGAAATTGATCTTCCTGTGCAAAAGCAGGAATAAGCACATAAGACGAGAAGACCCTGTGGAACTTAAAAATCAATGGCCATCACGCACCAAACTTAAACCTACCAGGCACACTACCCCCTCACAACATTGGCTCATAATTTTTCGGTTGGGGCAACCTTGGAGTAAAACACACCCTCCAAAAATAAGACAACCCATCTTAACCAAGAACCACCCATCAACGTGCAAACAGCAACCAGACCCAACACAGTTGAACAATGGACCAAGCTACCCCAGGGATAACAGCGCAATCTCTCCCAAGAGCCCCCATCGACGGAGAGGTTTACGACCTCGATGTTGGATCAGGACATCCCAATGGTGCAGCCGCTATTAAAGGTTCGTTTGTTCAACGATTAACAGTCCTACGTGATCTGAGTTCAGACCGGAGCAATCCAGGTCGGTTTCTATCTATGATAAACCTTTCCCAGTACGAAAGGACCGGAAAGGTGGGGCCAATACTCCCCGGCACGCCCCCCTCCCCAAGCAATGACCTCAACTAAACTGCTCAAGGGACTACCCACCCCAAACCCCTAAAAAAGGGCCGCTAGTGTAGCAAAGCCTGGCAAATGCAAAAGGCTTAAACCCTTTAATTAGAGGTTCAAATCCTCTCCCTAGCTCCCCACAACTCAACCATGACCCAACCAACACCCCTAATGCACCTTACCATATTCTTAGCCTATGCTCTTCCAATCTTAATCGCCGTAGCCTTCCTAACACTAGTAGAACGAAAAGTCCTAAGCTACATGCAAGCCCGAAAAGGCCCAAACATTGTTGGCCCCTTTGGACTCCTACAACCAGTAGCAGATGGTGTAAAACTATTCACCAAAGAACCCATCCGACCATCAACCTCCTCCCCCCTACTCTTCACCCTAACCCCAATACTAGCCCTCCTTCTTGCAGTTTCAATTTGAACCCCTCTCCCCCTACCCTTCTCTCTTGCAGACTTGAACCTGGGCCTACTATTCCTCTTAGCCATGTCAAGCTTGGCAGTATATTCAATTTTATGATCGGGCTGAGCTTCAAACTCAAAATACGCCCTAATCGGCGCCCTCCGAGCAGTCGCACAGACCATCTCATATGAAGTAACACTAGCTATCATCCTCCTCTCCATAATCATACTAAGTGGAAACTATACCCTAAACACCCTTGCCACCACCCAAGAACCCCTATACCTAATCTTCTCCACCTGACCCCTCATAATAATATGATACATTTCCACCCTTGCTGAAACCAACCGCGCCCCATTCGATCTGACAGAGGGGGAATCCGAACTAGTCTCAGGCTTCAATGTAGAATACGCCGCAGGTCCATTCGCCTTATTCTTCCTAGCTGAGTACGCAAACATTATATTAATAAACACACTCACCGCCATTCTTTTCATCAACCCAAGCTCCCTAGGCCTCCCCCCAGAACTATTCCCAATAATCCTCGCCACAAAAACCCTCCTCCTCTCCTTTGGCTTTCTCTGAATTCGCGCCTCATACCCACGATTTCGTTACGACCAACTCATACACCTTCTCTGAAAAAACTTCCTACCGCTAACACTAGCTCTATGCCTATGACACACCAGCATACCAATCTGCTATGCAGGCCTCCCTCCCGCTTAAAACACGCCTGCATAAGGAAATGTGCCTGAACACCTAAGGGTCACTATGATAAAGTGAACATAGAGGTCTACCAATCCTCTCATTTCCTTGCAAAACCTTAGGAAGACAGGAATTGAACCTGCACAGAAGAGATCAAAACCCTCCATACTTCCCTTATATTACTTCCTAGTAGGGTCAGCTAAACATAAAGCTATCGGGCCCATACCCCGAAAATGATGGTTTAACCCCTTCCTCTACTAAATGAGCCCGCTCACAAAACTAATATTCTCCTTAAGTCTTCTACTGGGAACAACCATTACAATTTCAAGCAACCATTGAATACTAGCCTGAACTGGATTAGAAATCAACACCCTTGCCATTATCCCCTTCATTTCAAAATCACATCATCCTCGAGCTGTCGAAGCTGCAATCAAATACTTTCTCATCCAAGCAACCGCCTCCGCACTAATCCTTTTCTCGAGCACAATCAACGCACAGCTCACCGGACAATGAGACATTACCCAATTAACCCAACCAGTAGCCTCCCTCCTACTGACTATAGCAGTAGCAATAAAACTAGGACTAGTACCCTTCCATTTCTGATTCCCAGAGGTCATGCAAGGCTCACCCATAACCACCGCCCTACTCCTCTCCACATTAATAAAACTCCCCCCCATCACTATTTTATTCTTAACTGCCCCCTCACTAAACCCACTCCTGCTAACAACCATGGCCATCGCATCCGCAGCTGTCGGAGGGTGAATAGGACTCAACCAGACACAAATTCGAAAAATCCTAGCCTTCTCATCAATCGCCCACCTAGGCTGAATGACCATTATCCTCATATACAACCCCAAACTAACAATAATATCCTTCTACCTATACTCCCTGATAACTGCCTCCATTTTCTTAGCCCTCAACACAACCAACTCATTAAAACTATCCACAATAATAACCTCCTGAACAAAAATACCATCACTAAACGCATCCTTGACGCTAGCACTACTATCCCTAGCCGGCCTGCCCCCACTCCCTGGCTTTTTACCAAAATGACTCATCATTCAAGAATTAACTAAACAAGAGATATCAACCACGGCCATAATTATCTCAATACTCTCCCTATTAGGCCTATTTTTTTACCTACGCCTTGCATATTGCTCCACAATCACACTCCCACCAAACACCACAAATTTCATAAAGCAATGATACAATAACAAACCTACAAACACGCCAACTGCTGCCCTAATTTCCCTATCAATCCTTCTCCTCCCCCTTTCCCCCACAATCTTAACCATCACCTAAGAAACTTAGGATAACCGCCCACTTAAACCGAAGGCCTTCAAAGCCTTAAATAAGAGTTAAATCCTCTTAGTTTCTGCCCGCACCACTAAGGCCCGCAGGACACTAAACCTGCACCATCTAAATGCAACGCAGATACTCTAATTCAGCTAGGGCCTCCACGATAAGCCTAGACAGACGGGCCTCAATCCCATAAACTTCTAATTAACAGCTAGACGCTCAAACCAACGAGCTTCTGTCTACCAGACTCCGGCACACTCTCAGCGTACATCAATGAGTTTGCAACTCAACATGAACTTCACCACAGAGTCGATAAGAAGAGGAATTCAACCTCTGTAAAAAGGACTACAGCCTAACGCCTAAACACTCAGCCACCTGACCCGTGACCTTCATCAACCGATGACTAGTTTCAACAAACCACAATGACATCGGCACCCTATACCTACTCTTCGGAGCATGGGCAGGCATAGCCGAGTACCGCCCTCAGCCTCCTTATTCGAGCAGAACTTGGCCAACCAGGAACTCTCCTAGGAGACGACCAAATCTACAATGTCATCATCACCGCCCATGCCTTCGTAAGAATCTTCTTCACAGTTATAGCCATTATAATCGAAGGGTTTGGAAACTGACTAGTCCCCCTTATAATTGGAGCCCCAGACATAGCATTCCCCCGCATAAACAACATCAGTTTCTGAACTACTTCCTCCGTCCTTCCTACTGCTCCTAGCGTCCTCCACAGTAGAAGCTGGAGTCGGAACAGGATGAACCATATACCCGCCCCTAGCAGGCAACCTAGCCCATGCTGGCGCCTCAGTAGACCTAGCCATCTTCTCCCTACACCTCGCAGGTGTGTCTTCCATCTTAGGGGCCATCAACTTTAACACAACAGCCATTAACATAACCCCCCCTGCCTTATCGCAATATCCAACTCCCCTATTCGTATGATCCGTACTCCTAGTGCCCTCACTTCCAGTCCTGGCCGCCGGCATCACCATACTACTGACCGACCGAAACCTAAACACTTTTCATTGACCCCGCTGGAGGGGGAGACCCCATTCTCTACCAGCACCTGTTCTGATTCTTTGGCCACCAGGAAGTTTACATCTTAATCCTTCCCGGCTTTGGAATCATCTCACATGTTGTAACGTATTACGCAGGCAAAAAAGAACCATTCGGCTACATAGGAATAGTCTGAGCTATACTATCGATTGGATTCCTGGGCTTTGTCATATGAGCCCACCACATATTCACTGTCGGAATAGACGTAGACAGCCGATCATACTTCATCTCCGCCACTATAATCATCGCCATCCCAACCGGCATTCAGGTATTCAGCTGACTAGCCACACCACACGGAGGCACCATCAAATGAGATCCACCGATACTGTGAGCCTTGGGCTTCATCTTCCTCTTCACACTTGCCAATAAGGTGTCGGTGGAATTGGTGGTCAGCCTTGATTACTGCGTAATCCATCCCGTGGATCTAAAAAGAATTTTATATATATATAATATTGTACGCACATACATACATATATATATTATATAGGGCCAGGTAGGACAGGCCACCGCTTCTGTCTCGTGCCCTAAGTAACTGCCTACTGCCACTATTGGCACTGACTCACCAGCGGTCAGCTACAAGCACTTCTGCTCTTCAGCAGAGCACAAGCATTCCTCTGCTTTGAGAAGAGAGCATTGTGCTCATGAAACATTGAAAAGACTTACTTCTATGCCTCTCCAGCTATAACCAAGAGAATCCTTCCTTCTCCGCACCAAAAAAATTAATGCTGACTTTTCAAGGATGCTATGGATGAGGTTCATAACCAAGGGGTGTCATCCACCTGGCCACACAATTTGTCTCCTGCAAGTTCGATTAAGCATGCCAAGACATCCTATGGATGTGACAAACACCTCATCACCTCTGCTCTGTTGCCCCTTCTTCCCCCAGTTTCTTACTGGAACTAGTAACTCCAGCTCACCAGTTCCTTGAGCATGGCTTCAATCTGTTCCTGAGCCACATGCACATCTTCTGTAGGTCCTTCCAAAGTGATGTTATCCTGTGGCGAGCAGCCTCACAGTTTGCCCTCTTGCCTGTGATAACAATTGTCTCCGAGTTGCTGTTCTTTGCTGGGAGATCAATTTTGGTGTTGCTTTCTTTACGGATCTGCCACAAAGGGAAAAAAAAAAAAATCATCTCAGAAGCGTCCCATGTCAGAAGAAAAAGCCTCGCAGGCTATATTGGACATCACCAATGGGCAGGAGAGAGCATCCAGTGGGATTTTGCTGCAGGCAGTGATCATCACGAGCACTTGAGTTAGGAGCAATATCTCACCTTCTTGATGTTGGCACCTCCTTTCCCTACGATGTTCTTGTGGAACTGTTTGCAGATGGGGACAGAAATAGAAAAGCTGTTTTCAACCTAAGGGAGAAAGGAAGGGAGAACTGAAGATTACACTGTCGTGGCAAGGGAGGCCCGACTTCAGGAACTCTGATAAACGAGCTTTTGAAAAGAGGCTTAGACCCAAGGAAGTTCTCTATACGAGGGACTTGTAAGACTAAACAAAGGCAAGGACGTTCCCCTATAGCCTTCCCATAACAGGTACTACCCCCTGCCTCCATTCAGCCAAAACAGCGTCGACAGCTCCCTCCTCTTGAGGTGTTTTAGCTCTACCCAAGCCAGTAGAGCTCTGCTTTGCCCCAGGGTTATCCAGGCACGGAGGAGGGAAGTGCAGGCAGAAGACCTCCTTACCAGGTCTGCCACCGTCTTTTGCATGTACTCGGTGCACTTCTCCACCTCGTTTTTGGGACCTCAGAGTTGGACGATGTCACTCTTGTCTGCAGGGTCTGGGAAGTTGATGATAACCTGCAGGAGCGGTCATTTAGAGTTAGCTCAAGCAAAAGCAAGAACCCTTGTGTCAGACACATGCAAAGGTTGGGGGGATCCTACACATGCCCTTTTCCCATTCAGAAACGGGGAACCGTGTTAGCGGCCTCTGGCTAAAAGAACTATCTTCTCAGACACTTGCGCTACAGAGCCACTAAAGTTACGACTTCTGTGACGACAGGCCTACTACCCATGTAGGAAAGAACCCCTCTGGATTCCTCCTCTCCTACAAAGCCTTACCTCTGGGAATTGCTCCCGGATTTCCCAGATCCGCTCAGCCTTCTGCCCAGTGATGGTCCGGTGGAATTTCTGCTCAACGATTAGGTCCGCAGCGTGTTCATTTTCCTGACGGGAACAGAGGGCACACTGAGTGTTCAGCCGGAGAGCCATCTACTTTGACTTAGCGGTTTGCTGCCCGACGGTTTACTTGCCAGCACTGTCCCTCTTTTCTCCAGACCAAATTCACTCTGCGTTGACAGAGAAGGGCTACCCGAGGGAACAGGGGAAGACATTTGTGAAGAGGAACTTGCACTTGTCATGAGATCCAAGTGCTCCGTGGGCAAGGGGCACACACTCGCACCAGAAGGTTACAAGGGAACACGAGAGCCCAAACCCTGCAGTCTCCCAAACATCACGTCCTACCCACTCACCATACGGGAAGCGAGTTCCAGCAGCTCGCTCTTGGCCTGTGGGACCCCCTGTGGGTCTCCTTCCATTCTGATCGGGTTGCTCTTCTCGTTGTCCGGGGGAATGCGCACAGACACCTTGTACAGATCCTTCATCCTGTTCACTTCGAGGCAAGGACTGTGGTGACGCCGTCTGCTAGGCAAAGACCTGGAAGCAAGGCACCTGGATTATCACTGCTCAGAGGCTGATGAAGAAGTAAAGCCGCCTCTGGGAAGGGCTCGGTGGGGTAGGGTTGAGCCAGGGGAAATTGCCTCTTCCCCCTGGAGTTCAGCGAGAGCAGACCTGTGCCACACGAGAGCCTGTCCAAGTAAATACCGTGGCATCTACAGAGCCCATTGTTCCCTTGTCAGAGCCAGGCGTGTTTCTTCCCCAAACAGTATCACATTTAGAGCAGAGGATAATCGTTCCTTTCTACCCCAAACTCTTGGCTGGGGACACGTTGCAGTGCTATCAAACTAGCAGACCGCAACAAGGCTTTAGCGTTGGCCATATTCTACTGCCGGTGCTGTAGCACCTTCCTCCAGAGGCCAGACCACACTGCTCCTCCTCCAGCTGACACCCTCTCCCACAAGCCACAGGGCTATTTAACCCCTTAGCGGGAACCAGCTACACCTGCACATCGCCCATGTCAATCAACCCACTGCCTCTGAGGCAAGGCCACAGCTGCGTGTTATCAATGCTAATCAACCCACCGCCTTCATTCCTCTACAGGGAGAAGCTCACCAAGCACATTTCCACCACCCACAACTGGCTGCTAAAATGTCATTCGCACAGAGCAACGTGTGGAAAAAAAAAAAAAAAAAATTCCTCCAGGACACATCAAAGTAATTCCACTACTGTTCAGGCTCCCAAGGTACTTTCACCCGTTCAAGCCATCGCAAGGCCTCACGGCCCATTTCTCTCCTTGTACCACCACCACTCCAGAAAAGCAGAGGAAATGTGATGGAGACAGCACACTGGGTGAGCTACAGAGCCCCTGATACCATCTACTAAACACGAAGAGTGTGAGCATGGGAAGGACTAGAAAGGCACTCCACTTACCGTTTAGCTGCTTTCTTGCCAATGAGGTGTCGGTGGAATTGGTGGTCAGCCTTGATTATTGCGTAATCCGTCCCGTGGATCTAAAAAGAATTATATCTTTTATATCTATCTATATATGTATGGATGTACATTATTTTATATTATAATATATAGGGCCAGGTAGGACAGGCCACCGCTTCTGTCTCGTGCCCTAAGTAACTGCCTACTGCCACTATTGGCACTGACTCGCCAGCGGTCAGCTACAAGCACTTCTGCTCTTCAGCAGAGCACAAGCATTCCTCTGCTTTGAGAAGAGAGCATTGTGCTCATGAAACATTGAAAAGACTCACTTCTATGCCTCTCCAGCTATAACCAAGAGAATCCTTCCTTCTCCGCACCAAAAAAATTAATGCTGACTTTTCAAGGATGCTATGGATGAGGTTCATAACCAAGGGGTGTCATCCACCTGGCCACACAATTTGTCTCCTGCAAGTACGATTAAGCATGCCAAGACATCCTATGGATGTGACAAACACCTCATCACCTCTGCTCTGTTGCCCCTTCTTCCCCGAGTTCCTGTTCTCCTTCATAATACCTAGTTGTTCTCTCATTATGAATCCTCCCTTCCCCTTATCAGTGTCAATGGAATCATCGTTCCATGGACAATGAGTCGTCCCTTTCCCCCGCTTGGTCCGAGAGTATTACCTCTGTTCAGTGGCTTGATCCAGGGTGATAGTGCTCGTTCTAGGCGCTGTAAAAAGCGAAATCTATATCCTATGTCCTGATTTTGGGTATCTAACATTAATGCAAAACAGTAATCCTCACACAGTTTTTATTTCATTCTGTAGCGTCGGTGTCGGTATCAGCTGCCTGCGGTAAAGGTTCACGGAAAGGTCTTACATTCTTCGCTGGGATCCATCTAGGTCCTTTTTCTGTAGAGACACAAGCATAACCTTTTCCCCGTGTAACAAGAGGATATGGTCCCATAATTTTACCTGTTTCTGCATCTCGGACCGATACCGGGCCTTTAACCCGTGCCTCGACGGAGGTAGCTGCAGTGAAACGTCGACCTATCGGTGGGTCGTTATCTATTCAAGAACAATTCAAAAAATTAAAAACATACAACGCTTTCTGTAACCGTTCCTCGGGAATAGCCATGCCCATTCCCCCTTTTTGTTGTTGTCATAAACGTTTCAGAGACCGATGAGACCCTTCAATGAGAGATCGACCGGTGGGGGAATGAGCAATGCCGGTAATATGAGTTCTACCCCATAGGGCAAAAGAGGTTTTTACAGTTGTTGAAACGTAAAGATAAAGACCGATAACGGTCCAGCTTAAGGGAATACCTAAGCAGCAAAAGCACGCATTAAATGTCTACGAACAGCTCGTGCCTTTTCTCCTGTGTGACACGAGGCAACCAAGGCACCTGAAAATGTATCAATGGAAGAGTGGATATATTTAAGGCTACCAAATTCAGAATCATGCGTGACATCTGTTTGCCATAACGGTAGGCTTTGTAATCCTCTAGGATTAACTCCTGCAGCAACTGATGGGAAAGAATGTTTTTGACAATCGGGACAGACAGCAATAATACTTGATGCTTGTTGAGCAGCAAGGCCAAACTGTCGCTTAAGAGCTCCAGCGTTTCGATGGAAAAAAAGAGTGCCTTCGCTTAGCTTGTGCAATACGGTCTGGCAGTACTTGAACTGGTCACGGCAATAGGTCAGCTCGTCGATTGCCTTCTGCAAGAAAACCAGGTAGCGAGGTATGAGACCTAATATGCATAACAAAATAAGGCGCAGATCGAGAGTCCAAAAGGAAAATAAGTTCCTGTAACAGGGTAAAGAGTTGTGAATGCGAAACACTCCGCAGCACAGAAGCTTCAGCTCGTGGAACAATACCTGCAACATAAGCAGAATCAGTAACAAGGTGGAGTGGTACATTCCATTCTCGGAAAACACGAACAACTGCATTCAGTTCTCCTGTTTGAGGTGAACCGGAGACCGTCTCTATGTCCGAATCCCATTGCCTCCGTTGATCATCCCACCACAGAAGAACAGATTTATGCGATTGGCCCGATCCATCTGTAAACACAGTAAGCGCCGGTAAGGGTTGTTCGCTTCTTCTGGGTTTTAACATCAGACGAAAATCAACGTTAAACAGTTTGTGTGAAGGTGGATGGGAAGTTATTCGACCTGTATGTTCTCGCCCGGCACCTCCCCGGGACCTACAGCTTGACAAACTATTGCTGTACAATTCAACCACGAGAACCTCTAACACCTTTACCGCTCAAACCTAGCCTTCTCCTTAACATCTTATATATCCCATAAACACCACCTACCCAAAACCTCAGCACTAAAATCATATTAACCCAAACCCCCCATACACACACGCCCCTAAGACTATAGGCGCCCAAACAGCCAACGAAACCAACGAAACCACGTCCCCGTAGCTTACAATCCAAAGCGTGGCACTGAAGATGCCAAGATGGCGTCCAATATGAAAGCCGAGGACAAAAGACTTAGCCCTAACCTTACGGTTGGCTCCTGCTAGACCTAGACGTGCAAGTATCTGCGGCCCAGTGTAAATGCCCTAGGCCTCCTGCTAAGACCGAAGGAGCAGGCATCAGGCACACGCTACCAACTGCAGCCCAAGACGCCTTGCTCAGCCACACCCCCACGGGCACTCAGCAGTAATTAACAGTAAGCAAGAAGCGCAAGCTTGACTTAGTCACGGCAACCTTCAGGGTTGGTAAATCTCGTGCCAGCCGCCGCGGTCACACCAGAAACCCAAGCCAACAGTCACACGGCGTAGAGAGCGGACCAGAGCCTGTCAGAATAACTAGGAAACCGAAACACAGCTAAGCTGTCGTAAGCCCGAGATACCCCTAAGGCCAACCTAAAGATGATCCTAGTAAACCTGACTGCGGCCAATGAAGAGACGGGACGCAGCTTGATGCAAGCAAATGTCAATGCGTTGTGCAGAAGCACGAGGTTTTATACGCTTGCAGAAGCTGCGCGTTTTAAACCAATTGCTTCTTGAGGCTAAGCCTTGCATACTAGGCAATCCCTGATTGGTGGTTAACTACCGGCACTTAACAGCAAGGTGTTACCTTTCCTTGGCGCCATCCGTCTCCCACTCCCCTGTGCTCTGTAACCATGCCCCATCATGTTGTTAATTGTTGTCTAGACAAGCTCGAGCACACTCCCCTCAGCTGACCGATTGCCACGCGTGGTCCTAGTTTCCAGCCCGCTCCTGCACCTCCCCCTTCCTGTTGCACAAAAGAACCTTTGAAAGCGAACGAGGAAAAACAAGGCCTAAGCAACAGAACAAATAAAAAACCAACCAGGACATATTATCACTGTCAAAATAACCCACTGCCTTTGTTCCGTACAATTCTACAATTTCCCCTTTTTGTTTTTGAACAGCTAGTACCAGGTTTGCCATGTTCCGCAGGGCCCTTGCAAACATGACAGCAACCAAGGTAATAGCAAACAAACAACACTGCCAATCGAGTGAATGGATGCCAGAAAAGGCTGAAATTTTCTCAGATTTTGATAACATGTTGCTGCAGTGGGGCGCCTAAAATCCACGCAGCACATACCATCAAAATCCTCACAGCCACGTCCTTGAACCAACAACAAAAAGCAGCGGCAATTTTGACTCACATGCTTAACTGCCTACCAAACAAGGTGATTGAACTCTTTAATGCTTTCCCTGCTGTTACTCTGCATAAGAGAAGAAGCGCTGCGACACGTTCCCATCCTAGCCTCCTACTACATTAGCATCTACAGAAAGACAATGCTCGACATGCAAAGTGTAAACAACATCACCTTCTTTTGGATTAACGTTATACGTAGGCGGAAGGGCACACCAAACAAGAACCGTTTCCGTCAAAAAGTTCGAAACATAGCATGCCTTCTCTGAACATACCTCTGGGGTCATCCCCTTCATTCCCTCCTTTTGATGCAAAGAGAGACACTTTACCCTAACAGAGAAGCCCCTGTTTACATCTCTGAGCCAGGACACAAGCCGCAGCTGTGCGCGCCACCAGGCTCAGGGCAGAAACCACTCCTGTAGTTACCTAACTAGATATCTCGACAAGCGTGCAGACACCTATTAAACACTAAATAACCATGTTTATCGTTCCTGTTCTCCTTCGTAATACCTAGTTGTTCTCTCATTATGAATCCTCCCTTCCCCTTATCAGTGTCAATGGAATCATCGTTCCATGGACAATGAGTCGTCCCGTTCCCCCGCTGGGACCGAGAGTATTACCTCTGTTCAGTGGCTTGATCCAGGGTGATAGTGCTCGTTCTAGGCGCTGTAAAAAGCGAAATCTATATCCTATGTCCTGATTTTGGGTATCTAACATTAACGCAAAACAGTAATCCTCACACAGTTTTTATTTCATTCTGTAGCGTCGGTGTCGGTATCGGCTGCCTGCGGTAAAGGTTCACGGAAAGGTCTTACATTCTTCGCTGGGATCCATCTAGGTCCTTTTTCTGTAGAGACACAAGCATAACCTTTTCCCCGTGTAACAAGAGGATATGGTCCCATAATTTTACCTGTTTCTGCATCTCGGACCGATACCGGGCCTTTAACCCGTGCCTCGACGGAGGTAGCTGCAGTGAAACGTCGACCTATCGGTGGGTCGTTATCTATTCAAGAACAATTCAAAAAATTAAAAACATACAACGCTTTCTGTAACCGTTCCTCGGGAATAGCCATGCCCATTCCCCCTTTTTGTTGTTGTCATAAACGTTTCAGAGACCGATGAGACCCTTCAATGAGAGATCGACCGGTGGGGGAATGAGCAATGCCGGTAATGTGAGTTCTACCCCATAGGGCAAAAGAGGTTTTTACAGTTGTTGAAACGTAAAGATAAAGACCGACAACGGTCCAGCTTAAGGGAATACCTAAAGCAGCAAAAGCACGCATTAAATGTCTACGAACAGCTCGTGCCTTTTCTCCTGTGTGACACGAGGCAACCAAGGCACCTGAAAATGTATCAATGGAAGAGTGGATATATTTAAGGCTACCAAATTCAGAATCATGCGTGACATCTGTTTGCCATAACGGTAGGCTTTGTAATCCTCTAGGATTAACTCCTGCAGCAACTGATGGGAAAGAATGTTTTTGACAGTCGGGACAGACAGCAATAATACTTGATGCTTGTTGAGCAGCAAGGCCAAACTGTCGCTTAAGAGCTCCAGCGTTTCGATGGAAAAAAAGAGTGCCTTCGCTTAGCTTGTGCAATACGGTCTGGCAGTACTTGAACTGGTCACGGCAATAGGTCAGCTCGTCGATTGCCTTCTGCAAGAAAACCAGGTAGCGAGGTATGAGACCTAATATGCATAACAAAATAAGGCGCAGATCGAGAGTCCAAAAGGAAAATAAGTTCCTGTAACAGGGTAAAGAGTTGTGAATGCGAAACACTCCGCAGCACAGAAGCTTCAGCTCGTGGAACAATACCTGCAACATAAGCAGAATCAGTAACAAGGTGGAGTGGTACATTCCATTCTCGGAAAACACGAACAACTGCATTCAGTTCTCCTGTTTGAGGTGAACCGGAGACCGTCTCTATGTCCGAATCCCATTGTCTCCGTTGAAAACCTTAGGAAGACAGGAATTGAACCTGCACAGAAGAGATCAAAGCGCTCCATACTCCCCTTATATTACTTCCCAGTAGGGTCAGCTAAACAAAAGCTATCGGGCCCATACCCCGAAAATGATGGTTTAACCTCTTCCTCTACTAAATGAGCCCCGTCACAAAACTAACGTTCTCCTTAAGCCTTCTACTAGGAACAACCATCACAATTTCAAGCAACCACTGACTGCTAGCCTGGCCTGGACTAGAAATCAACACCCTTGCCATTATCCCCTTCCTTTCAAAATCACACCACCCTCGAGCTATGGAAGCTGCAATCAAATACTTTCTCGTCCAAGCAACCGCCTCCGCATTAATCCTCTTCTCAAGCACAATCAACGCACAGTTCACCGGACAATGAGACATTCCGCGACTAAGCCACCCAACAGCCTCCCTACTACTAACTACAGCAGTCGCAATAAAACTAGGCCTAGTACCCTTTCACTTCTGATGTCCAGAGGTCATACAAGGCTCACCTATAACCACTGCCCTACTCGTCTCTACATGAATAAAACTCCCCCCACTCACTCTTCTTTTCTTAACTGCCCCCTCACTGAACCCACTCCTACTGACAACCGTGGCCATTGCATCCGCAGCCATCGGAGGGCGAACAGGACTTAACCAAACACAAATCCGAAAAGTCCTAGCTTTCTCATCCATCGCCCACCTAGGCTGAATAACCATCATCCTCATATACAACCCCAAGCTAACATTAATAACCTTCTACCCATACTCCTTAAGAACCGCCTCCATTTTCTTAGCCCTCAACACAACCAACTCCTCAAAACTATCCACAATAATAACCTCCTGAACAAAAATACCATCGCTAAACGCATCCTTGACGCTAGCACTACTATCCCTAGCCGGCCTGCCCCCACTCCCTGGCTTTTTACCAAAATGACTCATTATCCAGGAACTAACTAAGCAAGAGATATCAACCGCAGCCATAATTATTTCAATACTCTCCCTACAAGGTTTATTTTTCTACCTACGCCTTGCATATTGCTCCACACTCCCACCAAACACTACAAGCTTCATAAAACAATGATACAATAACAAATCCACAGGCACACCAATTGCTACCTTAATTTCTCTGTCAGTCCTCCTTCTCCCCCCTTCTCCCGCAATCCTGACCGTTACCTAAGAAACTTAGGATCCCCTGCCTACCAAACCGAAGGCCTTCAAAGCCTTAACTAAGAGTTAAATCCTCTTAGTTTCTGCCCACACCACTAAGGCCCGCAGGACACTAAACCTGCACCATCTAAATGCAACGCAGATACTCTAATTCAGCTAGGGCCTCCACGATAAGCCTAGACAGACGGGCCTCGATCCCATAAACTTCTAATTAACAGCTAGACGCTCAAACCAACGAGCTTCTGTCTACCAGACTCCGGCACACTCTCAGCGTACATCAATGAGTTTGCAACTCAACATGAACTTCACCACAGAGTCGATAAGAAGAGGAATTCAACCTCTGTAAAAAGGACTACAGCCTAACGCCTAAACACTCAGCCACCTGACCCGTGACCTTCATCAACCGATGACTAGTTTCAACAAACCACAATGACATCGGCACCCTATACCTACTCTTCGGAGCATGGGCAGGCATAGCCGAGTACCGCCCTCAGCCTCCTTATTCGAGCAGAACTTGGCCAACCAGGAACTCTCCTAGGAGACGACCAAATCTACAATGTCATCATCACCGCCCATGCCTTCGTAAGAATCTTCTTCACAGTTATAGCCATTATAATCGAAGGGTTTGGAAACTGACTAGTCCCCCTTATAACTGGAGCCCCAGACATAGCATTCCCCCGCATAAACAACATCGGTTTCTGAACTACTTCCTCCGTCCTTCCTACTGCTCCTAGCGTCCTCCACAGTAGAAGCTGGAGTCGGAACAGGATGAACCATATACCCTACAATACCCTAGTCCATAGTTTCTCACACTGTCTGACCTTTACATTGGGCTTAACATAAATCTTAATAAACAATACCCTAGCCCATAGTTTCTCACAATCCCCCCTTTTTCTTTTTATCCTATTATTGTTTATTAGACGCTACTTTCATTCTCGGCACTGCGAACAAACCTTTTTCCACAATCCCAACATTTATCATAACACTCACAAGGTAATACCTCACAATTACAATAGGCATAGTTCTCACGTGGCATAATGCATTCGCAACAATCTTCATCCTCATTAATCGATACACTCTTATACTTTGCCCCAGCCCTCGTAGTTAAAATAAGCAATTGAGCTATGTCAAACCGTTCTTTAATAAAATGTAAAATATAGCGTAATATACAAGGCCCAAATATCAGTCCTAGAATCAACATAATAAGTGGTCCTGCTAAAGCAGACAACAAAGTGGTTAGCCAAGGTGAGATATTAAACCAGTTTTCATACCATGACCTGCCCGCCTCAAGACTCTTTTTACGTTGTTCCAACCTTTTCCGGAGTTCAGACATGGCATCCAGGACTACTCCCGTATGGTCAGCAAAAGAACAACGTTCCTCTTTGAGAGCTACACATAACCCTCCTTCTTTTAAGAACAATAGATCTAATCCTCTTCTATTTTGCAGCACTACTTCTGATAAAGACTTCACTGAAGTGGCTAAATTTTCAATAGATTGTTCTATTCTTGTTAAATCCTCATTTACAGCCATCTGCAAACTTTGTAATTCCTGACCTTTTACTAGGGAGGCTATGCCTGTACCTGCTCCAACTCCGCCCGCTATCAGCAGTGTAGCTAGGGTTACCACTGTAATTGGCTCTCGTTTTTGCCTATTCAGGTCTCCTTCAAAGTGGCGTAACACCTCCTCAGAGGTGTGATAGATCAGACGAGGAACAATAATCACCTGTACGCAAAACTGAGATTGATTAAACACGTTTAGGGATAGGCAAGGCGTTACTCCGAAGTCTGAACAAACCCATTTAGCTCCTGGTGTCGGGATAGCCCATTTGTCATTTTGATTCTTGTGTTTCTTTATGTTAGCTTTAGTGATTGTTTGATTACACAAGGGCTGATATTGTTCGGGCACTGTACCTATACATTTTCCTTGACCTGTTAGCAATTGAATAGTAATTCCTTGCGTATGGTTCCTCTGGTCATCCCATGGGCATTCTTGTGGGTTTGAACCACTAGACCATTGAATCCTATCTGGTATTCCGATTGCCTCAAAATATGGGGGTCTAACATTGTAACATAACCAGCACTCCTTAGTTAAATTTGGTTTGCTTTCATTAAGGGTATGATAAGAGGCTTGCATTAAATCCCATAAGGGGTCTTTAGACTCTGACACTCCTGAATCCCTAACTAAAGAGAACTCAGTCACCGTGTCATTAGTTGTTTTATCTGTTACTGATAGGGAGTTTGGACGAGTGGTTGTAACACTTGTGGGGACAATCTTTTTCTTAGGGAAAGTGGGTGAATTCAATACTTTATTCGGCCCAACAGGGAGTGAATCATATGGTATTTTAATTTTTCTTATGAGAAAGTGCCCTCCCCAATCCTTAGGAATTCCTGCATAGACACGTATTCCCCATGTTCGTCCTACTAACATGTTCGTCTTCTAGGGGATGCAATACTTGAAATTTGATGTGGGTACAGACTTTTTTGTTACGTGGAGCTACATAATCCACGTCGCGCAGACCTGTAAGATCTACACCCGTTTGTTCAGGTACACATCCGTTAGGAGTCCAGGTTGCTTTTATATATTTATCAGGAGCCTTTACTGTCCAGCCCGAGGCTATTGTCTCACATCCCCAATAACCGCAATAATAGTGTCCGGGATAATTACAGTAAGGCTGTCCAGAGGCCGGGCATAAATAAAATGGAGGTCCTTTTTCACAAGGTATTGGTACTAAATTACAAAGTTTCACTACACATTCAGGTGGCCCTGGGTTGCTAAAAGTGGCTATTGTTTTCGTTCCTTCCCAAGATATTAGTTCCCACTTAAATGGTTCATGTGGGTTTCCCCCTTTTGCTTGGGTTATTATCAATAGCACAATTAATGGTATACCAGGAAAAAGGGTGTTTGTTAATTTTGTTAATTTAAGTATATTCTTACCAGTCCTGGGGAAGTTCGGCCATGGCTGCTTTTGCATCCCATTTTTCTGGCTCTTTTCTCCACGGTTTGTTTCTCCTCTGCCTCGCCCGTCGACTCGGTTGCTTCGAGCCACGGGGTGTACCATCTTCTCGGCAGCAAGGGAATTCTTCAGGAGAATAGCTGTTGCGGGCTTTTTGCCTGTTTACATAGGCTTCCTACTTCGCAGCTTTAATTAATGGGGCCGAGCAAGACACGGTTAGTACTTCCCTCCTGCACTTTATAGCCAAGATTTCAGCTACAAAGGGGACTGGTTCGGTGGAGTGGTAACAATAATATTGAGGGTTTATTCCTTTGGCAAAAATTTCCCACCACTCATGGGATTCTCGAATAATTTCTTGTTTAGACTCTAATTGTTTTAATTTCCACTCCGTAAGAGTTCTTTGAATTTTCCAACACTGTGTGCAAACTCCTATTGGAGGGTATCCATATTCACAGTGTGTCCACCATTTATTCTGGCATACCTTACACCTGAAACAAGCAAATGGATAACAATTGCAGTTCAAATTATTACATCTAATTCATATATCTAGAGTGCATACATTATTTGCATCAGCATATCTTCTTATACTTGATATTGTGTGGTTGCATAAGTTTAGCAATTTCCTTCAACACACTTTGTACGCTTCCATATATAATAGATAAAAAAAGAAATAATTATAGCAAATATAAACAACAATACACACTTTATACCAAAAGGTAATGCGGCAAAATAATCAAATAAAGTCTCTATCATTACGTTATCTTTTCAGGGTTATCTTGGTGTCACCTGGAGTACTGATTACTTTCCAGTGGGGTCTCGTCACTGGGCCTTTAATGCGACTAGCATGAGTCCATCCACGCTCAGCAGTCCGGACAGCCGTTTCTGTTGTAAGCAGAACAAGATAAGGTCCCTCCCAATTGGGTTTTAGGGTTTCTTCTTTCCACGTTTTAACCAATACCCAGTCCCCAGGTTTAAGAGTATGAATGTTTAAGTCCAACGGTGGTCGTTGTACAATCAGTCCATGTTCCCAAAGCTTGTTACGATGTTCTGCTAATCGTGAAACGTATTCATTAATCACACGGTCTCGAATTAAAACATTTGTTTGTGGACTTTCAATTCTATAGGACATTCCATACACCATTTCAAACGCTGATATTCCTACATCTGCTCGGGGTCTGGTTCTGAGAATGAATAGCGCCATGGGTAGGCACTTAATCCATGATAATTTGGTTTCTATCCTTAATTTAGTCAAAATAGTTTTGATTTCTCCATTCATCCTTTCAACTTTTCCCCAACTTTGTGGATGCCATGGCGTATGGTATTCCCACTTAATACCCAAGCTTTCTGTTAGATCTCTAACAATTTTTGACACAAAGTGTGTTCCTCTGTCCGAGTCGATTACTTCAGGTACTCCATATCGAGGTATAATGTGTTCAAGTAACACTTTAGTAACTTGGTTAGCAGTTGCCTTGGAGGTAGGAAAAGCCTCAACATAATGTGTTAAATGATCCACCATTACTAATAAATATTTGTAACGCCCTACCCTGGGTAGCTCAGTAAAATCCACTTGTATGTGTGAGAAAGGTCTGTATGCTGGGGAACGTCCTCCAAGAGGCTTTTGTCTCATGTTGTTTCGATTAACCTTTTGACAGGTCTCGCAGGCTGCCGTGACTGTCTTTGCTATGTTATATACGCCTATACAGGCAAACTGTTGATTGAAATGATCAACTAACGCCTGGGTTCCCCAGTGTGTTTTACTATGTATTTTTGAAAATATTTCAAGTGCTATGCCCTTCGGCAAAACTTCTCTCCCATCTGGCAATATGTACTTACCATCCTGTTCCTTAGCTCCCATTTGTTCTCGTTTTTCCTTTTCTGCAGACTCAAACCTCAAATTTTTACTAACAGGTATTTGTTGTATAGTTAAAATCGTACTATAATTGCCTGCCACTCGTTTTGCTTCTGTATCAGCTGCATTATTTCCCCTAACTTGGTAACTCGTACCTCGCTGGTGTCCCTTTATATGTACAACTGCTATTTTATTCGGCATTTTTAATGCCTCCAGAACTCGCCGAATTAATTCCGGGCGTATCAGTTCTTTTCCCTGTGAGTTAACGAATCCTCTGTCTCCCCATATTTTCCCAAAAGTGTGCACTACTCCGAACGCATAGCGTGAGTCTGTATATATAGTTCCATCCTTTCCCTTCAGTGACACTAATGCTTTCCACAATGCATACAGCTCACAGGCTTGAGCCGACCAGCTGGCACTCAGGGGGCCTGATTCTATTGTCTTAAATTCTCTTTTTTCCAACTTAACGATGGCATATCCGGACAATCGTTTACCTTCCACTATTCGTGATGACCCATCTGTAAATAATACTTCTCCACATTGTAGTTCTTCTTCTTCTAAGTCTGGCCTAATGCGTGTCTGCTGTTCAATTGTTTGAAAACAATTGTGCAATAGTTCATTACCTTCTCCTGGGTACAAAAATTCAGCGGGGTTAACTGCTCCAATAGTTTTCAAAGATAGTTTAGGGGATTCTATAAGTATTCCCTCATACTTTAATAATCGGCTATCTGTAAGCCATTTTTCTGCTTTTTGTTGTAACACTCCCCTGATATTATGAGGCGCATATAAGACAACTTCTCCATTAAAGGTAATGCGATTCGTTTCCTCAAGTAATAAGGCAGCAGCAACAATGATTTGTAAACAACTCGGCCAACCCCTGCTCACAGGGTCCAACAGCTTTGATAAGTATGCCACCGGTTTCTTTTGTCCGGCCCATTCCTGAGTTAATACTCCGAATGCCGTTCCTTCATATATGTTAACAAATAAATGGAATGGCCGCTTTAAATCTGGGAGGCTTAAAACCGGTGCTTGGCTTAGCTCCCTTTTGAGACTGGCAAACTGCTCTTGATCCTGAGGGGTCCACTTGGGCATTTTGTCTTTAGACAGTTGTTCATATAAGAATTTAACTTTAAAGCTGTAGTTCTCTATCCGTTGCCTACAATACCCAAATGGCCCTAATGCCTGCCGAATTTGCCTCTTAGTGACAGGCATAGGTAATTCCAGAATTCCTTTAATGCGCTCTGGATCCAATATCTTCTTGCCGTTAAACAAATAATGCCCCAAATATTTCACTTTTTCCTCCACAAATTGTAACTTTTCTTGTGATACCCGTAGTCCCTTTTGTGCAAGAAAGTTTAGGAGCCGAATGCTTTCTTTTCTTACATCCTCCTTATTATTCCCTGCTATGAGCAGATCATCTACATACTGTAACAGCACGTTTCCCGTTTGTACCTGGTATTCTTTTAAGAGCTCTTCCAGGGCCTGTCCAAACAGATTAGGGGACTCAGTGAACCCTTGGGGGAGCACGGTCCATCTCAATTGCTGTTTACGGCCTGTCTCTATGTCTTCCCATTCAAAGGCAAAATAATCACGGCATTCTTCTGCCAGTGGACAGGCCCAAAAGGCATCCTTTAAATCAGCCACACTATACCAGGAGTTATGGGGTCCTAGCTTGCTTAGCAGTGTGTATGGATTTGCTACTACAGGGAACCGGGCGATAGTTCTTTTGTTTATTTCCCTTAGATCATGTACGAGCCGATATTTCCCATTTGGTTTCTTCACAGGCAGAATGGGGGTGTTAAAGGGTGACATACAAGGCTCTAAGAATTCCTTGTGCTAACAATCGATCGATTTCTGGTTTTAATCCCCTCCGTCCTTCTAGGGATATGGGATATTGCCTTACCCTCACAGGTATGTGGGGTTCGGAAATTTGGATTTTAATCGGTGGGATTTCCAGTCTACTAATTGTGTCCGGAGAGTACCAGACACCGGGGTTAATTTGTTTTTGATCATCCACGGTCAAAGGATAAGCAGACACTGTTAGCTCTTGATTTTTCACTTTAATTTCTAATTGCAATTCAACAATTAAATCTCGTCCTAACAGATTAAATTCTGCTTCAGGGACGAGCAAGAGTTCACCCATTCCAAATTTATTTTCAGTTTCGAATACCACATTTTTGATTTTGCTTACTTTAAAGGGTTCTCCTTTTGCCCCAATTACTTGTACTTTTTCAGGGGAAACTTTACATCCCTCAGGTATTTGCTTAATAGTTGATTTCTCAGCCCCAGTGTCTACTAAAAAGGTGAACTCTTGTTTATGGGGACCTATTTTTAATTTTATCAAGGGCTCATGATGACTCCGGTCCCCTAAGATATAGAGCCCCTGACTCTCCTAATCCGTTTTCAATATTTCCTCATCCCTGATCCTTTCTCTGCAATTCTGTTTTATATGTCCCCTTTTTCCACAGTAAAAACAACATCTCTGTTCCTTCTTCACTACTACGTTCCCTTGTTTCGTTCCAGCAGATCTGTGTTCACCAGTTTGCCCTTTGCGATCCTCTCTGACTGCTGCTACCATCATTTTTACTTGTCGCTTGCTGCTCTCTTCTTCCCGCCTTACGTAGACTTTCTGAGCTTCCCTCAATAATTCATCCAAGCCTCTATTCTGCCAGTCTTCTAACTTTTCAATCTTCTTTCTGATATCTTCCCATGATTTTGCCACAAACTGAGTTTTGAGGAGCGCTTGCCCTAAAGGGTCGTCTGGATTTACCCCAGAGTACAGCTGAAGGGCTTTCCTCAGTCGTTCCAGCCACTCAGTAGGGCTTTCATCTTTCTTTTGCATTTCATTAAATGCTTTATTGATATTCTGGCCACGGGGTACTGCTTCCCCAATCCCCTGGATTACTATAGTTCTCAGGTCCTGCATATGAGTTCTATGCACTGGATCCTGATTATCCCAATGAGGTCTTTGGAGTGGCCATTTAATATCTGCTTGGGGTCCCTGGGCATGCTGAGCATCCCACAGTCTCATTCCTGCTCGTCTAATCATATCTCTTTCCTCGGTAGTAAATAATTGACCAAGGATAGATTGCATCTCATCCCAAGTATAAAGGTTTGGTCCCAAAAATGGATTTAATCTTTCTGCCACTCCGAGTGGGTCTTCAATTAAGTTTCCCATCTCGGTTCTTTTAAAATCTCGTAGGTCAGCCGAGTTTAGGGGTACGGAAATATATCCGATCACAGGTTGAGGTCCCCCCATGGGTATTTCCCTTAGGGGGTACATTTGAGCTGCCCCTTTCTGACTTCTAGTTATGCGTCTAGGAAGAGGGGGAGACCCTTGTTCCGACTCTGGTGGGGGAGTGGGCGCTCTGGGGACCTCTGCGGGAGCAGGAGGAGGAATGTAAGGAGGGGGGGTTAGAAGGGTTTCGTCCAACTCTTCCTGCTTTTTCTTTTGTTTAGTTTTCATTTCATTCAGTGGGTAAAGTCTAGCTCCCGGTCTTTCTAGCCACACTTCCGCATATCGACTCTCCTCCGGGTTAAGGGGTTTTTTATTATTAACCCAGAGGTTTAATTGCTGTCTTACCCAATCTTCTTCTGACCCATAGACTGGCCAAAAGACATTTTTAGAAATCTTCTTCCCTCCCCATATCTTAGTACAATATTCTATCATCTTCTGCTTATCTTTCCCTAGGGTTCCAAGGAAATATCTCCAATTGTCTAAGATATATGCCAGAGGGGTGTTCTTAGGTACAGTGGGTACCCTTCCCATGGGAGTCGAAGGCTTGCTGCCCTTCGCCCCCATCTTCTGGAATATCCACAAACATACACTCACTCGCTCCCCTTGTTCCTGGCCCAGTCCCTCGCGGGAGATGGGAAACGCAGTACTTAAGAGTCCGCACTCGCTTGGTTCAGTATATCGAACCTCTCACTCGTTATATCCCAGGAAACCCAATCCCGCCCGAACGGCAAACCCGCAAACAAATTCGCAATATACTTACGCGTCCTGCGTCTTCGTCCGGACTCCCGTGCACAGAATTTTTATGGGATTTTACCGGTTTCTCCTTTGCTCATTATTCTAGAATTTAGGTTCGTCGGTAAGGTTGGAGTAAGCTGTTGGTCGCGGGGCCGCGAAATGTCGCGGGGCGCCTCCCCGGAGGACCAAAGCCCACCGTTCCTTATCCGAGTCACGGCACCAGAAATTGTTATAAATTGAGACCACAACGGATCATAATCCAATTAAAATTTTATTAATTATAGCAAGTAGAATATGAGCAAAAACAGCGCTGGACGACAGGGGAGTCTGCGCTCCGCCCACTGCCGTCCTGAGCACTTCAAACAGTCCCTTTTTATACATCTTTACTCCCGTGTTCATGAGGTAGTGGAGGTACTCTGCGCATGCTTCAGTTGTTGTTAGGGGGTCGTTTTCTGCCTTCTGGTGGTCGTTGAGGCCGAAGTAAGAAGTCTTCCTCCTTTGTCCCATAGTTGACCCCTCACTCATATGTCCTTATATGGGGTAGTTTGTCCTGTTTCTGTCGGTTCCTGGACATCTGGTGGTTATCTTATCTTGCACAAGCGGTATCTTGTGGCTGTTTATATCTTTTGCTGTCTGACCTTTACATTGGGCCTAACATAAATCTTTATAAACAATACCCTAGTCCATAGTTTCTCACACTGTCTGACCTTTACATTGGGCTTAACATAAATCTTAATAAACAATACCCTAGTCCATAGTTTCTCACATTCCCCAAACAGTATCACATTTAGAGCAGAGGATAATCGTTCCTTTCTACCCCAAACTCTTGGCTGGGGACACCTTGCAGTGCTATCAAACTAGCAGACCGCAACAAGGCTTTAGCGTTGGCCATATTCTACTGCCGGTGCTGTAGCACCTTCCTCCAGAGGCCAGACCACACTGCTCCTCCTCCAGCTGACACCCTCTCCCACAAGCCACAGGGCTATTTAACCCCTTAGCGGGAACCAGCTACACCTGCACATCGCCCATGTCAATCAACCCACTGCCTCTGAGGCAAGGCCACAGCTGCGTGTTATCAATGCTAATCAACCCACCGCCTTCATTCCTCTACAGGGAGAAGCTCACCAAGCACATTTCCACCACCCACAACTGGCTGCTAAAATGTCATTCGCACAGAGCAACGTGTGGAAAAAAAAAAAAAAAAAAATTCCTCCAGGACACATCAAAGTAATTCCACTACTGTTCAGGCTCCCAAGGTACTTTCACCCGTTCAAGCCATCGCAAGGCCTGACGGCCCATTTCTCTCCTTGTACCACCACCACTCCAGAAAAGCAGAGGAAATGTGATGGAGACAGCACACTGGGTGAGCTACAGAGCCCCTGATACCATCTACTAAACACGAAGAGTGTGAGCATGGGAAGGACTAGAAAGGCACTCCACTTACCGTTTAGCTGCTTTCTTGCCAATGAGGTGTCGGTGGAATTGGTGGTCAGCCTTGATTATTGCGTAATCCGTCCCGTGGATCTAAAAAGAATTATATCTTTTATATCTATCTATATATGTATGGATGTACATTATTTTATATTATAATATATAGGGCCAGGTAGGACAGGCCACCGCTTCTGTCTCGTGCCCTAAGTAACTGCCTACTGCCACTATTGGCACTGACTCACCAGCGGTCAGCTACAAGCACTTCTGCTCTTCAGCAGAGCACAAGCATTCCTCTGCTTTGAGAAGAGAGCATTGTGCTCATGAAACATTGAAAAGACTCACTTCTATGCCTCTCCAGCTATAACCAAGAGAATCCTTCCTTCTCCGCACCAAAAAAATTAATGCTGACTTTTCAAGGATGCTATGGATGAGTTTCATAACCAAGGGGTGTCATCCACCTGGCCACACAATTTGTCTCCTGCAAGTACGATTAAGCATGCCAAGACATCCTATGGATGTGACAAACACCTCATCACCTCTGCTCTGTTGCCCCTTCTTCCCCGAGTTCCTGTTCTCCTTCATAATACCTAGTTGTTCTCTCATTATGAATCCTCCCTTCCCCTTATCAGTGTCAATGGAATCATCGTTCCATGGACAATGAGTCGTCCCTTTCCCCCGCTTGGTCCGAGAGTATTACCTCTGTTCAGTGGCTTGATCCAGGGTGATAGTGCTCGTTCTAGGCGCTGTAAAAAGCGAAATCTATATCCTATGTCCTGATTTTGGGTATCTAACATTAATGCAAAACAGTAATCCTCACACAGTTTTTATTTCATTCTGTAGCGTCGGTGTCGGTATCGGCTGCCTGCGGTAAAGGTTCACGGAAAGGTCTTACATTCTTCGCTGGGATCCATCGAGGTCCTTTTTCTGTAGAGACACAAGCATAACCTTTTCCCCGTGTAACAAGAGGATATGGTCCCATAATTTTACCTGTTTCTGCATCTCGGACCGATACCGGGCCTTTAACCCGTGCCTCGACGGAGGTAGCTGCAGTGAAACGTCGACCTATCGGTGGGTCGTTATCTATTCAAGAACAATTCAAAAAATTTAAAACATACAACGCTTTCTGTAACCGTTCCTCGGGAATAGCCATGCCCATTCCCCCTTTTTGTTGTTGTCATAAACGTTTCAGAGACCGATGAGACCCTTCAATGAGAGATCGACCGGTGGGGAAATGAGCAATGCCGGTAATGTGAGTTCTACCCCATAGGGCAAAAGAGGTTTTTACAGTTGTTGAAACGTAAAGATAAAGACCGACAACGGTCCAGCTTAAGGGAATACCTAAAGCAGCAAAAGCACGCATTAAATGTCTACGAACAGCTCGTGCCTTTTCTCCTGTGTGACACGAGGCAACCAAGGCACCTGAAAATGTATCAATGGAAGAGTGGATATATTTAAGGCTACCAAATTCAGAATCATGCGTGACATCTGTTTGCCATAACGGTAGGCTTTGTAATCCTCTAGGATTAACTCCTGCAGCAACTGATGGGAAAGAATGTTTTTGACAGTCGGGACAGACAGCAATAATACTTGATGCTTGTTGAGCAGCAAGGCCAAACTGTCGCTTAAGAGCTCCAGCGTTTCGATGGAAAAAAAGAGTGCCTTCGCTTAGCTTGTGCAATACGGTCTGGCAGTACTTGAACTGGTCACGGCAATAGGTCAGCTCGTCGATTGCCTTCTGCAAGAAAACCAGGTAGCGAGGTATGAGACCTAATATGCATAACAAAATAAGGCGCAGATCGAGAGTCCAAAAGGAAAATAAGTTCCTGTAAGAGGGTAAAGGGTTGTGAATGCGAAACACTCCGCAGCACAGAAGCTTCAGCTCGTGGAACAATACCTGCAACATAAGCAGAATCAGTAACAAGGTGGAGTGGTACATTCCATTCTCGGAAAACACGAACAACTGCATTCAGTTCTCCTGTTTGAGGTGAACCGGAGACCGTCTCTATGTCCGAATCCCATTGCCTCCGTTGATCATCCCACCACAGAAGAACAGATTTATGCGATTGGCCCGATCCATCTGTAAACACAGTAAGCGCCGGTAAGGGTTGTTCGCTTCTTCTGGGTTTTAACATCAGACGAAAATCAACGTTAAACAGTTTGTGTGAAGGTGGATGGGAAGTTATTCGACCTGTATGTTCTCGCCCGGCACCTCCCCGGGACCTACAGCTTGACAAACTATTGCTGTACAATTCAACCACGAGAACCTCTAACACCTTTACCGCTCAAACCTAGCCTTCTCCTTAACATCTTGTATATCCCATAAACACCACCTACCCAAAACCTCAGCACTAAAATCATATTAACCCAAACCCCCCATACACACACGCCCCTAAGACTATAGGCGCCCAAACAGCCAACGAAGCCAACGAAACCAACGAAACCACGTCCCCGTAGCTTACAATCCAAAGCGTGGCACTGAAGATGCCAAGATGGCGTCCAATATGAAAGCCGAGGACAAAAGACTTAGCCCTAACCTTACGGTTGGCTCCTGCTAGACCTAGACGTGCAAGTATCTGCGGCCCAGTGTAAATGCCCTAGGCCTCCTGCTAAGACCGAAGGAGCAGGCATCAGGCACACGCTACCAACTGCAGCCCAAGACGCCTTGCTCAGCCACACCCCCACGGGCACTCAGCAGTAATTAACAGTAAGCAAGAAGCGCAAGCTTGACTTAGTCACGGCAACCTTCAGGGTTGGTAAATCTCGTGCCAGCCGCCGCGGTCACACCAGAAACCCAAGCCAACAGTCACACGGCGTAGAGAGCGGACCAGAGCCTGTCAGAATAACTAGGAAACCGAAACACAACTAAGCTGTCGTAAGCCCGAGATACCCCTAAGGCCAACCTAAAGATGATCCTAGTAAACCTGACTGCGGCCAATGAAGAGACGGGACGCAGCTTGATGCAAGCAAATGTCAATGCGTTGTGCAGAAGCACGAGGTTTTATACGCTTGCAGAAGCTGCGCGTTTTAAACCAATTGCTTCTTGAGGCTAAGCCTTGCATACTAGGCAATCCCTGATTGGTGGTTAACTACCGGCACTTAACAGCAAGGTGTTACCTTTCCTTGGCGCCATCCGTCTCCCACTCCCCTGTGCTCTGTAACCATGCCCCATCATGTTGTTAATTGTTGTCTAGACAAGCTCGAGCACACTCCCCTCAGCTGACCGATTGCCACGCGTGGTCCTAGTTTCCAGCCCGCTCCTGCACCTCCCCCTTCCTGTTGCACAAAAGAACCTTTGAAAGCGAACGAGGAAAAACAAGGCCTAAGCAACAGAACAAATAAAAAACCAACTAAGACATATTATCACTGTCAAAATAACCCACTGCCTTTGTTCCGTACAATTCTACAATTTCCCCTTTTTGTTTTTGAACAGCTAGTACCAGGTTTGCCATGTTCCGCAGGGCCCTTGCAAACATGACAGCAACCAAGGTAATAGCAAACAAACAACACTGCCAATCGAGTGAATGGATGCCAGAAAAGGCTGAAATTTTCTCAGATTTTGATAACATGTTGCTGCAGTGGGGCGCCTAAAATCCACGCAGCACATACCATCAAAATCCTCACAGCCACGTCCTTGAACCAACAACAAAAAGCAGCGGCAATTTTGACTCACATGCTTAACTGCCTACCAAACAAGGTGATTGAACTCTTTAATGCTTTCCCTGCTGTTACTCTGCATAAGAGAAGAAGCGCTGCGACACGTTCCCATCCTAGCCTCCTACTACATTAGCATCTACAGAAAGACAATGCTCGACATGCAAAGTGTAAACAACATCACCTTCTTTTGGATTAACGTTATACGTAGGCGGAAGGGCACACCAAACAAGAACCGTTTCCGTCAAAAAGTTCGAAACATAGCATGCCTTCTCTGAACATACCTCTGGGGTCATCCCCTTCATTCCCTCCTTTTGATGCAAAGAGAGACACTTTACCCTAACAGAGAAGCCCCTGTTTACATCTCTGAGCCAGGACACAAGCCGCAGCTGTGCGCGCCACCAGGCTCAGGGCAGAAACCACTCCTGTAGTTACCTAACTATATATCTCGACAAGCGTGCAGACACCTATTAAACACTAAATAACCATGCTTATCGTTCCTGTTCTCCTTCGTAATACCTAGTTGTTCTCTCATTATGAATCCTCCCTTCCCCTTATCAGTGTCAATGGAATCATCGTTCCATGGACAATGAGTCGTCCCGTTCCCCCGCTTGGTCCGAGAGTATTACCTCTGTTCAGTGGCTTGATCCAGGGTGATAGTGCTCGTTCTAGGCGCTGTAAAAAGCGAAATCTATATCCTATGTCCTGATTTTGGGTATCTAACATTAATGCAAAACAGTAATCCTCACACAGTTTTTATTTCATTCTGTAGCGTCGGTGTCGGTATCGGCTGCCTGCGGTAAAGGTTCACGGAAAGGTCTTACATTCTTCGCTGGGATCCATCGAGGTCCTTTTTCTGTAGAGACACAAGCATAACCTTTTCCCCGTGTAACAAGAGGATATGGTCCCATAATTTTACCTGTTTCTGCATCTCGGACCGATACCGGGCCTTTAACCCGTGCCTCGACGGAGGTAGCTGCAGTGAAACGTCGACCTATCGGTGGGTCGTTATCTATTCAAGAACAATTCAAAAAATTAAAAACATACAACGCTTTCTGTAACCGTTCCTCGGGAATAGCCATGCCCATTCCCCCTTTTTGTTGTTGTCATAAACGTTTCAGAGACCGATGAGACCCTTCAATGAGAGATCGACCGGTGGGGGAATGAGCAATGCCGGTAATGTGAGTTCTACCCCATAGGGCAAAAGAGGTTTTTACAGTTGTTGAAACGTAAAGATAAAGACCGACAACGGTCCAGCTTAAGGGAATACCTAAAGCAGCAAAAGCACGCATTAAATGTCTACGAACAGCTCGTGCCTTTTCTCCTGTGTGACACGAGGCAACCAAGGCACCTGAAAATGTATCAATGGAAGAGTGGATATATTTAAGGCTACCAAATTCAGAATCATGCGTGACATCTGTTTGCCATAACGGTAGGCTTTGTAATCCTCTAGGATTAACTCCTGCAGCAACTGATGGGAAAGAATGTTTTTGACAATCGGGACAGACAGCAATAATACTTGATGCTTGTTGAGCAGCAAGGCCAAACTGTCGCTTAAGAGCTCCAGCGTTTCGATGGAAAAAAAGAGTGCCTTCGCTTAGCTTGTGCAATACGGTCTGGCAGTACTTGAACTGGTCACGGCAATAGGTCAGCTCGTCGATTGCCTTCTGCAAGAAAACCAGGTAGCGAGGTATGAGACCTAATATGCATAACAAAATAAGGCGCAGATCGAGAGTCCAAAAGGAAAATAAGTTCCTGTAAGAGGGTAAAGGGTTGTGAATGCGAAACACTCCGCAGCACAGAAGCTTCAGCTCGTGGAACAATACCTGCAACATAAGCAGAATCAGTAACAAGGTGGAGTGGTACATTCCATTCTCGGAAAACACGAACAACTGCATTCAGTTCTCCTGTTTGAGGTGAACCGGAGACCGTCTCTATGTCCGAATCCCATTGTCTCCGTTGAAAACCTTAGGAAGACAGGAATTGAACCTGCACAGAAGAGATCAAAGCGCTCCATACTCCCCTTACATTACTTCCCAGTAGGGTCAGCTAAACAAAAGCTATCGGGCCCATACCCCGAAAATGATGGTTTAACCTCTTCCTCTACTAAATGAGCCCCGTCACAAAACTAACGTTCTCCTTAAGCCTTCTACTAGGAACAACCATCACAATTTCAAGCAACCACTGACTGCTAGCCTGGCCTGGACTAGAAATCAACACCCATGCCATTATCCCCTTCCTTTCAAAATCACACCACCCTCGAGCTATGGAAGCTGCAATCAAATACTTTCTCGTCCAAGCAACCGCCTCCGCATTAATCCTCTTCTCAAGCACAATCAACGCACAGTTCACCGGACAATGAGACATTCCGCGACTAAGCCACCCAACAGCCTCCCTACTACTAACTACAGCAGTCGCAATAAAACTAGGCCTAGTACCCTTTCACTTCCGATGTCCAGAGGTCATACAAGGCTCACCTATAACCACTGCCCTACTCGTCTCTACATGAATAAAACTCCCCCCACTCACTCTTCTTTTCTTAACTGCCCCCTCACTGAACCCACTCCTACTGACAACCGTGGCCATTGCATCCGCAGCCATCGGAGGGCGAACAGGACTTAACCAAACACAAATCCGAAAAGTCCTAGCTTTCTCATCCATCGCCCACCTAGGCTGAATAACCATCATCCTCATATACAACCCCAAGCTAACATTAATAACCTTCTACCCATACTCCTTAAGAACCGCCTCCATTTTCTTAGCCCTCAACACAACCAACTCCTCAAAACTATCCACAATAATAACCTCCTGAACAAAAATACCATCGCTAAACGCATCCTTGACGCTAGCACTACTATCCCTAGCCGGCCTGCCCCCACTCCCTGGCTTTTTACCAAAATGACTCATTATCCAGGAACTAACTAAGCAAGAGATATCAACCGCAGCCATAATTATTTCAATACTCTCCCTACTAGGTTTATTTTTCTACCTACGCCTTGCATATTGCTCCACACTCCCACCAAACACTACAAGCTTCATAAAACAATGATACAATAACAAATCCACAGGCACACCAATTGCTACCTTAATTTCTCTGTCAGTCCTCCTTCTCCCCCCTTCTCCCGCAATCCTGACCGTTACCTAAGAAACTTAGGATCCCCTGCCTACCAAACCGAAGGCCTTCAAAGCCTTAACTAAGAGTTAAATCCTCTTAGTTTCTGCCCACACCACTAAGGCCCGCAGGACACTAAACCTGCACCATCTAAATGCAACGCAGATACTCTAATTCAGCTAGGGCCTCCACGATAAGCCTAGACAGACGGGCCTCGATCCCATAAACTTCTAATTAACAGCTAGACGCTCAAACCAACGAGCTTCTGTCTACCAGACTCCGGCACACTCTCAGCGTACATCAATGAGTTTGCAACTCAACATGAACTTCACCACAGAGTCGATAAGAAGAGGAATTCAACCTCTGTAAAAAGGACTACAGCCTAACGCCTAAACACTCAGCCACCTGACCCGTGACCTTCATCAACCGATGACTAGTTTCAACAAACCACAATGACATCGGCACCCTATACCTACTCTTCGGAGCATGGGCAGGCATAGCCGAGTACCGCCCTCAGCCTCCTTATTCGAGCAGAACTTGGCCAACCAGGAACTCTCCTAGGAGACGACCAAATCTACAATGTCATCATCACCGCCCATGCCTTCGTAAGAATCTTCTTCACAGTTATAGCCATTATAATCGAAGGGTTTGGAAACTGACTAGTCCCCCTTATAACTGGAGCCCCAGACATAGCATTCCCCCGCATAAACAACATCGGTTTCTGAACTACTTCCTCCGTCCTTCCTACTGCTCCTAGCGTCCTCCACAGTAGAAGCTGGAGTCGGAACAGGATGAACCATATACCCTACAATACCCTAGTCCATAGTTTCTCACACTGTCTGACCTTTACATTGGGCTTAACATAAATCTTAATAAACAATACCCTAGCCCATAGTTTCTCACAATCCCCCCTTTTTCTTTTTATCCTATTATTGTTTATTAGACGCTACTTTCATTCTCGGCACTGCGAACAAACCTTTTTCCACAATCCCAACATTTATCATAACACTCACAAGGTAATACCTCACAATTACAATAGGCATAGTTCTCACGTGGCATAATGCATTCGCAACAATCTTCATCCTCATTAATCGATACACTCTTATACTTTGCCCCAGCCCTCGTAGTTAAAATAAGCAATTGAGCTATGTCAAACCGTTCTTTAATAAAATGTAAAATATAGCGTAATATACAAGGCCCAAATATCAGTCCTAGAATCAACATAATAAGTGGTCCTGCTAAAGCAGACAACAAAGTGGTTAGCCAAGGTGAGATATTAAACCAGTTTTCATACCATGACCTGCCCGCCTCAAGACTCTTTTTACGTTGTTCCAACCTTTTCCGGAGTTCAGACATGGCATCCAGGACTACTCCCGTATGGTCAGCAAAAGAACAACGTTCCTCTTTGAGAGCTACACATAACCCTCCTTCTTTTAAGAACAATAGATCTAATCCTCTTCTATTTTGCAGCACTACTTCTGATAAAGACTTCACTGAAGTGGCTAAATTTTCAATAGATTGTTCTATTCTTGTTAAATCCTCATTTACAGCCATCTGCAAACTTTGTAATTCCTGACCTTTTACTAGGGAGGCTATGCCTGTACCTGCTCCAACTCCGCCCGCTATCAGCAGTGTAGCTAGGGTTACCACTGTAATTGGCTCTCGTTTTTGCCTATTCAGGTCTCCTTCAAAGTGGCGTAACACCTCCTCAGAGGTGTGATAGATCAGACGAGGAACAATAATCACCTGTACGCAAAACTGAGATTGATTAAACACGTTTAGGGATAGGCAAGGCGTTACTCCGAAGTCTGAACAAACCCATTTAGCTCCTGGTGTCGGGATAGCCCATTTGTCATTTTGATTCTTGTGTTTCTTTATGTTAGCTTTAGTGATTGTTTGATTACACAAGGGCTGATATTGTTCGGGCACTGTACCTATACATTTTCCTTGACCTGTTAGCAATTGAATAGTAATTCCTTGCGTATGGTTCCTCTGGTCATCCCATGGGCATTCTTGTGGGTTTGAACCACTAGACCATTGAATCCTATCTGGTATTCCGATTGCCTCAAAATATGGGGGTCTAACATTGTAACATAACCAGCACTCCTTAGTTAAATTTGGTTTGCTTTCATTAAGGGTATGATAAGAGGCTTGCATTAAATCCCATAAGGGGTCTTTAGACTCTGACACTCCTGAATCCCTAACTAAAGAGAACTCAGTCACCGTGTCATTAGTTGTTTTATCTGTTACTGATAGGGAGTTTGGACGAGTGGTTGTAACACTTGTGGGGACAATCTTTTTCTTAGGGAAAGTGGGTGAATTCAATACTTTATTCGGCCCAACAGGGAGTGAATCATATGGTATTTTAATTTTTCTTATGAGAAAGTGCCCTCCCCAATCCTTAGGAATTCCTGCATAGACACGTATTCCCCATGTTCGTCCTACTAACATGTTCGTCTTCTAGGGGATGCAATACTTGAAATTTGATGTGGGTACAGACTTTTTTGTTACGTGGAGCTACATAATCCACGTCGCGCAGACCTGTAAGATCTACACCCGTTTGTTCAGGTACACATCCGTTAGGAGTCCAGGTTGCTTTTATATATTTATCAGGAGCCTTTACTGTCCAGCCCGAGGCTATTGTCTCACATCCCCAATAACCACAATAATAGTGTCCGGGATAATTACAGTAAGGCTGTCCAGAGGCCGGGCATAAATAAAATGGAGGTCCTTTTTCACAAGGTATTGGTACTAAATTACAAAGTTTCACTACACATTCAGGTGGCCCTGGGTTGCTAAAAGTGGCTATTGTTTTCGTTCCTTCCCAAGATATTAGTTCCCACTTAAATGGTTCATGTGGGTTTCCCCCTTTTGCTTGGGTTATTATCAATAGCACAATTAATGGTATACCAGGAAAAAGGGTGTTTGTTAATTTTGTTAATTTAAGTATATTCTTACCAGTCCTGGGGAAGTTCGGCCATGGCTGCTTTTGCATCCCATTTTTCTGGCTCTTTTCTCCACGGTTTGTTTCTCCTCTGCCTCGCCCGTCGACTCGGTTGCTTCGAGCCACGGGGTGTACCATCTTCTCGGCAGCAAGGGAATTCTTCAGGAGAATAGCTGTTGCGGGCTTTTTGCCTGTTTACATAGGCTTCCTACTTCGCAGCTTTAATTAATGGGGCCGAGCAAGACACGGTTAGTACTTCCCTCCTGCACTTTATAGCCAAGATTTCAGCTACAAAGGGGACTGGTTCGGTGGAGTGGTAACAATAATATTGAGGGTTTATTCCTTTGGCAAAAATTTCCCACCACTCATGGGATTCTCGAATAATTTCTTGTTTAGACTCTAATTGTTTTAATTTCCACTCCGTAAGAGTTCTTTGAATTTTCCAACACTGTGTGCAAACTCCTATTGGAGGGTATCCATATTCACAGTGTGTCCACCATTTATTCTGGCATACCTTACACCTGAAACAAGCAAATGGATAACAATTGCAGTTCAAATTATTACATCTAATTCATATATCTAGAGTGCATACATTATTTGCATCAGCATATCTTCTTATACTTGATATTGTGTGGTTGCATAAGTTTAGCAATTTCCTTCAACACACTTTGTACGCTTCCATATATAATAGATAAAAAAAGAAATAATTATAGCAAATATAAACAACAATACACACTTTATACCAAAAGGTAATGCGGCAAAATAATCAAATAAAGTCTCTATCATTACGTTATCTTTTCAGGGTTATCTTGGTGTCACCTGGAGTACTGATTACTTTCCAGTGGGGTCTCGTCACTGGGCCTTTAATGCGACTAGCATGAGTCCATCCACGCTCAGCAGTCCGGACAGCCGTTTCTGTTGTAAGCAGAACAAGATAAGGTCCCTCCCAATTGGGTTTTAGGGTTTCTTCTTTCCACGTTTTAACCAATACCCAGTCCCCAGGTTTAAGAGTATGAATGTTTAAGTCCAACGGTGGTCGTTGTACAATCAGTCCATGTTCCCAAAGCTTGTTACGATGTTCTGCTAATCGTGAAACGTATTCATTAATCACACGGTCTCGAATTAAAACATTTGTTTGTGGACTTTCAATTCTATAGGACATTCCATACACCATTTCAAACGCTGATATTCCTACATCTGCTCGGGGTCTGGTTCTGAGAATGAATAGCGCCATGGGTAGGCACTTAATCCATGATAATTTGGTTTCTATCCTTAATTTAGTCAAAATAGTTTTGATTTCTCCATTCATCCTTTCAACTTTTCCCCAACTTTGTGGATGCCATGGCGTATGGTATTCCCACTTAATACCCAAGCTTTCTGTTAGATCTCTAACAATTTTTGACACAAAGTGTGTTCCTCTGTCCGAGTCGATTACTTCAGGTACTCCATATCGAGGTATAATGTGTTCAAGTAACACTTTAGTAACTTGGTTAGCAGTTGCCTTGGAGGTAGGAAAAGCCTCAACATAATGTGTTAAATGATCCACCATTACTAATAAATATTTGTAACGCCCTACCCTGGGTAGCTCAGTAAAATCCACTTGTATGTGTGAGAAAGGTCTGTATGCTGGGGAACGTCCTCCAAGAGGCTTTTGTCTCATGTTGTTTCGATTAACCTTTTGACAGGTCTCGCAGGCTGCCGTGACTGTCTTTGCTATGTTATATACGCCTATACAGGCAAACTGTTGATTGAAATGATCAACTAACGCCTGGGTTCCCCAGTGTGTTTTACTATGTATTTTTGAAAATATTTCAAGTGCTATGCCCTTCGGCAAAACTTCTCTCCCATCTGGCAATATGTACTTACCATCCTGTTCCTTAGCTCCCATTTGTTCTCGTTTTTCCTTTTCTGCAGACTCAAACCTCAAATTTTTACTAACAGGTATTTGTTGTATAGTTAAAATCGTACTATAATTGCCTGCCACTCGTTTTGCTTCTGTATCAGCTGCATTATTTCCCCTAACTTGGTAACTCGTACCTCGCTGGTGTCCCTTTATATGTACAACTGCTATTTTATTCGGCATTTTTAATGCCTCCAGAACTCGCCGAATTAATTCCGGGCGTATCAGTTCTTTTCCCTGTGAGTTAACGAATCCTCTGTCTCCCCATATTTTCCCAAAAGTGTGCACTACTCCGAACGCATAGCGTGAGTCTGTATATATAGTTCCATCCTTTCCCTTCAGTGACACTAATGCTTTCCACAATGCATACAGCTCACAGGCTTGAGCCGACCAGCTGGCACTCAGGGGGCCTGATTCTATTGTCTTAAATTCTCTTTTTTCCAACTTAACGATGGCATATCCGGACAATCGTTTACCTTCCACTATTCGTGATGACCCATCTGTAAATAATACTTCTCCACATTGTAGTTCTTCTTCTTCTAAGTCTGGCCTAATGCGTGTCTGCTGTTCAATTGTTTGAAAACAATTGTGCAATAGTTCATTACCTTCTCCTGGGTACAAAAATTCAGCGGGGTTAACTGCTCCAATAGTTTTCAAAGATAGTTTAGGGGATTCTATAAGTATTCCCTCATACTTTAATAATCGGCTATCTGTAAGCCATTTTTCTGCTTTTTGTTGTAACACTCCCCTGATATTATGAGGCGCATATAAGACAACTTCTCCATTAAAGGTAATGCGATTCGTTTCCTCAAGTAATAAGGCAGCAGCAACAATGATTTGTAAACAACTCGGCCAACCCCTGCTCACAGGGTCCAACAGCTTTGATAAGTATGCCACCGGTTTCTTTTGTCCGGCCCATTCCTGAGTTAATACTCCGAATGCCGTTCCTTCATATATGTTAACAAATAAATGGAATGGCCGCTTTAAATCTGGGAGGCTTAAAACCGGTGCTTGGCTTAGCTCCCTTTTGAGACTGGCAAACTGCTCTTGATCCTGAGGGGTCCACTTGGGCATTTTGTCTTTAGACAGTTGTTCATATAAGAATTTAACTTTAAAGCTGTAGTTCTCTATCCGTTGCCTACAATACCCAAATGGCCCTAATGCCTGCCGAATTTGCCTCTTAGTGACAGGCATAGGTAATTCCAGAATTCCTTTAATGCGCTCTGGATCCAATATCTTCTTGCCGTTAAACAAATAATGCCCCAAATATTTCACTTTTTCCTCCACAAATTGTAACTTTTCTTGTGATACCCGTAGTCCCTTTTGTGCAAGAAAGTTTAGGAGCCGAATGCTTTCTTTTCTTACATCCTCCTTATTATTCCCTGCTATGAGCAGATCATCTACATACTGTAACAGCACGTTTCCCGTTTGTACCTGGTATTCTTTTAAGAGCTCTTCCAGGGCCTGTCCAAACAGATTAGGGGACTCAGTGAACCCTTGGGGGAGCACGGTCCATCTCAATTGCTGTTTACGGCCTGTCTCTATGTCTTCCCATTCAAAGGCAAAATAATCACGGCATTCTTCTGCCAGTGGACAGGCCCAAAAGGCATCCTTTAAATCAGCCACACTATACCAGGAGTTATGGGGTCCTAGCTTGCTTAGCAGTGTGTATGGATTTGCTACTACAGGGAACCGGGCGATAGTTCTTTTGTTTATTTCCCTTAGATCATGTACGAGCCGATATTTCCCATTTGGTTTCTTCACAGGCAGAATGGGGGTGTTAAAGGGTGACATACAAGGCTCTAAGAATTCCTTGTGCTAACAATCGATCGATTTCTGGTTTTAATCCCCTCCGTCCTTCTAGGGATATGGGATATTGCCTTACCCTCACAGGTATGTGGGGTTCGGAAATTTGGATTTTAATCGGTGGGATTTCCAGTCTACTAATTGTGTCCGGAGAGTACCAGACACCGGGGTTAATTTGTTTTTGATCATCCACGGTCAAAGGATAAGCAGACACTGTTAGCTCTTGATTTTTCACTTTAATTTCTAATTGCAATTCAACAATTAAATCTCGTCCTAACAGATTAAATTCTGCTTCAGGGACGAGCAAGAGTTCACCCATTCCAAATTTATTTTCAGTTTCGAATACCACATTTTTGATTTTGCTTACTTTAAAGGGTTCTCCTTTTGCCCCAATTACTTGTACTTTTTCAGGGGAAACTTTACATCCCTCAGGTATTTGCTTAATAGTTGATTTCTCAGCCCCAGTGTCTACTAAAAAGGTGAACTCTTGTTTATGGGGACCTATTTTTAATTTTATCAAGGGCTCATGATGACTCCGGTCCCCTAAGATATAGAGCCCCTGACTCTCCTATTCCGTTTTCAATATTTCCTCATCCCTGATCCTTTCTCTGCAATTCTGTTTTATATGTCCCCTTTTTCCACAGTAAAAACAACATCTCTGTTCCTTCTTCACTACTACGTTCCCTTGTTTCGTTCCAGCAGATCTGTGTTCACCAGTTTGCCCTTTGCGATCCTCTCTGACTGCTGCTACCATCATTTTTACTTGTCGCTTGCTGCTCTCTTCTTCCCGCCTTACGTAGACTTTCTGAGCTTCCCTCAATAATTCATCCAAGCCTCTATTCTGCCAGTCTTCTAACTTTTCAATCTTCTTTCTGATATCTTCCCATGATTTTGCCACAAACTGAGTTTTGAGGAGCGCTTGCCCTAAAGGGTCGTCTGGATTTACCCCAGAGTACAGCTGAAGGGCTTTCCTCAGTCGTTCCAGCCACTCAGTAGGGCTTTCATCTTTCTTTTGCATTTCATTAAATGCTTTATTGATATTCTGGCCACGGGGTACTGCTTCCCTAATCCCCTGGATTACTATAGTTCTCAGGTCCTGCATATGAGTTCTATGCACTGGATCCTGATTATCCCAATGAGGTCTTTGGAGTGGCCATTTAATATCTGCTTGGGGTCCCTGGGCATGCTGAGCATCCCACAGTCTCATTCCTGCTCGTCTAATCATATCTCTTTCCTCGGTAGTAAATAATTGACCAAGGATAGATTGCATCTCATCCCAAGTATAAAGGTTTGGTCCCAAAAATGGATTTAATCTTTCTGCCACTCCGAGTGGGTCTTCAATTAAGTTTCCCATCTCGGTTCTTTTAAAATCTCGTAGGTCAGCCGAGTTTAGGGGTACGGAAATATATCCGATCACAGGTTGAGGTCCCCCCATGGGTATTTCCCTTAGGGGGTACATTTGAGCTGCCCCTTTCTGACTTCTAGTTATGCGTCTAGGAAGAGGGGGAGACCCTTGTTCCGACTCTGGTGGGGGAGTGGGCGCTCTGGGGACCTCTGCGGGAGCAGGAGGAGGAATGTAAGGAGGGGGGGTTAGAAGGGTTTCGTCCAACTCTTCCTGCTTTTTCTTTTGTTTAGTTTTCATTTCATTCAGTGGGTAAAGTCTAGCTCCCGGTCTTTCTAGCCACACTTCCGCATATCGACTCTCCTCCGGGTTAAGGGGTTTTTTATTATTAACCCAGAGGTTTAATTGCTGTCTTACCCAATCTTCTTCTGACCCATAGACTGGCCAAAAGACATTTTTAGAAATCTTCTTCCCTCCCCATATCTTAGTACAATATTCTATCATCTTCTGCTTATCTTTCCCTAGGGTTCCAAGGAAATATCTCCAATTGTCTAAGATATATGCCAGAGGGGTATTCTTAGGTACAGTGGGTACCCTTCCCATGGGAGTCGAAGGCTTGCTGCCCTTCGCCCCCATCTTCTGGAATATCCACAAACATACACTCACTCGCTCCCCTTGTTCCTGGCCCAGTCCCTCGCGGGAGATGGGAAACGCAGTACTTAAGAGTCCGCACTCGCTTGGTTCAGTATATCGAACCTCTCACTCGTTATATCCCAGGAAACCCAATCCCGCCCGAACGGCAAACCCGCAAACAAATTCGCAATATACTTACGCGTCCTGCGTCTTCGTCCGGACTCCCGTGCACAGAATTTTTATGGGATTTTACCGGTTTCTCCTTTGCTCATTATTCTAGAATTTAGGTTCGTCGGTAAGGTTGGAGTAAGCTGTTGGTCGCGGGGCCGCGAAATGTCGCGGGGCGCCTCCCCGGAGGACCAAAGCCCACCGTTCCTTATCCGAGTCACGGCACCAGAAATTGTTATAAATTGAGACCACAACGGATCATAATCCAATTAAAATTTTATTAATTATAGCAAGTAGAATATGAGCAAAAACAGCGCTGGACGACAGGGGAGTCTGCGCTCCGCCCACTGCCGTCCTGAGCACTTCAAACAGTCCCTTTTTATACATCTTTACTCCCGTGTTCATGAGGTAGTGGAGGTACTCTGCGCATGCTTCAGTTGTTGTTAGGGGGTCGTTTTCTGCCTTCTGGTGGTCGTTGAGGCCGAAGTAAGAAGTCTTCCTCCTTTGTCCCATAGTTGACCCCTCACTCATATGTCCTTATATGGGGTAGTTTGTCCTGTTTCTGTCGGTTCCTGGACATCTGGTGGTTATCTTATCTTGCACAAGCGGTATCTTGTGGCTGTTTATATCTTTTGCTGTCTGACCTTTACATTGGGCCTAACATAAATCTTTATAAACAATACCCTAGTCCATAGTTTCTCACACTGTCTGACCTTTACATTGGGCTTAACATAAATCTTAATAAACAATACCCTAGTCCATAGTTTCTCACATTCCCCAAACAGTATCACATTTAGAGCAGAGGATAATCGTTCCTTTCTACCCCAAACTCTTGGCTGGGGACACCTTGCAGTGCTATCAAACTAGCAGACCGCAACAAGGCTTTAGCGTTGGCCATATTCTACTGCCGGTGCTGTAGCACCTTCCTCCAGAGGCCAGACCACACTGCTCCTCCTCCAGCTGACACCCTCTCCCACAAGCCACAGGGCTATTTAACCCCTTAGCGGGAACCAGCTACACCTGCACATCGCCCATGTCAATCAACCCACTGCCTCTGAGGCAAGGCCACAGCTGCGTGTTATCAATGCTAATCAACCCACCGCCTTCATTCCTCTACAGGGAGAAGCTCACCAAGCACATTTCCACCACCCACAACTGGCTGCTAAACTGTCATTCGCACAGAGCAACGTGTGGAAAAAAAAAAAAAAAAATTCCTCCAGGACACATCAAAGTAATTCCACTACTGTTCAGGCTCCCAAGGTACTTTCACCCGTTCAAGCCATCGCAAGGCCTGACGGCCCATTTCTCTCCTTGTACCACCACCACTCCAGAAAAGCAGAGGAAATGTGATGGAGACAGCACACTGGGTGAGCTACAGAGCCCCTGATACCATCTACTAAACACGAAGAGTGTGAGCATGGGAAGGACTAGAAAGGCACTCCACTTACCGTTTAGCTGCTTTCTTGCCAATGAGGTGTCGGTGGAATTGGTGGTCAGCCTTGATTATTGCGTAATCCGTCCCGTGGATCTAAAAAGAATTATATCTTTTATATCTATCTATATATGTATGGATGTACATTATTTTATATTATAATATATAGGGCCAGGTAGGACAGGCCACCGCTTCTGTCTCGTGCCCTAAGTAACTGCCTACTGCCAGTATTGGCACTGACTCACCAGCGGTCAGCTACAAGCACTTCTGCTCTTCAGCCGAGCACAAGCATTCCTCTGCTTTGAGAAGAGAGCATTGTGCTCATGAAACATTGAAAAGACTGACTTCTATGCCTCTCCAGCTATAACCAAGAGAATCCTTCCTTCTCCGCACCAAAAAAATTAATGCTGACTTTTCAAGGATGCTATGGATGAGGTTCATAACCAAGGGGTGTCATCCACCTGGCCACACAATTTGTCTCCTGCAAGTACGATTAAGCATGCCAAGACATCCTATGGATGTGACAAACACCTCATCACCTCTGCTCTGTTGCCCCTTCTTCCCCCAGTTTCTTACTGGAACTAGTAACTCCAGCTCACCAGTTCCTTGAGCATGGCTTCAATCGGTTCCTGAGCCACATGCACATCTTCTGTAGGTCCTTCCAAAGTGATGTTATCCTGTGGCGAGCAGCCTCACAGTTTGCCCTCTTGCCTGTGATAACAATTGTCTCCGAGTTGCTGTTCTTTGCTGGGAGATCAATTATGGTGTTGCTTTCTTTACGGATCTGCCATAAAGAAAAAAAAAAAAAAAATCATCTCAGAAGTGTCCCATGTCAGAAGAAAAAGCCTCGCAGGCTATATTGGACATCACCAATGGGCAGGAGAGAGCATCCAGTGGGATTTTGCTGCAGGCAGTGATCATCACGAGCACTTGAGTTAGGAGCAGTATCTCACCTTCTTGATGTTGGCACCTCCTTTCCCTACGATGTTCTTGTGGAACTGTTTGCAGATGGGGACAGAAATAGAAAAGCTGTTTTCAACCTAAGGGAGAAAGGAAGGGAGAACTGAAGATTACACTGTCGTGGCAAGGGAGGCCCGACTTCAGGAACTCTGATAAACGAGCTTTTGAAAAGAGGCTTAGACCCAAGGAAGTTCTCTATACGAGGGACTTGTAAGACTAAACAAAGGCAAGGACGTTCCCCTATAGCCTTCCCATAACAGGTACTACCCCCTGCCTCCATTCAGCCAAAACAGCGTCGACAGCTCCCTCCTCTTGAGGTGTTTTAGCTCTACCCAAGCCAGTAGAGCTCTGCTTTGCCCCAGGGTTATCCAGGCACGGAGGAGGGAAGTGCAGGCAGAAGACCTCCTTACCAGGTCTGCCACCGTCTTTTGCATGTACTCGGTGCACTTCTCCACCTCGTTTTTGGGACCTCGGAGTTGGACGATGTCACTCTTGTGTGCAGGGTCTGGGAAGTTGATGATAACCTGCAGGAGCGGTCATTTAGAGTTAGCTCAAGCAAAAGCAAGAACCCTTGTGTCAGACACATGCAAAGGTTGGGGGGATCCTACACATGCCCTTTTCCCATTCAGAAACGGGGAACCGTGTTAGCGGCCTCTGGCTAAAAGAACTATCTTCTCAGACACTTGCGCTACAGAGCCACTAAAGTTACGACTTCTGTGACGACAGGCCTACTACCCATGTAGGAAAGAACCCCTCTGGATTCCTCCTCTCCTACAAAGCCTTACCTCTGGGAATTGCTCCCGGATTTCCCAGACCCGCTCAGCCTTCTGCCCAGTGATGGTCCGGTGGAATTTCTGCTCAACGATTAGGTCCGCAGCGTGTTCATTTTCCTGACGGGAACAGAGGGCACACTGAGTGTTCAGCCGGAGAGCCATCTACTTTGACTTAGCGGTTTGCTGCCCGACGGTTTACTTGCCAGCACTGTCCCTCTTTTCTCCAGACCAAATTCACTCTGCGTTGACAGAGAAGGGCTGCCCGAGGGAACAGGGGAAGACATTTGTGAAGAGGAACTTGCACTTGTCATGAGATCCAAGTGCTCCGTGGGCAAGGGGCACACACTCGCACCAGAAGGTTACAAGGGAACACGAGAGCCCAAACCCTGCAGTCTCCCAAACATCACGTCCTACCCACTCACCATACGGGAAGCGAGTTCCAGCAGCTCGCTCTTGGCCTGTGGGACCCCCTGTGGGTCTCCTTCCATTCTGATTGGGTTGCTCTTCTCGTTGTCCGGGGGAATGCGCACAGACACCTTGTACAGATCCTTCATCCTGTTCACTTCGAGGCAAGGACTGTGGTGACGCCGTCTGCTAGGCAAAGACCTGGAAGCAAGGCACCTGGATTATCACTGCTCAGAGG
The DNA here is from genome assembly GCF_023638135.1 of Falco biarmicus. Classification (NCBI taxonomy): domain Eukaryota; kingdom Metazoa; phylum Chordata; class Aves; order Falconiformes; family Falconidae; genus Falco; species Falco biarmicus. The sequence goes on along the minus strand of NW_026611991.1, from coordinate 175,627 downwards.
CTGATGAAGAAGTAAAGCCGCCTCTGGGAAGGGCTCGGTGGGGTAGGGTTGAGCCAGGGGAAATTGCCTCTTCCCCCTGGAGTTCAGCGAGAGCAGACCTGTGCCACACGAGAGCCTGTCCAAGTAAATACCGTGGCATCTACAGAGCCCATTGTTCCCTTGTCAGAGCCAGGCGTGTTTCTTCCCCAAACAGTATCACATTTAGAGCAGAGGATAATCGTTCCTTTCTACCCCAAACTCTTGGCTGGGGACACGTTGCAGTGCTATCAAACTAGCAGACCGCAACAAGGCTTTAGCGTTGGCCATATTCTACTGCCGGTGCTGTAGCACCTTCCTCCAGAGGCCAGACCACACTGCTCCTCCTCCAGCTGACACCCTCTCCCACAAGCCACAGGGCTATTTAACCCCTTAGCGGGAACCAGCTACACCTGCACATCGCCCATGTCAATCAACCCACTGCCTCTGAGGCAAGGCCACAGCTGCGTGTTATCAATGCTAATCAACCCACCGCCTTCATTCCTCTACAGGGACAAGCTCACCAAGCACATTTCCACCACCCACAACTGGCTGCTAAAATGTCATTCGCACAGAGCAGCGTGTGGAAAAAAAAAAAAAAAAAATAAATTCCTCCAGGACACATCAAAGTAATTCCACTACTGTTCAGGCTCCCAAGGTACTTTCACCCGTTCAAGCCATCGCAAGGCCTGACGGCCCATTTCTCTCCTTGTACCACCACCACTCCAGAAAAGCAGAGGAAATGTGATGGAGACAGCACACTGGGTGAGCTACAGAGCCCCTGATACCATCTACTAAACACGAAGAGTGTGAGCATGGGAAGGACTAGAAAGGCACTCCACTTACCATTTAGCTGCTTTCTTGCCAATGAGGTGTCGGTGGAATTGGTGGTCAGCCTTGATTATTGCGTAATCCGTCCCGTGGATCTAAAAAGAATTATATCTTTTATATCTATCTATATATGTATGGATGTACATTATTTTATATTATAATATATAGGGCCAGGTAGGACAGGCCACCGCTTCTGTCTCGTGCCCTAAGTAACTGCCTACTGCCAGTATTGGCACTGACTCGCCAGCGGTCAGCTACAAGCACTTCTGCTCTTCAGCAGAGCACAAGCATTCCTCTGCTTTGAGAAGAGAGCATTGTGCTCATGAAACATTGAAAAGACTGACTTCTATGCCTCTCCAGCTATAACCAAGAGAATCCTTCCTTCTCCGCACCAAAAAAATTAATGCTGACTTTTCAAGGATGCTATGGATGAGGTTCATAACCAAGGGGTGCCATCCACCTGGCCACACAATTTGTCTCCTGCAAGTTCGATTAAGCATGCCAAGACATCCTATGGATGTGACAAACACCTCATCACCTCTGCTCTGTTGCCCCTTCTTCCCCGAGTTCCTGTTCTCCTTCATAATACCTAGTTGTTCTCTCATTATGAATCCTCCCTTCCCCTTATCAGTGTCAATGGAATCATCGTTCCATGGACAATGAGTCGTCCCTTTCCCCCGCTTGGTCCGAGAGTATTACCTCTGTTCAGTGGCTTGATCCAGGGTGATAGTGCTCGTTCTAGGCGCTGTAAAAGCGAAATCTATATCCTATGTCCTGATTTTGGGTATCTAACATTAATGCAAAACAGTAATCCTCACACAGTTTTTATTTCATTCTGTAGCGTCGGTGTCGGTATCGGCTGCCTGCGGTAAAGGTTCACGGAAAGGTCTTACATTCTTCGCTGGGATCCATCGAGGTCCTTTTTCTGTAGAGACACAAGCATAACCTTTTCCCCGTGTAACAAGAGGATATGGTCCCATAATTTTACCTGTTTCTGCATCTCGGACCGATACGGGGCCTTTAACCCGTGCCTCGACGGAGGTAGCTGCAGTGAAACGTCGACCTATCGGTGGGCCGTTATCTATTCAAGAACAATTCAAAAAATTAAAAACATACAACGCTTTCTGTAACCGTTCCTCGGGAATAGCCATGCCCATTCCCCCTTTTTGTTGTTGTCATAAACGTTTCAGAGACCGATGAGACCCTTCAATGAGAGATCGACCGGTGGGGGAATGAGCAATGCCGGTAATGTGAGTTCTACCCCATAGGGCAAAAGAGGTTTTTACAGTTGTTGAAACGTAAAGATAAAGACCGACAACGGTCCAGCTTAAGGGAATACCTAAAGCAGCAAAAGCACGCATTAAATGTCTACGAACAGCTCGTGCCTTTTCTCCTGTGTGACACGAGGCAACCAAGGCACCTGAAAATGTATCAATGGAAGAGTGGATATATTTAAGGCTACCAAATTCAGAATCATGCGTGACATCTGTTTGCCATAACGGTAGGCTTTGTAATCCTCTAGGATTAGCTCCTGCAGCAACTGATGGGAAAGAATGTTTTTGACAGTCGGGACAGACAGCAATAATACTTGATGCTTGTTGAGCAGCAAGGCCAAACTGTCGCTTAAGAGCTCCAGCGTTTCGATGGAAAAAAAGAGTGCCTTCGCTTAGCTTGTGCAATACGGTCTGGCAGTACTTGAACTGGTCACGGCAATAGGTCAGCTCGTCGATTGCCTTCTGCAAGAAAACCAGGTAGCGAGGTATGAGACCTAATATGCATAACAAAATAAGGCGCAGATCGAGAGTCCAAAAGGAAAATAAGTTCCTGTAAGAGGGTAAAGGGTTGTGAATGCGAAACACTCCGCAGCACAGAAGCTTCAGCTCGTGGAACAATACCTGCAACATAAGCAGAATCAGTAACAAGGTGGAGTGGTACATTCCATTCTCGGAAAACACGAACAACTGCATTCAGTTCTCCTGTTTGAGGTGAACCGGAGACCGTCTCTATGTCCGAATCCCATTGCCTCCGTTGATCATCCCACCACAGAAGAACAGATTTATGCGATTGGCCCGATCCATCTGTAAACACAGTAAGCGCCGGTAAGGGTTGTTCGCTTCTTCTGGGTTTTAACATCAGACGAAAATCAACGTTAAACAGTTTGTGTGAAGGTGGATGGGAAGTTATTCGACCTGTATGTTCTCGCCCGGCACCTCCCCGGGACCTACAGCTTGACAAACTATTGCTGTACAATTCAACCACGAGAACCTCTAACACCTTTACCGCTCAAACCTAGCCTTCTCCTTAACATCTTGTATATCCCATAAACACCACCTACCCAAAACCCCAGCACTAAAATCATATTAACCCAAACCCCCCATACACACACGCCCCTAAGACTAAAGGCGCCCAAAAAGCCAACGAAACCAACGAAACCACGTCCCCGTAGCTTACAATCCAAAGCGTGGCACTGAAGATGCCAAGATGGCGTCCAATATGAAAGCCGAGGACAAAAGACTTAGCCCTAACCTTACGGTTGGCTCCTTCTAGACCTAGACGTGCAAGTATCTGCAGCCCAGTGTAAATGCCCTAGGCCTCCTGCTAAGACCGAAGGAGCAGGCATCAGGCACACGCTACCAACTGCAGCCCAAGACGCCTTGCTCAGCCACACCCCCACGGGCACTCAGCAGTAATTAACAGTAAGCAAGAAGCGCAAGCTTGACTTAGTCACGGCAACCTTCAGGGTTGGTAAATCTCGTGCCAGCCGCCGCGGTCACACCAGAAACCCAAGCCAACAGTCACACGGCGTAGAGAGCGGACCAGAGCCTGTCAGAATAACTAGGAAACCGAAACACAGCTAAGCTGTCGTAAGCCCGAGATACCCCTAAGGCCAACCTAAAGATGATCCTAGTAAACCTGACTGCGGCCAATGAAGAGACGGGACGCAGCTTGATGCAAGCAAATGTCAATGCGTTGTGCAGAAGCACGAGGTTTTATACGCTTGCAGAAGCTGCGCGTTTTAAACCAATTGCTTCTTGAGGCTAAGCCTTGCATACTAGGCAATCCCTGATTGGTGGTTAACTACCGGCACTTAACAGCAAGGTGTTACCTTTCCTTGGCGCCATCCGTCTCCCACTCCCCTGTGCTCTGTAACCATGCCCCATCATGTTGTTAATTATTGTCTAGACAAGCTCGAGCACACTCCCCTCAGCTGACCGATTGCCACGCGTGGTCCTAGTTTCCAGCCCGCTCCTGCACCTCCCCCTTCCTGTTGCACAAAAGAACCTTTGAAAGCGAACGAGGAAAAACAAGGCCTAAGCAACAGAACAAATAAAAAACCAACTAAGACATATTATCACTGTCAAAATAACCCACTGCCTTTGTTCCGTACAATTCTACAATTTCCCCTTTTTGTTTTTGAACAGCTAGTACCAGGTTTGCCATGTTCCGCAGGGCCCTTGCAAACATGACAGCAACCAAGGTAATAGCAAACAAACAACACTGCCAATCGAGTGAATGGATGCCAGAAAAGGCTGAAATTTTCTCAGATTTTGATAACATGTTGCTGCAGTGGGGCGCCTAAAATCCACGCAGCACATACCATCAAAATCCTCACAGCCACGTCCTTGAACCAACAACAAAAAGCCGCGGCAATTTTGACTCACATGCTTAACTGCCTACCAAACAAGGTGATTGAACTCTTTAATGCTTTCCCTGCTGTTACTCTGCATAAGAGAAGAAGCGCTGCGACACGTTCCCATCCTAGCCTCCTACTACATTAGCATCTACAGAAAGACAATGCTCGACATGCAAAGTGTAAACAACATCACCTTCTTTTGGATTAACGTTATACGTAGGCAGAAGGGCACACCAAACAAGAACCGTTTCCGTCAAAAAGTTCGAAACATAGCATGCCTTCTCTGAACATACCTCTGGGGTCATCCCCTTCATTCCCTCCTTTTGATGCAAAGAGAGACACTTTACCCTAACAGAGAAGCCCCTGTTTACATCTCTGAGCCAGGACACAAGCCGCAGCTGTGCGCGCCACCAGGCTCAGGGCAGAAACCACTCCTGTAGTTACCTAACTAGATATCTCGACAAGCGTGCAGACACCTATTAAACACTAAATAACCATGTTTATCGTTCCTGTTCTCCTTCGTAATACCTAGTTGTTCTCTCATTATGAATCCTCCCTTCCCCTTATCAGTGTCAATGGAATCATCGTTCCATGGACAATGAGTCGTCCCGTTCCCCCGCTTGGTCCGAGAGTATTACCTCTGTTCAGTGGCTTGATCCAGGGTGATAGTGCTCGTTCTAGGCGCTGTAAAAAGCGAAATCTATATCCTATGTCCTGATTTTGGGTATCTAACATTAATGCAAAACAGTAATCCTCACACAGTTTTTATTTCATTCTGTAGCGTCGGTGTCGGTATCGGCTGCCTGCGGTAAAGGTTCACGGAAAGGTCTTACATTCTTCGCTGGGATCCATCTAGGTCCTTTTTCTGTAGAGACACAAGCATAACCTTTTCCCCGTGTAACAAGAGGATATGGTCCCATAATTTTACCTGTTTCTGCATCTCGGACCGATACCGGGCCTTTAACCCGTGCCTCGACGGAGGTAGCTGCAGTGAAACGTCGACCTATCGGTGGGTCGTTATCTATTCAAGAACAATTCAAAAAATTAAAAACATACAACGCTTTCTGTAACCGTTCCTCAGGAATAGCCATGCCCATTCCCCCTTTTTGTTGTTGTCATAAACGTTTCAGAGACCGATGAGACCCTTCAATGAGAGATCGACCGGTGGGGGAATGAGCAATGCCGGTAATGTGAGTTCTACCCCATAGGGCAAAAGAGGTTTTTACAGTTGTTGAAACGTAAAGATAAAGACCGACAACGGTCCAGCTTAAGGGAATACCTAAAGCAGCAAAAGCACGCATTAAATGTCTACGAACAGCTCGTGCCTTTTCTCCTGTGTGACACGAGGCAACCAAGGCACCTGAAAATGTATCAATGGAAGAGTGGATATATTTAAGGCTACCAAATTCAGAATCATGCGTGACATCTGTTTGCCATAACGGTAGGCTTTGTAATCCTCTAGGATTAACTCCTGCAGCAACTGATGGGAAAGAATGTTTTTGACAATCGGGACAGACAGCAATAATACTTGATGCTTGTTGAGCAGCAAGGCCAAACTGTCGCTTAAGAGCTCCAGCGTTTCGATGGAAAAAAAGAGTGCCTTCGCTTAGCGTGTGCAATACGGTCTGGCAGTACTTGAACTGGTCACGGCAATAGGTCAGCTCGTCGATTGCCTTCTGCAAGAAAACCAGGTAGCGAGGTATGAGACCTAATATGCATAACAAAATAAGGCGCAGATCGAGAGTCCAAAAGGAAAATAAGTTCCTGTAACAGGGTAAAGGGTTGTGAATGCGAAACACTCCGCAGCACAGAAGCTTCAGCTCGTGGAACAATACCTGCAACATAAGCAGAATCAGTAACAAGGTGGAGTGGTACATTCCATTCTCGGAAAACACGAACAACTGCATTCAGTTCTCCTGTTTGAGGTGAACCGGAGACCGTCTCTATGTCCGAATCCCATTGTCTCCGTTGAAAACCTTAGGAAGACAGGAATTGAACCTGCACAGAAGAGATCAAAGCGCTCCATACTCCCCTTACATTACTTCCCAGTAGGGTCAGCTAAACAAAAGCTATCGGGCCCATACCCCGAAAATGATGGTTTAACCTCTTCCTCTACTAAATGAGCCCCGTCACAAAACTAACGTTCTCCTTAAGCCTTCTACTAGGAACAACCATCACAATTTCAAGCAACCACTGACTGCTAGCCTGGCCTGGACTAGAAATCAACACCCTTGCCATTATCCCCTTCCTTTCAAAATCACACCACCCTCGAGCTATGGAAGCTGCAATCAAATACTTTCTCGTCCAAGCAACCGCCTCCGCATTAATCCTCTTCTCAAGCACAATCAACGCACAGTTCACCGGACAATGAGACATTCCGCGACTAAGCCACCCAACAGCCTCCCTACTACTAACTACAGCAGTCGCAATAAAACTAGGCCTAGTACCCTTTCACTTCCGATGTCCAGAGGTCATACAAGGCTCACCTATAACCACTGCCCTACTCGTCTCTACATGAATAAAACTCCCCCCACTCACTCTTCTTTTCTTAACTGCCCCCTCACTGAACCCACTCCTACTGACAACCGTGGCCATTGCATCCGCAGCCATCGGAGGGCGAACAGGACTTAACCAAACACAAATCCGAAAAGTCCTAGCTTTCTCATCGATCGCCCACCTAGGCTGAATAACCATCATCCTCATATACAACCCCAAGCTAACATTAATAACCTTCTACCCATACTCCTTAAGAACCGCCTCCATTTTCTTAGCCCTCAACACAACCAACTCCTCAAAACTATCCACAATAATAACCTCCTGAACAAAAATACCATCGCTAAACGCATCCTTGACGCTAGCACTACTATCCCTAGCCGGCCTGCCCCCACTCCCTGGCTTTTTACCAAAATGACTCATTATCCAGGAACTAACTAAGCAAGAGATATCAACCGCAGCCATAATTATTTCAATACTCTCCCTACTAGGTTTATTTTTCTACCTACGCCTTGCATATTGCTCCACACTCCCACCAAACACTACAAGCTTCATAAAACAATGATACAATAACAAATCCACAGGCACACCAATTGCTACCTTAATTTCTCTGTCAGTCCTCCTTCTCCCCCCTTCTCCCGCAATCCTGACCGTTACCTAAGAAACTTAGGATCCCCTGCCTACCAAACCGAAGGCCTTCAAAGCCTTAACTAAGAGTTAAATCCTCTTAGTTTCTGCCCACACCACTAAGGCCCGCAGGACACTAAACCTGCACCATCTAAATGCAACGCAGATACTCTAATTCAGCTAGGGCCTCCACGATAAGCCTAGACAGACGGGCCTCGATCCCATAAACTTCTAATTAACAGCTAGACGCTCAAACCAACGAGCTTCTGTCTACCAGACTCCGGCACACTCTCAGCGTACATCAATGAGTTTGCAACTCAACATGAACTTCACCACAGAGTCGATAAGAAGAGGAATTCAACCTCTGTAAAAAGGACTACAGCCTAACGCCTAAACACTCAGCCACCTGACCCGTGACCTTCATCAACCGATGACTAGTTTCAACAAACCACAATGACATCGGCACCCTATACCTACTCTTCGGAGCATGGGCAGGCATAGCCGAGTACCGCCCTCAGCCTCCTTATTCGAGCAGAACTTGGCCAACCAGGAACTCTCCTAGGAGACGACCAAATCTACAATGTCATCATCACCGCCCATGCCTTCGTAAGAATCTTCTTCACAGTTATAGCCATTATAATCGAAGGGTTTGGAAACTGACTAGTCCCCCTTATAACTGGAGCCCCAGACATAGCATTCCCCCGCATAAACAACATCGGTTTCTGAACTACTTCCTCCGTCCTTCCTACTGCTCCTAGCGTCCTCCACAGTAGAAGCTGGAGTCGGAACAGGATGAACCATATACCCTACAATACCCTAGTCCATAGTTTCTCACACTGTCTGACCTTTACATTGGGCTTAACATAAATCTTAATAAACAATACCCTAGCCCATAGTTTCTCACAATCCCCCCTTTTTCTTTTTATCCTATTATTGTTTATTAGACGCTACTTTCATTCTCGGCACTGCGAACAAACCTTTTTCCACAATCCCAACATTTATCATAACACTCACAAGGTAATACCTCACAATTACAATAGGCATAGTTCTCACGTGGCATAATGCATTCGCAACAATCTTCATCCTCATTAATCGATACACTCTTATACTTTGCCCCAGCCCTCGTAGTTAAAATAAGCAATTGAGCTATGTCAAACCGTTCTTTAATAAAATGTAAAATATAGCGTAATATACAAGGCCCAAATATCAGTCCTAGAATCAACATAATAAGTGGTCCTGCTAAAGCAGACAACAAAGTGGTTAGCCAAGGTGAGATATTAAACCAGTTTTCATACCATGACCTGCCCGCCTCAAGACTCTTTTTACGTTGTTCCAACCTTTTCCGGAGTTCAGACATGGCATCCAGGACTACTCCCGTATGGTCAGCAAAAGAACAACGTTCCTCTTTGAGAGCTACACATAACCCTCCTTCTTTTAAGAACAATAGATCTAATCCTCTTCTATTTTGCAGCACTACTTCTGATAAAGACTTCACTGAAGTGGCTAAATTTTCAATAGATTGTTCTATTCTTGTTAGATCCTCATTTACAGCCATCTGCAAACTTTGTAATTCCTGACCTTTTACTAGGGAGGCTATGCCTGTACCTGCTCCAACTCCGCCCGCTATCAGCAGTGTAGCTAGGGTTACCACTGTAATTGGCTCTCGTTTTTGCCTATTCAGGTCTCCTTCAAAGTGGCGTAACACCTCCTCAGAGGTGTGATAGATCAGACGAGGAACAATAATCACCTGTACGCAAAACTGAGATTGATTAAACACGTTTAGGGATAGGCAAGGCGTTACTCCGAAGTCTGAACAAACCCATTTAGCTCCTGGTGTCGGGATAGCCCATTTGTCATTTTGATTCTTGTGTTTCTTTATGTTAGCTTTAGTGATTGTTTGATTACACAAGGGCTGATATTGTTCGGGCACTGTACCTATACATTTTCCTTGACCTGTTAGCAATTGAATAGTAATTCCTTGCGTATGGTTCCTCTGGTCATCCCATGGGCATTCTTGTGGGTTTGAACCACTAGACCATTGAATCCTATCTGGTATTCCGATTGCCTCAAAATATGGGGGTCTAACATTGTAACATAACCAGCACTCCTTAGTTAAATTTGGTTTGCTTTCATTAAGGGTATGATAAGAGGCTTGCATTAAATCCCATAAGGGGTCTTTAGACTCTGACACTCCTGAATCCCTAACTAAAGAGAACTCAGTCACCGTGTCATTAGTTGTTTTATCTGTTACTGATAGGGAGTTTGGACGAGTGGTTGTAACACTTGTGGGGACAATCTTTTTCTTAGGGAAAGTGGGTGAATTCAATACTTTATTCGGCCCAACAGGGAGTGAATCATATGGTATTTTAATTTTTCTTATGAGAAAGTGCCCTCCCCAATCCTTAGGAATTCCTGCATAGACACGTATTCCCCATGTTCGTCCTACTAACATGTTCGTCTTCTAGGGGATGCAATACTTGAAATTTGATGTGGGTACAGACTTTTTTGTTACGTGGAGCTACATAATCCACGTCGCGCAGACCTGTAAGATCTACACCCGTTTGTTCAGGTACACATCCGTTAGGAGTCCAGGTTGCTTTTATATATTTATCAGGAGCCTTTACTGTCCAGCCCGAGGCTATTGTCTCACATCCCCAATAACCACAATAATAGTGTCCGGGATAATTACAGTAAGGCTGTCCAGAGGCCGGGCATAAATAAAATGGAGGTCCTTTTTCACAAGGTATTGGTACTAAATTACAAAGTTTCACTACACATTCAGGTGGCCCTGGGTTGCTAAAAGTGGCTATTGTTTTCGTTCCTTCCCAAGATATTAGTTCCCACTTAAATGGTTCATGTGGGTTTCCCCCTTTTGCTTGGGTTATTATCAATAGCACAATTAATGGTATACCAGGAAAAAGGGTGTTTGTTAATTTTGTTAATTTAAGTATATTCTTACCAGTCCTGGGGAAGTTCGGCCATGGCTGCTTTTGCATCCCATTTTTCTGGCTCTTTTCTCCACGGTTTGTTTCTCCTCTGCCTCGCCCGTCGACTCGGTTGCTTCGAGCCACGGGGTGTACCATCTTCTCGGCAGCAAGGGAATTCTTCAGGAGAATAGCTGTTGCGGGCTTTTTGCCTGTTTACATAGGCTTCCTACTTCGCAGCTTTAATTAATGGGGCCGAGCAAGACACGGTTAGTACTTCCCTCCTGCACTTTATAGCCAAGATTTCAGCTACAAAGGGGACTGGTTCGGTGGAGTGGTAACAATAATATTGAGGGTTTATTCCTTTGGCAAAAATTTCCCACCACTCATGGGATTCTCGAATAATTTCTTGTTTAGACTCTAATTGTTTTAATTTCCACTCCGTAAGAGTTCTTTGAATTTTCCAACACTGTGTGCAAACTCCTATTGGAGGGTATCCATATTCACAGTGTGTCCACCATTTATTCTGGCATACCTTACACCTGAAACAAGCAAATGGATAACAATTGCAGTTCAAATTATTACATCTAATTCATATATCTAGAGTGCATACATTATTTGCATCAGCATATCTTCTTATACTTGATATTGTGTGGTTGCATAAGTTTAGCAATTTCCTTCAACACACTTTGTACGCTTCCATATATAATAGATAAAAAAAGAAATAATTATAGCAAATATAAACAACAATACACACTTTATACCAAAAGGTAATGCGGCAAAATAATCAAATAAAGTCTCTATCATTACGTTATCTTTTCAGGGTTATCTTGGTGTCACCTGGAGTACTGATTACTTTCCAGTGGGGTCTCGTCACTGGGCCTTTAATGCGACTAGCATGAGTCCATCCACGCTCAGCAGTCCGGACAGCCGTTTCTGTTGTAAGCAGAACAAGATAAGGTCCCTCCCAATTGGGTTTTAGGGTTTCTTCTTTCCACGTTTTAACCAATACCCAGTCCCCAGGTTTAAGAGTATGAATGTTTAAGTCCAACGGTGGTCGTTGTACAATCAGTCCATGTTCCCAAAGCTTGTTACGATGTTCTGCTAATCGTGAAACGTATTCATTAATCACACGGTCTCGAATTAAAACATTTGTTTGTGGACTTTCAATTCTATAGGACATTCCATACACCATTTCAAACGCTGATATTCCTACATCTGCTCGGGGTCTGGTTCTGAGAATGAATAGCGCCATGGGTAGGCACTTAATCCATGATAATTTGGTTTCTATCCTTAATTTAGTCAAAATAGTTTTGATTTCTCCATTCATCCTTTCAACTTTTCCCCAACTTTGTGGATGCCATGGCGTATGGTATTCCCACTTAATACCCAAGCTTTCTGTTAGATCTCTAACAATTTTTGACACAAAGTGTGTTCCTCTGTCCGAGTCGATTACTTCAGGTACTCCATATCGAGGTATAATGTGTTCAAGTAACACTTTAGTAACTTGGTTAGCAGTTGCCTTGGAGGTAGGAAAAGCCTCAACATAATGTGTTAAATGATCCACCATTACTAATAAATATTTGTAACGCCCTACCCTGGGTAGCTCAGTAAAATCCACTTGTATGTGTGAGAAAGGTCTGTATGCTGGGGAACGTCCTCCAAGAGGCTTTTGTCTCATGTTGTTTCGATTAACCTTTTGACAGGTCTCGCAGGCTGCCGTGACTGTCTTTGCTATGTTATATACGCCTATACAGGCAAACTGTTGATTGAAATGATCAACTAACGCCTGGGTTCCCCAGTGTGTTTTACTATGTATTTTTGAAAATATTTCAAGTGCTATGCCCTTCGGCAAAACTTCTCTCCCATCTGGCAATATGTACTTACCATCCTGTTCCTTAGCTCCCATTTGTTCTCGTTTTTCCTTTTCTGCAGACTCAAACCTCAAATTTTTACTAACAGGTATTTGTTGTATAGTTAAAATCGTACTATAATTGCCTGCCACTCGTTTTGCTTCTGTATCAGCTGCATTATTTCCCCTAACTTGGTAACTCGTACCTCGCTGGTGTCCCTTTATATGTACAACTGCTATTTTATTCGGCATTTTTAATGCCTCCAGAACTCGCCGAATTAATTCCGGGCGTATCAGTTCTTTTCCCTGTGAGTTAACGAATCCTCTGTCTCCCCATATTTTCCCAAAAGTGTGCACTACTCCGAACGCATAGCGTGAGTCTGTATATATAGTTCCATCCTTTCCCTTCAGTGACACTAATGCTTTCCACAATGCATACAGCTCACAGGCTTGAGCCGACCAGCTGGCACTCAGGGGGCCTGATTCTATTGTCTTAAATTCTCTTTTTTCCAACTTAACGATGGCATATCCGGACAATCGTTTACCTTCCACTATTCGTGATGACCCATCTGTAAATAATACTTCTCCACATTGTAGTTCTTCTTCTTCTAAGTCTGGCCTAATGCGTGTCTGCTGTTCAATTGTTTGAAAACAATTGTGCAATAGTTCATTACCTTCTCCTGGGTACAAAAATTCAGCGGGGTTAACTGCTCCAATAGTTTTCAAAGATAGTTTAGGGGATTCTATAAGTATTCCCTCATACTTTAATAATCGGCTATCTGTAAGCCATTTTTCTGCTTTTTGTTGTAACACTCCCCTGATATTATGAGGCGCATATAAGACAACTTCTCCATTAAAGGTAATGCGATTCGTTTCCTCAAGTAATAAGGCAGCAGCAACAATGATTTGTAAACAACTCGGCCAACCCCTGCTCACAGGGTCCAACAGCTTTGATAAGTATGCCACCGGTTTCTTTTGTCCGGCCCATTCCTGAGTTAATACTCCGAATGCCGTTCCTTCATATATGTTAACAAATAAATGGAATGGCCGCTTTAAATCTGGGAGGCTTAAAACCGGTGCTTGGCTTAGCTCCCTTTTGAGACTGGCAAACTGCTCTTGATCCTGAGGGGTCCACTTGGGCATTTTGTCTTTAGACAGTTGTTCATATAAGAATTTAACTTTAAAGCTGTAGTTCTCTATCCGTTGCCTACAATACCCAAATGGCCCTAATGCCTGCCGAATTTGCCTCTTAGTGACAGGCATAGGTAATTCCAGAATTCCTTTAATGCGCTCTGGATCCAATATCTTCTTGCCGTTAAACAAATAATGCCCCAAATATTTCACTTTTTCCTCCACAAATTGTAACTTTTCTTGTGATACCCGTAGTCCCTTTTGTGCAAGAAAGTTTAGGAGCCGAATGCTTTCTTTTCTTACATCCTCCTTATTATTCCCTGCTATGAGCAGATCATCTACATACTGTAACAGCACGTTTCCCGTTTGTACCTGGTATTCTTTTAAGAGCTCTTCCAGGGCCTGTCCAAACAGATTAGGGGACTCAGTGAACCCTTGGGGGAGCACGGTCCATCTCAATTGCTGTTTACGGCCTGTCTCTATGTCTTCCCATTCAAAGGCAAAATAATCACGGCATTCTTCTGCCAGTGGACAGGCCCAAAAGGCATCCTTTAAATCAGCCACACTATACCAGGAGTTATGGGGTCCTAGCTTGCTTAGCAGTGTGTATGGATTTGCTACTACAGGGAACCGGGCGATAGTTCTTTTGTTTATTTCCCTTAGATCATGTACGAGCCGATATTTCCCATTTGGTTTCTTCACAGGCAGAATGGGGGTGTTAAAGGGTGACATACAAGGCTCTAAGAATTCCTTGTGCTAACAATCGATCGATTTCTGGTTTTAATCCCCTCCGTCCTTCTAGGGATATGGGATATTGCCTTACCCTCACAGGTATGTGGGGTTCGGAAATTTGGATTTTAATCGGTGGGATTTCCAGTCTACTAATTGTGTCCGGAGAGTACCAGACACCGGGGTTAATTTGTTTTTGATCATCCACGGTCAAAGGATAAGCAGACACTGTTAGCTCTTGATTTTTCACTTTAATTTCTAATTGCAATTCAACAATTAAATCTCGTCCTAACAGATTAAATTCTGCTTCAGGGACGAGCAAGAGTTCACCCATTCCAAATTTATTTTCAGTTTCGAATACCACATTTTTGATTTTGCTTACTTTAAAGGGTTCTCCTTTTGCCCCAATTACTTGTACTTTTTCAGGGGAAACTTTACATCCCTCAGGTATTTGCTTAATAGTTGATTTCTCAGCCCCAGTGTCTACTAAAAAGGTGAACTCTTGTTTATGGGGACCTATTTTTAATTTTATCAAGGGCTCATGATGACTCCGGTCCCCTAAGATATAGAGCCCCTGACTCTCCTAATCCGTTTTCAATATTTCCTCATCCCTGATCCTTTCTCTGCAATTCTGTTTTATATGTCCCCTTTTTCCACAGTAAAAACAACATCTCTGTTCCTTCTTCACTACTACGTTCCCTTGTTTCGTTCCAGCAGATCTGTGTTCACCAGTTTGCCCTTTGCGATCCTCTCTGACTGCTGCTACCATCATTTTTACTTGTCGCTTGCTGCTCTCTTCTTCCCGCCTTACGTAGACTTTCTGAGCTTCCCTCAATAATTCATCCAAGCCTCTATTCTGCCAGTCTTCTAACTTTTCAATCTTCTTTCTGATATCTTCCCATGATTTTGCCACAAACTGAGTTTTGAGGAGCGCTTGCCCTAAAGGGTCGTCTGGATTTACCCCAGAGTACAGCTGAAGGGCTTTCCTCAGTCGTTCCAGCCACTCAGTAGGGCTTTCATCTTTCTTTTGCATTTCATTAAATGCTTTATTGATATTCTGGCCACGGGGTACTGCTTCCCCAATCCCCTGGATTACTATAGTTCTCAGGTCCTGCATATGAGTTCTATGCACTGGATCCTGATTATCCCAATGAGGTCTTTGGAGTGGCCATTTAATATCTGCTTGGGGTCCCTGGGCATGCTGAGCATCCCACAGTCTCATTCCTGCTCGTCTAATCATATCTCTTTCCTCGGTAGTAAATAATTGACCAAGGATAGATTGCATCTCATCCCAAGTATAAAGGTTTGGTCCCAAAAATGGATTTAATCTTTCTGCCACTCCGAGTGGGTCTTCAATTAAGTTTCCCATCTCGGTTCTTTTAAAATCTCGTAGGTCAGCCGAGTTTAGGGGTACGGAAATATATCCGATCACAGGTTGAGGTCCCCCCATGGGTATTTCCCTTAGGGGGTACATTTGAGCTGCCCCTTTCTGACTTCTAGTTATGCGTCTAGGAAGAGGGGGAGACCCTTGTTCCGACTCTGGTGGGGGAGTGGGCGCTCTGGGGACCTCTGCGGGAGCAGGAGGAGGAATGTAAGGAGGGGGGGTTAGAAGGGTTTCGTCCAACTCTTCCTGCTTTTTCTTTTGTTTAGTTTTCATTTCATTCAGTGGGTAAAGTCTAGCTCCCGGTCTTTCTAGCCACACTTCCGCATATCGACTCTCCTCCGGGTTAAGGGGTTTTTTATTATTAACCCAGAGGTTTAATTGCTGTCTTACCCAATCTTCTTCTGACCCATAGACTGGCCAAAAGACATTTTTAGAAATCTTCTTCCCTCCCCATATCTTAGTACAATATTCTATCATCTTCTGCTTATCTTTCCCTAGGGTTCCAAGGAAATATCTCCAATTGTCTAAGATATATGCCAGAGGGGTATTCTTAGGTACAGTGGGTACCCTTCCCATGGGAGTCGAAGGCTTGCTGCCCTTCGCCCCCATCTTCTGGAATATCCACAAACATACACTCACTCGCTCCCCTTGTTCCTGGCCCAGTCCCTCGCGGGAGATGGGAAACGCAGTACTTAAGAGTCCGCACTCGCTTGGTTCAGTATATCGAACCTCTCACTCGTTATATCCCAGGAAACCCAATCCCGCCCGAACGGCAAACCCGCAAACAAATTCGCAATATACTTACGCGTCCTGCGTCTTCGTCCGGACTCCCGTGCACAGAATTTTTATGGGATTTTACCGGTTTCTCCTTTGCTCATTATTCTAGAATTTAGGTTCGTCGGTAAGGTTGGAGTAAGCTGTTGGTCGCGGGGCCGCGAAATGTCGCGGGGCGCCTCCCCGGAGGACCAAAGCCCACCGTTCCTTATCCGAGTCACGGCACCAGAAATTGTTATAAATTGAGACCACAACGGATCATAATCCAATTAAAATTTTATTAATTATAGCAAGTAGAATATGAGCAAAAACAGCGCTGGACGACAGGGGAGTCTGCGCTCCGCCCACTGCCGTCCTGAGCAGTTCAAACAGTCCCTTTTTATACATCTTTACTCCCGTGTTCATGAGGTAGTGGAGGTACTCTGCGCATGCTTCAGTTGTTGTTAGGGGGTCGTTTTCTGCCTTCTGGTGGTCGTTGAGGCCGAAGTAAGAAGTCTTCCTCCTTTGTCCCATAGTTGACCCCTCACTCATATGTCCTTATATGGGGTAGTTTGTCCTGTTTCTGTCGGTTCCTGGACATCTGGTGGTTATCTTATCTTGCACAAGCGGTATCTTGTGGCTGTTTATATCTTTTGCTGTCTGACCTTTACATTGGGCCTAACATAAATCTTTATAAACAATACCCTAGTCCATAGTTTCTCACACTGTCTGACCTTTACATTGGGCTTAACATAAATCTTAATAAACAATACCCTAGTCCATAGTTTCTCACATTCCCCAAACAGTATCACATTTAGAGCAGAGGATAATCGTTCCTTTCTACCCCAAACTCTTGGCTGGGGACACCTTGCAGTGCTATCAAACTAGCAGACCGCAACAAGGCTTTAGCGTTGGCCATATTCTACTGCCGGTGCTGTAGCACCTTCCTCCAGAGGCCAGACCACACTGCTCCTCCTCCAGCTGACACCCTCTCCCACAAGCCACAGGGCTATTTAACCCCTTAGCGGGAACCAGCTACACCTGCACATCGCCCATGTCAATCAACCCACTGCCTCTGAGGCAAGGCCACAGCTGCGTGTTATCAATGCTAATCAACCCACCGCCTTCATTCCTCTACAGGGAGAAGCTCACCAAGCACATTTCCACCACCCACAACTGGCTGCTAAAATGTCATTCGCACAGAGCAACGTGTGGAAAAAAAAAAAAAAAAAAATTCCTCCAGGACACATCAAAGTAATTCCACTACTGTTCAGGCTCCCAAGGTACTTTCACCCGTTCAAGCCATCGCAAGGCCTGACGGCCCATTTCTCTCCTTGTACCACCACCACTCCAGAAAAGCAGAGGAAATGTGATGGAGACAGCACACTGGGTGAGCTACAGAGCCCCTGATACCATCTACTAAACACGAAGAGTGTGAGCATGGGAAGGACTAGAAAGGCACTCCACTTACCGTTTAGCTGCTTTCTTGCCAATGAGGTGTCGGTGGAATTGGTGGTCAGCCTTGATTATTGCGTAATCCGTCCCGTGGATCTAAAAAGAATTATATCTTTTATATCTATCTATATATGTATGGATGTACATTATTTTATATTATAATATATAGGGCCAGGTAGGACAGGCCACCGCTTCTGTCTCGTGCCCTAAGTAACTGCCTACTGCCAGTATTGGCACTGACTCACCAGCGGTCAGCTACAAGCACTTCTGCTCTTCAGCAGAGCACAAGCATTCCTCTGCTTTGAGAAGAGAGCATTGTGCTCATGAAACATTGAAAAGACTGACTTCTATGCCTCTCCAGCTATAACCAAGAGAATCCTTCCTTCTCCGCACCAAAAAAATTAATGCTGACTTTTCAAGGATGCTATGGATGAGTTTCATAACCAAGGGGTGTCATCCACCTGGCCACACAATTTGTCTCCTGCAAGTTCGATTAAGCATGCCAAGACATCCTATGGATGTGACAAACACCTCATCACCTCTGCTCTGTTGCCCCTTCTTCCCCCAGTTTCTTACTGGAACTAGTAACTCCAGCTCACCAGTTCCTTGAGCATGGCTTCAATCGGTTCCTGAGCCACATGCACATCTTCTGTAGGTCCTTCCAAAGTGATGTTATCCTGTGGCGAGCAGCCTCACAGTTTGCCCTCTTGCCTGTGATAACAATTGTCTCCGAGTTGCTGTTCTTTGCTGGGAGATCAATTTTGGTGTTGCTTTCTTTACGGATCTGCCACAAAAGAAAAAAAAAAAAAATCATCTCAGAAGCGTCCCATGTCAGAAGAAAAAGCCTCGCAGGCTATATTGGACATCACCAATGGGCAGGAGAGAGCATCCAGTGGGATTTTGCTGCAGGCAGTGATCATCACGAGCACTTGAGTTAGGAGTAATATCTCACCTTCTTGATGTTGGCACCTCCTTTCCCCACGATGTTCTTGTGGAACTGTTTGCAGATGGGGACAGAAATAGAAAAGCTGTTTTCAACCTAAGGGAGAAAGGAAGGGAGAACTGAAGATTACACTGTCGTGGCAAGGGAGGCCCGACTTCAGGAACTCTGATAAACGAGCTTTTGAAAAGAGGCTTAGACCCAAGGAAGTTCTCTATACGAGGGACTTGTAAGACTAAACAAAGGCAAGGACGTTCCCCTATAGCCTTCCCATAACAGGTACTACCCCCCGCCTCCATTCAGCCAAAACAGCGTCGACAGCTCCCTCCTCTTGAGGTGTTTTAGCTCTACCCAAGCCAGTAGAGCTCTGCTTTGCCCCAGGGTTATCCAGGCACGGAGGAGGGAAGTGCAGGCAGAAGACCTCCTTACCAGGTCTGCCACCGTCTTTTGCATGTACTCGGTGCACTTCTCCACCTCGTTTTTGGGACCTCGGAGTTGGACGATGTCACTCTTGTGTGCAGGGTCTGGGAAGTTGATGATAACCTGCAGGAGCGGTCATTTAGAGTTAGCTCAAGCAAAAGCAAGAACCCTTGTGTCAGACACATGCAAAGGTTGGGGGGATCCTACACATGCCCTTTTCCCATTCAGAAAAGGGGAACCGTGTTAGCGGCCTCTGGCTAAAAGAACTATCTTCTCAGACACTTGCGCTACAGAGCCACTAAAGTTACGACTTCTGTGACGACAGGCCTACTACCCATGTAGGAAAGAACCCCTCTGGATTCCTCCTCTCCTACAAAGCCTTACCTCTGGGAATTGCTCCCGGATTTCCCAGATCCGCTCAGCCTTCTGCCCAGTGATGGTCCGGTGGAATTTCTGCTCAACGATTAGGTCCGCAGCGTGTTCATTTTCCTGACGGGAACAGAGGGCACACTGAGTGTTCAGCCGGAGAGCCATCTACTTTGACTTAGCGGTTTGCTGCCCGACGGTTTACTTGCCAGCACTGTCCCTCTTTTCTCCAGACCAAATTCACTCTGCGTTGACAGAGAAGGGCTACCCGAGGGAACAGGGGAAGACATTTGTGAAGAGGAACTTGCACTTGTCATGAGATCCAAGTGCTCCGTGGGCAAGGGGCACACACTCGCACCAGAAGGTTACAAGGGAACACGAGAGCCCAAACCCTGCAGTCTCCCAAACATCACGTCCTACCCACTCACCATACGGGAAGCGAGTTCCAGCAGCTCGCTCTTGGCCTGTGGGACCCCCTGTGGGTCTCCTTCCATTCTGATCGGGTTGCTCTTCTCGTTGTCCGGGGGAATGCGCACAGACACCTTGTACAGATCCTTCATCCTGTTCACTTCGAGGCAAGGACTGTGGTGACGCCGTCTGCTAGGCAAAGACCTGGAAGCAAGGCACCTGGATTATCACTGCTCAGAGGCTGATGAAGAAGTAAAGCCGCCTCTGGGAAGGGCTCGGTGGGGTAGGGTTGAGCCAGGGGAAATTGCCTCTTCCCCCTGGAGTTCAGCGAGAGCAGACCTGTGCCACACGAGAGCCTGTCCAAGTAAATACCGTGGCATCTACAGAGCCCATTGTTCCCTTGTCAGAGCCAGGCGTGTTTCTTCCCCAAACAGTATCACATTTAGAGCAGAGGATAATCGTTCCTTTCTACCCCAAACTCTTGGCTGGGGACACGTTGCAGTGCTATCAAACTAGCAGACCGCAACAAGGCTTTAGCGTTGGCCATATTCTACTGCCGGTGCTGTAGCACCTTCCTCCAGAGGCCAGACCACACTGCTCCTCCTCCAGCTGACACCCTCTCCCACAAGCCACAGGGCTATTTAACCCCTTAGCGGGAACCAGCTACACCTGCACATCGCCCATGTCAATCAACCCACTGCCTCTGAGGCAAGGCCACAGCTGCGTGTTATCAATGCTAATCAACCCACCGCCTTCATTCCTCTACAGGGAGAAGCTCACCAAGCACATTTCCACCACCCACAACTGGCTGCTAAAATGTCATTCGCACAGAGCAACGTGTGGAAAAAAAAAAAAAAAAAAAATTCCTCCAGGACACATCAAAGTAATTCCACTACTGTTCAGGCTCCCAAGGTACTTTCACCCGTTCAAGCCATCGCAAGGCCTGACGGCCCATTTCTCTCCTTGTACCACCACCACTCCAGAAAAGCAGAGGAAATGTGATGGAGACAGCACACTGGGTGAGCTACAGAGCCCCTGATACCATCTACTAAACACGAAGAGTGTGAGCATGGGAAGGACTAGAAAGGCACTCCACTTACCGTTTAGCTGCTTTCTTGCCAATGAGGTGTCGGTGGAATTGGTGGTCAGCCTTGATTATTGCGTAATCCGTCCCGTGGATCTAAAAAGAATTATATCTTTTATATCTATCTATATATGTATGGATGTACATTATTTTATATTATAATATATAGGGCCAGGTAGGACAGGCCACCGCTTCTGTCTCGTGCCCTAAGTAACTGCCTACTGCCAGTATTGGCACTGACTCACCAGCGGTCAGCTACAAGCACTTCTGCTCTTCAGCAGAGCACAAGCATTCCTCTGCTTTGAGAAGAGAGCATTGTGCTCATGAAACATTGAAAAGACTTACTTCTACGCCTCTCCAGCTATAACCAAGAGAATCCTTCCTTCTCCGCACCAAAAAAAATAATGCTGACTTTTCAAGGATGCTATGGATGAGGTTCATAACCAAGGGGTGTCATCCACCTGGCCACACAATTTGTCTCCTGCAAGTACGATTAAGCATGCCAAGACATCCTATGGATGTGACAAACACCTCATCACCTCTGCTCTGTTGCCCCTTCTTCCCCCAGTTTCTTACTGGAACTAGTAACTCCAGCTCACCAGTTCCTTGAGCATGGCTTCAATCGGTTCCTGAGCCACATGCACATCTTCTGTAGGTCCTTCCAAAGTGATGTTATCCTGTGGCGAGCAGCCTCACAGTTTGCCCTCTTGCCTGTGATAACAATTGTCTCCGAGTTGCTGTTCTTTGCTGGGAGATCAATTTTGGTGTTGCTTTCTTTACGGATCTGCCACAAAAGAAAAAAAAAAAAAAAATCATCTCAGAAGCGTCCCATGTCAGAAGAAAAACCCTCGCAGGCTATATTGGACATCACCAATGGGCAGGAGAGAGCATCCAGTGGGATTTTGCTGCAGGCAGTGATCATCACGAGCACTTGAGTTAGGAGCAATATCTCACCTTCTTGATGTTGGCACCTCCTTTCCCTACGATGTTCTTGTGGAACTGTTTGCAGATGGGGACAGAAATAGAAAAGCTGTTTTCAACCTAAGGGAGAAAGGAAGGGAGAACTGAAGATTACACTGTCGTGGCAAGGGAGGCCCGACTTCAGGAACTCTGATAAACGAGCTTTTGAAAAGAGGCTTAGACCCAAGGAAGTTCTCTATACGAGGGACTTGTAAGACTAAACAAAGGCAAGGACGTTCCCCTATAGCCTTCCCATAACAGGTACTACCCCCTGCCTCCATTCAGCCAAAACAGCGTCGACAGCTCCCTCCTCTTGAGGTGTTTTAGCTCTACCCAAGCCAGTAGAGCTCTGCTTTGCCCCAGGGTTATCCAGGCACGGAGGAGGGAAGTGCAGGCAGAAGACCTCCTTACCAGGTCTGCCACCGTCTTTTGCATGTACTCGGTGCACTTCTCCACCTCGTTTTTGGGACCTCGGAGTTGGACGATGTCACTCTTGTGTGCAGGGTCTGGGAAGTTGATGATAACCTGCAGGAGCGGTCATTTAGAGTTAGCTCAAGCAAAAGCAAGAACCCTTGTGTCAGACACATGCAAAGGTTGGGGGGATCCTACACATGCCCTTTTCCCATTCAGAAAAGGGGAACCGTGTTAGCGGCCTCTGGCTAAAAGAACTATCTTCTCAGACACTTGCGCTACAGAGCCACTAAAGTTACGACTTCTGTGACGACAGGCCTACTACCCATGTAGGAAAGAACCCCTCTGGATTCCTCCTCTCCTACAAAGCCTTACCTCTGGGAATTGCTCCCGGATTTCCCAGATCCGCTCAGCCTTCTGCCCAGTGATGGTCCGGTGGAATTTCTGCTCAACGATTAGGTCCGCAGCGTGTTCATTTTCCTGACGGGAACAGAGGGCACACTGAGTGTTCAGCCGGAGAGCCGTCTACTTTGACTTAGCGGTTTGCTGCCCGACGGTTTACTTGCCAGCACTGTCCCTCTTTTCTCCAGACCAAATTCACTCTGCGTTGACAGAGAAGGGCTACCCGAGGGAACAGGGGAAGACATTTGTGAAGAGGAACTTGCACTTGTCATGAGATCCAAGTGCTCCGTGGGCAAGGGGCACACACTCGCACCAGAAGGTTACAAGGGAACACGAGAGCCCAAACCCTGCAGTCTCCCAAACATCACGTCCTACCCACTCACCATACGGGAAGCGAGTTCCAGCAGCTCGCTCTTGGCCTGTGGGACCCCCTGTGGGTCTCCTTCCATTCTGATCGGGTTGCTCTTCTCGTTGTCCGGGGGAATGCGCACAGACACCTTGTACAGATCCTTCATCCTGTTCACTTCGAGGCAAGGACTGTGGTGACGCCGTCTGCTAGGCAAAGACCTGGAAGCAAGGCACCTGGATTATCACTGCTCAGAGGCTGATGAAGAAGTAAAGCCGCCTCTGGGAAGGGCTCGGTGGGGTAGGGTTGAGCCAGGGGAAATTGCCTCTTCCCCCTGGAGTTCAGCGAGAGCAGACCTGTGCCACACGAGAGCCTGTCCAAGTAAATACCGTGGCATCTACAGAGCCCATTGTTCCCTTGTCAGAGCCAGGCGTGTTTCTTCCCCAAACAGTATCACATTTAGAGCAGAGGATAATCGTTCCTTTCTACCCCAAACTCTTGGCTGGGGACACGTTGCAGTGCTATCAAACTAGCAGACCGCAACAAGGCTTTAGCGTTGGCCATATTCTACTGCCGGTGCTGTAGCACCTTCCTCCAGAGGCCAGACCACACTGCTCCTCCTCCAGCTGACACCCTCTCCCACAAGCCACAGGGCTATTTAACCCCTTAGCGGGAACCAGCTACACCTGCACATCGCCCATGTCAATCAACCCACTGCCTCTGAGGCAAGGCCACAGCTGCGTGTTATCAATGCTAATCAACCCACCGCCTTCATTCCTCTACAGGGAGAAGCTCACCAAGCACATTTCCACCACCCACAACTGGCTGCTAAACTGTCATTCGCACAGAGCAACGTGTGGAAAAAAAAAAAAAAAAAAAATTCCTCCAGGACACATCAAAGTAATTCCACTACTGTTCAGGCTCCCAAGGTACTTTCACCCGTTAAAGCCATCGCAAGGCCTGACGGCCCATTTCTCTCCTTGTACCACCACCACTCCAGAAAAGCAGAGGAAATGTGATGGAGACAGCACACTGGGTGAGCTACAGAGCCCCTGATACCATCTACTAAACACGAAGAGTGTGAGCATGGGAAGGACTAGAAAGGCACTCCACTTACCGTTTAGCTGCTTTCTTGCCAATGAGGTGTCGGTGGAATTGGTGGTCAGCCTTGATTATTGCGTAATCCGTCCCGTGGATCTAAAAAGAATTATATCTTTTATATCTATCTATATATGTATGGATGTACATTATTTTATATTATAATATATAGGGCCAGGTAGGACAGGCCACCACTTCTGTCTCGTGCCCTAAGTAACTGCCTACTGCCACTATTGGCACTGACTCGCCAGCGGTCAGCTACAAGCACTTCTGCTCTTCAGCAGAGCACAAGCATTCCTCTGCTTTGAGAAGAGAGCATTGTGCTCATGAAACATTGAAAAGACTGACTTCTATGCCTCTCCAGCTATAACCAAGAGAATCCTTCCTTCTCCGCACCAAAAAAATTAATGCTGACTTTTCAAGGATGCTATGGATGAGGTTCATAACCAAGGGGTGTCATCCACCTGGCCACACAATTTGTCTCCTGCAAGTTCGATTAAGCATGCCAAGACATCCTATGGATGTGACAAACACCTCATCACCTCTGCTCTGTTGCCCCTTCTTCCCCCAGTTTCTTACTGGAACTAGTAACTCCAGCTCACCAGTTCCTTGAGCATGGCTTCAATCGGTTCCTGAGCCACATGCACATCTTCTGTAGGTCCTTCCAAAGTGATGTTATCCTGTGGCGAGCAGCCTCACAGTTTGCCCTCTTGCCTGTGATAACAATTGTCTCCGAGTTGCTGTTCTTTGCTGGGAGATCAATTATGGTGTTGCTTTCTTTACGGATCTGCCATAAAGAAAAAAAAAAAAAAAATCATCGCAGAAGCGTCCCATGTCAGAAGAAAAACCCTCGCAGGCTATATTGGACATCACCAATGGGCAGGAGAGAGCATCCAGTGGGATTTTGCTGCAGGCAGTGATCATCACGAGCACTTGAGTTAGGAGCAATATCTCACCTTCTTGATGTTGGCACCTCCTTTCCCTACGATGTTCTTGTGGAACTGTTTGCAGATGGGGACAGAAATAGAAAAGCTGTTTTCAACCTAAGGGAGAAAGGAAGGGAGAACTGAAGATTACACTGTCGTGGCAAGGGAGGCCCGACTTCAGGAACTCTGATAAACGAGCTTTTGAAAAGAGGCTTAGACCCAAGGAAGTTCTCTATACGAGGGACTTGTAAGACTAAACAAAGGCAAGGACGTTCCCCTATAGCCTTCCCATAACAGGTACTACCCCCTGCCTCCATTCAGCCAAAACAGCGTCGACAGCTCCCTCCTCTTGAGGTGTTTTAGCTCTACCCAAGCCAGTAGAGCTCTGCTTTGCCCCAGGGTTATCCAGGCACGGAGGAGGGAAGTGCAGGCAGAAGACCTCCTTACCAGGTCTGCCACCGTCTTTTGCATGTACTCGGTGCACTTCTCCACCTCGTTTTTGGGACCTCGGAGTTGGACGATGTCACTCTTGTGTGCAGGGTCTGGGAAGTTGATGATAACCTGCAGGAGCGGTCATTTAGAGTTAGCTCAAGCAAAAGCAAGAACCCTTGTGTCAGACACATGCAAAGGTTGGGGGGATCCTACACATGCCCTTTTCCCATTCAGAAACGGGGAACCGTGTTAGCGGCCTCTGGCTAAAAGAACTATCTTCTCAGACACTTGCGCTACAGAGCCACTAAAGTTACGACTTCTGTGACGACAGGCCTACTACCCATGTAGGAAAGAACCCCTCTGGATTCCTCCTCTCCTACAAAGCCTTACCTCTGGGAATTGCTCCCGGATTTCCCAGACCCGCTCAGCCTTCTGCCCAGTGATGGTCCGGTGGAATTTCTGCTCAACGATTAGGTCCGCAGCGTGTTCATTTTCCTGACGGGAACAGAGGGCACACTGAGTGTTCAGCCGGAGAGCCGTCTACTTTGACTTAGCGGTTTGCTGCCCGACGGTTTACTTGCCAGCACTGTCCCTCTTTTCTCCAGACCAAATTCACTCTGCGTTGACAGAGAAGGGCTACCCGAGGGAACAGGGGAAGACATTTGTGAAGAGGAACTTGCACTTGTCATGAGATCCAAGTGCTCCGTGGGCAAGGGGCACACACTCGCACCAGAAGGTTACAAGGGAACACGAGAGCCCAAACCCTGCAGTCTCCCAAACATCACGTCCTACCCACTCACCATACGGGAAGCGAGTTCCAGCAGCTCGCTCTTGGCCTGTGGGACCCCCTGTGGGTCTCCTTCCATTCTGATCGGGTTGCTCTTCTCGTTGTCCGGGGGAATGCGCACAGACACCTTGTACAGATCCTTCATCCTGTTCACTTCGAGGCAAGGACTGTGGTGACGCCGTCTGCTAGGCAAAGACCTGGAAGCAAGGCACCTGGATTATCACTGCTCAGAGGCTGATGAAGAAGTAAAGCCGCCTCTGGGAAGGGCTCGGTGGGGTAGGGTTGAGCCAGGGGAAATTGCCTCTTCCCCCTGGAGTTCAGCGAGAGCAGACCTGTGCCACACGAGAGCCTGTCCAAGTAAATACCGTGGCATCTACAGAGCCCATTGTTCCCTTGTCAGAGCCAGGCGTGTTTCTTCCCAAACAGTATCACATTTAGAGCAGAGGATAATCGTTCCTTTCTACCCCAAACTCTTGGCTGGGGACATGTTGCAGTGCTATCAAACTAGCAGACCGCAACAAGGCTTTAGCGTTGGCCATATTCTACTGCCGGTGCTGTAGCACCTTCCTCCAGAGGCCAGACCACACTGCTCCTCCTCCAGCTGACACCCTCTCCCACAAGCTACAGGGCTATTTAACCCCTTAGCGGGAACCAGCTACACCTGCACATCGCCCATGTCAATCAACCCACTGCCTCTGAGGCAAGGCCACAGCTGCGTGTTATCAATGCTAATCAACCCACCGCCTTCATTCCTCTACAGGGAGAAGCTCACCAAGCACATTTCCACCACCCACAACTGGCTGCTAAAATGTCATTCGCACAGAGCAACGTGTGGAAAAAAAAAAAAAAAAAAAATTCCTCCAGGACACATCAAAGTAATTCCACTACTGTTCAGGCTCCCAAGGTACTTTCACCCGTTCAAGCCATCGCAAGGCCTGACGGCCCATTTCTCTCCTTGTACCACCACCACTCCAGAAAAGCAGAGGAAATGTGATGGAGACAGCACACTGGGTGAGCTACAGAGCCCCTGATACCATCTACTAAACACGAAGAGTGTGAGCATGGGAAGGACTAGAAAGGCACTCCACTTACCGTTTAGCTGCTTTCTTGCCAATGAGGTGTCGGTGGAATTGGTGGTCAGCCTTGATTATTGCGTAATCCGTCCCGTGGATCTAAAAAGAATTATATCTTTTATATCTATCTATATATGTATGGATGTACATTATTTTATATTATAATATATAGGGCCAGGTAGGACAGGCCACCGCTTCTGTCTCGTGCCCTAAGTAACTGCCTACTGCCAGTATTGGCACTGACTCGCCAGCGGTCAGCTACAAGCACTTCTGCTCTTCAGCAGAGCACAAGCATTCCTCTGCTTTGAGAAGAGAGCATTGTGCTCATGAAACATTGAAAAGACTGACTTCTATGCCTCTCCAGCTATAACCAAGAGAATCCTTCCTTCTCCGCACCAAAAAAAATAATGCTGACTTTTCAAGGATGCTATGGATGAGGTTCATAACCAAGGGGTGTCATCCACCTGGCCACACAATTTGTCTCCTGCAAGTACGATTAAGCATGCCAAGACATCCTATGGATGTGACAAACACCTCATCACCTCTGCTCTGTTGCCCCTTCTTCCCCCAGTTTCTTACTGGAACTAGTAACTCCAGCTCACCAGTTCCTTGAGCATGGCTTCAATCGGTTCCTGAGCCACATGCACATCTTCTGTAGGTCCTTCCAAAGTGATGTTATCCTGTGGCGAGCAGCCTCACAGTTTGCCCTCTTGCCTGTGATAACAATTGTCTCCGAGTTGCTGTTCTTTGCTGGGAGATCAATTTTGGTGTTGCTTTCTTTACGGATCTGCCACAAAAGAAAAAAAAAAAAAATCATCTCAGAAGCGTCCCATGTCAGAAGAAAAACCCTCGCAGGCTATATTGGACATCACCAATGGGCAGGAGAGAGCATCCAGTGGGATTTTGCTGCAGGCAGTGATCATCACGAGCACTTGAGTTAGGAGCAATATCTCACCTTCTTGATGTTGGCACCTCCTTTCCCTACGATGTTCTTGTGGAACTGTTTGCAGATGGGGACAGAAATAGAAAAGCTGTTTTCAACCTAAGGGAGAAAGGAAGGGAGAACTGAAGATTACACTGTCGTGGCAAGGGAGGCCCGACTTCAGGAACTCTGATAAACGAGCTTTTGAAAAGAGGCTTAGACCCAAGGAAGTTCTCTATACGAGGGACTTGTAAGACTAAACAAAGGCAAGGACGTTCCCCTATAGCCTTCCCATAACAGGTACTACCCCCTGCCTCCATTCAGCCAAAACAGCGTCGACAGCTCCCTCCTCTTGAGGTGTTTTAGCTCTACCCAAGCCAGTAGAGCTCTGCTTTGCCCCAGGGTTATCCAGGCACGGAGGAGGGAAGTGCAGGCAGAAGACCTCCTTACCAGGTCTGCCACCGTCTTTTGCATGTACTCGGTGCACTTCTCCACCTCGTTTTTGGGACCTCGGAGTTGGACGATGTCACTCTTGTGTGCAGGGTCTGGGAAGTTGATGATAACCTGCAGGAGCGGTCATTTAGAGTTAGCTCAAGCAAAAGCAAGAACCCTTGTGTCAGACACATGCAAAGGTTGGGGGGATCCTACACATGCCCTTTTCCCATTCAGAAACGGGGAACCGTGTTAGCGGCCTCTGGCTAAAAGAACTATCTTCTCAGACACTTGCGCTACAGAGCCACTAAAGTTACGACTTCTGTGACGACAGGCCTACTACCCATGTAGGAAAGAACCCCTCTGGATTCCTCCTCTCCTACAAAGCCTTACCTCTGGGAATTGCTCCCGGATTTCCCAGATCCGCTCAGCCTTCTGCCCAGTGATGGTCCGGTGGAATTTCTGCTCAACGATTAGGTCCGCAGCGTGTTCATTTTCCTGACGGGAACAGAGGGCACACTGAGTGTTCAGCCGGAGAGCCGTCTACTTTGACTTAGCGGTTTGCTGCCCGACGGTTTACTTGCCAGCACTGTCCCTCTTTTCTCCAGACCAAATTCACTCTGCGTTGACAGAGAAGGGCTACCCGAGGGAACAGGGGAAGACATTTGTGAAGAGGAACTTGCACTTGTCATGAGATCCAAGTGCTCCGTGGGCAAGGGGCACACACTCGCACCAGAAGGTTACAAGGGAACACGAGAGCCCAAACCCTGCAGTCTCCCAAACATCACGTCCTACCCACTCACCATACGGGAAGCGAGTTCCAGCAGCTCGCTCTTGGCCTGTGGGACCCCCTGTGGGTCTCCTTCCATTCTGATCGGGTTGCTCTTCTCGTTGTCCGGGGGAATGCGCACAGACACCTTGTACAGATCCTTCATCCTGTTCACTTCGAGGCAAGGACTGTGGTGACGCCGTCTGCTAGGCAAAGACCTGGAAGCAAGGCACCTGGATTATCACTGCTCAGAGGCTGATGAAGAAGTAAAGCCGCCTCTGGGAAGGGCTCGGTGGGGTAGGGTTGAGCCAGGGGAAATTGCCTCTTCCCCCTGGAGTTCAGCGAGAGCAGACCTGTGCCACACGAGAGCCTGTCCAAGTAAATACCGTGGCATCTACAGAGCCCATTGTTCCCTTGTCAGAGCCAGGCGTGTTTCTTCCCCAAACAGTATCACATTTAGAGCAGAGGATAATCGTTCCTTTCTACCCCAAACTCTTGGCTGGGGACACGTTGCAGTGCTATCAAACTAGCAGACCGCAACAAGGCTTTAGCGTTGGCCATATTCTACTGCCGGTGCTGTAGCACCTTCCTCCAGAGGCCAGACCACACTGCTCCTCCTCCAGCTGACACCCTCTCCCACAAGCTACAGGGCTATTTAACCCCTTAGCGGGAACCAGCTACACCTGCACATCGCCCATGTCAATCAACCCACTGCCTCTGAGGCAAGGCCACAGCTGCGTGTTATCAATGCTAATCAACCCACCGCCTTCATTCCTCTACAGGGAGAAGCTCACCAAGCACATTTCCACCACCCACAACTGGCTGCTAAAATGTCATTCGCACAGAGCAACGTGTGGAAAAAAAAAAAAAAAAAAAAATTCCTCCAGGACACATCAAAGTAATTCCACTACTGTTCAGGCTCCCAAGGTACTTTCACCCGTTCAAGCCATCGCAAGGCCTGACGGCCCATTTCTCTCCTTGTACCACCACCACTCCAGAAAAGCAGAGGAAATGTGATGGAGACAGCACACTGGGTGAGCTACAGAGCCCCTGATACCATCTACTAAACACGAAGAGTGTGAGCATGGGAAGGACTAGAAAGGCACTCCACTTACCGTTTAGCTGCTTTCTTGCCAATGAGGTGTCGGTGGAATTGGTGGTCAGCCTTGATTATTGCGTAATCCGTCCCGTGGATCTAAAAAGAATTATATCTTTTATATCTATCTATATATGTATGGATGTACATTATTTTATATTATAATATATAGGGCCAGGTAGGACAGGCCACCGCTTCTGTCTCGTGCCCTAAGTAACTGCCTACTGCCAGTATTGGCACTGACTCACCAGCGGTCAGCTACAAGCACTTCTGCTCTTCAGCAGAGCACAAGCATTCCTCTGCTTTGAGAAGAGAGCATTGTGCTCATGAAACATTGAAAAGACTGACTTCTATGCCTCTCCAGCTATAACCAAGAGAATCCTTCCTTCTCCGCACCAAAAAAATTAATGCTGACTTTTCAAGGATGCTATGGATGAGTTTCATAACCAAGGGGTGTCATCCACCTGGCCACACAATTTGTCTCCTGCAAGTACGATTAAGCATGCCAAGACATCCTATGGATGTGACAAACACCTCATCACCTCTGCTCTGTTGCCCCTTCTTCCCCGAGTTCCTGTTCTCCTTCATAATACCTAGTTGTTCTCTCATTATGAATCCTCCCTTCCCCTTAACAGTGTCAATGGAATCATCGTTCCATGGACAATGAGTCGTCCCTTTCCCCCGCTTGGTCCGAGAGTATTACCTCTGTTCAGTGGCTTGATCCAGGGTGATAGTGCTCGTTCTAGGCGCTGTAAAAAGCGAAATCTATATCCTATGTCCTGATTTTGGGTATCTAACATTAATGCAAAACAGTAATCCTCACACAGTTTTTATTTCATTCTGTAGCGTCGGTGTCGCTATCAGCTGCCTGCGGTAAAGGTTCACGGAAAGGTCTTACATTCTTCGCTGGGATCCATCTAGGTCCTTTTTCTGTAGAGACACAAGCATAACCTTTTCCCCGTGTAACAAGAGGATATGGTCCCATAATTTTACCTGTTTCTGCATCTCGGACCGATACCGGGCCTTTAACCCGTGCCTCGACGGAGGTAGCTGCAGTGAAACGTCGACCTATCGGTGGGTCGTTATCTATTCAAGAACAATTCAAAAAATTAAAAACATACAACGCTTTCTGTAACCGTTCCTCGGGAATAGCCATGCCCATTCCCCCTTTTGTTGTTGTCATAAACGTTTCAGAGACCGATGAGACCCTTCAATGAGAGATCGACCGGTGGGGGAATGAGCAATGCGGTAATATGAGTTCTACCCCATAGGGCAAAAGAGGTTTTTACAGTTGTTGAAACGTAAAGATAAAGACCGATAACGGTCCAGCTTAAGGGAATACCTAAAGCAGCAAAAGCACGCATTAAATGTCTACGAACAGCTCGTGCCTTTTCTCCTGTGTGACACGAGGCAACCAAGGCACCTGAAAATGTATCAATGGAAGAGTGGATATATTTAAGGCTACCAAATTCAGAATCATGCGTGACATCTGTTTGCCATAACGGTAGGCTTTGTAATCCTCTAGGATTAGCTCCTGCAGCAACTGATGGGAAAGAATGTTTTTGACAGTCGGGACAGACAGCAATAATACTTGATGCTTGTTGAGCAGCAAGGCCAAACTGTCGCTTAAGAGCTCCAGCGTTTCGATGGAAAAAAAGAGTGCCTTCGCTTAGCGTGTGCAATACGGTCTGGCAGTACTTGAACTGGTCACGGCAATAGGTCAGCTCGTCGATTGCCTTCTGCAAGAAAACCAGGTAGCGAGGTATGAGACCTAATATGCATAACAAAATAAGGCGCAGATCGAGAGTCCAAAAGGAAAATAAGTTCCTGTAACAGGGTAAAGGGTTGTGAATGCGAAACACTCCGCAGCACAGAAGCTTCAGCTCGTGGAACAATACCTGCAACATAAGCAGAATCAGTAACAAGGTGGAGTGGTACATTCCATTCTCGGAAAACACGAACAACTGCATTCAGTTCTCCTGTTTGAGGTGAACCGGAGACCGTCTCTATGTCCGAATCCCATTGCCTCCGTTGATCATCCCACCACAGAAGAACAGATTTATGCGATTGGCCCGATCCATCTGTAAACACAGTAAGCGCCGGTAAGGGTTGTTCGCTTCTTCTGGGTTTTAACATCAGACGAAAATCAACGTTAAACAGTTTGTGTGAAGGTGGATGGGAAGTTATTCGACCTGTATGTTCTCGCCCGGCACCTCCCCGGGACCTACAGCTTGACAAACTATTGCTGTACAATTCAACCACGAGAACCTCTAACACCTTTACCGCTCAAACCTAGCCTTCTCCTTAACATCTTATATATCCCATAAACACCACCTACCCAAAACCTCAGCACTAAAATCATATTAACCCAAACCCCCCATACACACACGCCCCTAAGACTATAGGCGCCCAAACAGCCAACGAAGCCAACGAAACCAACGAAACCACGTCCCCGTAGCTTACAATCCAAAGCGTGGCACTGAAGATGCCAAGATGGCGTCCAATATGAAAGCCGAGGACAAAAGACTTAGCCCTAACCTTACGGTTGGCTCCTGCTAGACCTAGACGTGCAAGTATCTGCGGCCCAGTGTAAATGCCCTAGGCCTCCTGCTAAGACCGAAGGAGCAGGCATCAGGCACACGCTACCAACTGTAGCCCAAGACGCCTTGCTCAGCCACACCCCCACGGGCACTCAGCAGTAATTAACAGTAAGCAAGAAGCGCAAGCTTGACTTAGTCACGGCAACCTTCAGGGTTGGTAAATCTCGTGCCAGCCGCCGCGGTCACACCAGAAACCCAAGCCAACAGTCACACGGCGTAGAGAGTGGACCAGAGCCTGTCAGAATAACTAGGAAACCGAAACACAGCTAAGCTGTCGTAAGCCCGAGATACCCCTAAGGCCAACCTAAAGATGATCCTAGTAAACCTGACTGCGGCCAATGAAGAGACGGGACGCAGCTTGATGCAAGCAAATGTCAATGCGTTGTGCAGAAGCACGAGGTTTTATACGCTTGCAGAAGCTGCGCGTTTTAAACCAATTGCTTCTTGAGGCTAAGCCTTGCATACTAGGCAATCCCTGATTGGTGGTTAACTACCGGCACTTAACAGCAAGGTGTTACCTTTCCTTGGCGCCATCCGTCTCCCACTCCCCTGTGCTCTGTAACCATGCCCCATCATGTTGTTAATTGTTGTCTAGACAAGCTCGAGCACACTCCCCTCAGCTGACCGATTGCCACGCGTGGTCCTAGTTTCCAGCCCGCTCCTGCACCTCCCCCTTCCTGTTGCACAAAAGAACCTTTGAAAGCGAACGAGGAAAAACAAGGCCTAAGCAACAGAACAAATAAAAAACCAACTAAGACATATTATCACTGTCAAAATAACCCACTGCCTTTGTTCCGTACAATTCTACAATTTCCCCTTTTTGTTTTTGAACAGCTAGTACCAGGTTTGCCATGTTCCGCAGGGCCCTTGCAAACATGACAGCAACCAAGGTAATAGCAAACAAACAACACTGCCAATCGAGTGAATGGATGCCAGAAAAGGCTGAAATTTTCTCAGATTTTGATAACATGTTGCTGCAGTGGGGCGCCTAAAATCCACGCAGCACATACCATCAAAATCCTCACAGCCACGTCCTTGAACCAACAACAAAAAGCAGCGGCAATTTTGACTCACATGCTTAACTGCCTACCAAACAAGGTGATTGAACTCTTTAATGCTTTCCCTGCTGTTACTCTGCATAAGAGAAGAAGCGCTGCGACACGTTCCCATCCTAGCCTCCTACTACATTAGCATCTACAGAAAGACAATGCTCGACATGCAAAGTGTAAACAACATCACCTTCTTTTGGATTAACGTTATACGTAGGCGGAAGGGCACACCAAACAAGAACCGTTTCCGTCAAAAAGTTCGAAACATAGCATGCCTTCTCTGAACATACCTCTGGGGTCATCCCCTTCATTCCCTCCTTTTGATGCAAAGAGAGACACTTGACCCTAACAGAGAAGCCCCTGTTTACATCTCTGAGCCAGGACACAAGCCGCAGCTGTGCGCGCCACCAGGCTCAGGGCAGAAACCACTCCTGTAGTTACCTAACTAGATATCTCGACAAGCGTGCAGACACCTATTAAACACTAAATAACCATGTTTATCGTTCCTGTTCTCCTTCGTAATACCTAGTTGTTCTCTCATTATGAATCCTCCCTTCCCCTTATCAGTGTCAATGGAATCATCGTTCCATGGACAATGAGTCGTCCCGTTCCCCCGCTTGGTCCGAGAGTATTACCTCTGTTCAGTGGCTTGATCCAGGGTGATAGTGCTCGTTCTAGGCGCTGTAAAAAGCGAAATCTATATCCTATGTCCTGATTTTGGGTATCTAACATTAATGCAAAACAGTAATCCTCACACAGTTTTTATTTCATTCTGTAGCGTCGGTGTCGCTATCAGCTGCCTGCGGTTAAGGTTCACGGAAAGGTCTTACATTCTTCGCTGGGATCCATCGAGGTCCTTTTTCTGTAGAGACACAAGCATAACCTTTTCCCCGTGTAACAAGAGGATATGGTCCCATAATTTTACCTGTTTCTGCATCTCGGACCGATACCGGGCCTTTAACCCGTGCCTCGACGGAGGTAGCTGCAGTGAAACGTCGACCTATCGGTGGGCCGTTATCTATTCAAGAACAATTCAAAAAATTAAAAACATACAACGCTTTCTGTAACCGTTCCTCGGGAATAGCCATGCCCATTCCCCCTTTTTGTTGTTGTCATAAACGTTTCAGAGACCGATGAGACCCTTCAATGAGAGATCGACCGGTGGGGGAATGAGCAATGCCGGTAATGTGAGTTCTACCCCATAGGGCAAAAGAGGTTTTTACAGTTGTTGAAACGTAAAGATAAAGACCGACAACGGTCCAGCTTAAGGGAATACCTAAAGCAGCAAAAGCACGCATTAAATGTCTACGAACAGCTCGTGCCTTTTCTCCTGTGTGACACGAGGCAACCAAGGCACCTGAAAATGTATCAATGGAAGAGTGGATATATTTAAGGCTACCAAATTCAGAATCATGCGTGACATCTGTTTGCCATAACGGTAGGCTTTGTAATCCTCTAGGATTAACTCCTGCAGCAACTGATGGGAAAGAATGTTTTTGACAATCGGGACAGACAGCAATAATACTTGATGCTTGTTGAGCAGCAAGGCCAAACTGTCGCTTAAGAGCTCCAGCGTTTCGATGGAAAAAAAGAGTGCCTTCGCTTAGCGTGTGCAATACGGTCTGGCAGTACTTGAACTGGTCACGGCAATAGGTCAGCTCGTCGATTGCCTTCTGCAAGAAAACCAGGTAGCGAGGTATGAGACCTAATATGCATAACAAAATAAGGCGCAGATCGAGAGTCCAAAAGGAAAATAAGTTCCTGTAACAGGGTAAAGGGTTGTGAATGCGAAACACTCCGCAGCACAGAAGCTTCAGCTCGTGGAACAATACCTGCAACATAAGCAGAATCAGTAACAAGGTGGAGTGGTACATTCCATTCTCGGAAAACACGAACAACTGCATTCAGTTCTCCTGTTTGAGGTGAACCGGAGACCGTCTCTATGTCCGAATCCCATTGCCTCCGTTGATCATCCCACCACAGAAGAACAGATTTATGCGATTGGCCCGATCCATCTGTAAACACAGTAAGCGCCGGTAAGGGTTGTTCGCTTCTTCTGGGTTTTAACATCAGACGAAAATCAACGTTAAACAGTTTGTGTGAAGGTGGATGGGAAGTTATTCGACCTGTATGTTCTCGCCCGGCACCTCCCCGGGACCTACAGCTTGACAAACTATTGCTGTACAATTCAACCACGAGAACCTCTAACACCTTTACCGCTCAAACCTAGCCTTCTCCTTAACATCTTATATATCCCATAAACACCACCTACCCAAAACCTCAGCACTAAAATCATATTAACCCAAACCCCCCATACACACACGCCCCTAAGACTAAAGGCGCCCAAACAGCCAACGAAACCAACGAAACCACGTCCCCGTAGCTTACAATCCAAAGCGTGGCACTGAAGATGCCAAGATGGCGTCCAATATGAAAGCCGAGGACAAAAGACTTAGCCCTAACCTTACGGTTGGCTCCTTCTAGACCTAGACGTGCAAGTATCTGCGGCCCAGTGTAAATGCCCTAGGCCTCCTGCTAAGACCGAAGGAGCAGGCATCAGGCACACGCTACCAACTGCAGCCCAAGACGCCTTGCTCAGCCACACCCCCACGGGCACTCAGCAGTAATTAACAGTAAGCAAGAAGCGCAAGCTTGACTTAGTCACGGCAGCCTTCAGGGTTGGTAAATCTCGTGCCAGCCGCCGCGGTCACACCAGAAACCCAAGCCAACAGTCACACGGCGTAGAGAGTGGACCAGAGCCTGTCAGAATAACTAGGAAACCGAAACACAGCTAAGCTGTCGTAAGCCCGAGATACCCCTAAGGCCAACCTAAAGATGATCCTAGTAAACCTGACTGCGGCGAATGAAGAGACGGGACGCAGCTTGATGCAAGCAAATGTCAATGCGTTGTGCAGAAGCACGAGGTTTTATACGCTTGCAGAAGCTGCGCGTTTTAAACCAATTGCTTCTTGAGGCTAAGCCTTGCATACTAGGCAATCCCTGATTGGTGGTTAACTACCGGCACTTAACAGCAAGGTGTTACCTTTCCTTGGCGCCATCCGTCTCCCACTCCCCTGTGCTCTGTAACCATGCCCCATCATGTTGTTAATTGTTGTCTAGACAAGCTCGAGCACACTCCCCTCAGCTGACCGATTGCCACGCGTGGTCCTAGTTTCCAGCCCGCTCCTGCACCTCCCCCTTCCTGTTGCACAAAAGAACCTTTGAAAGCGAACGAGGAAAAACAAGGCCTAAGCAACAGAACAAATAAAAAACCAACTAAGACATATTATCACTGTCAAAATAACCCACTGCCTTTGTTCCGTACAATTCTACAATTTCCCCTTTTTGTTTTTGAACAGCTAGTACCAGGTTTGCCATGTTCCGCAGGGCCCTTGCAAACATGACAGCAACCAAGGTAATAGCAAACAAACAACACTGCCAATCGAGTGAATGGATGCCAGAAAAGGCTGAAATTTTCTCAGATTTTGATAACATGTTGCTGCAGTGGGGCGCCTAAAATCCACGCAGCACATACCATCAAAATCCTCACAGCCACGTCCTTGAACCAACAACAAAAAGCAGCGGCAATTTTGACTCACATGCTTAACTGCCTACCAAACAAGGTGATTGAACTCTTTAATGCTTTCCCTGCTGTTACTCTGCATAAGAGAAGAAGCGCTGCGACACGTTCCCATCCTAGCCTCCTACTACATTAGCATCTACAGAAAGACAATGCTCGACATGCAAAGTGTAAACAACATCACCTTCTTTTGGATTAACGTTATACGTAGGCGGAAGGGCACACCAAACAAGAACCGTTTCCATCAAAAAGTTCGAAACATAGCATGCCTTCTCTGAACATACCTCTGGGGTCATCCCCTTCATTCCCTCCTTTTGATGCAAAGAGAGACACTTTACCCTAACAGAGAAGCCCCTGTTTACATCTCTGAGCCAGGACACAAGCCGCAGCTGTGCGCGCCACCAGGCTCAGGGCAGAAACCACTCCTGTAGTTACCTAACTAGATATCTCGACAAGCGTGCAGACACCTATTAAACACTAAATAACCATGTTTATCGTTCCTGTTCTCCTTCGTAATACCTAGTTGTTCTCTCATTATGAATCCTCCCTTCCCCTTATCAGTGTCAATGGAATCATCGTTCCATGGACAATGAGTCGTCCCGTTCCCCCGCTTGGTCCGAGAGTATTACCTCTGTTCAGTGGCTTGATCCAGGGTGATAGTGCTCGTTCTAGGCGCTGTAAAAAGCGAAATCTATATCCTATGTCCTGATTTTGGGTATCTAACATTAATGCAAAACAGTAATCCTCACACAGTTTTTATTTCATTCTGTAGCGTCGGTGTCGGTATCGGCTGCCTGCGGTAAAGGTTCACGGAAAGGTCTTACATTCTTCGCTGGGATCCATCTAGGTCCTTTTTCTGTAGAGACACAAGCATAACCTTTTCCCCGTGTAACAAGAGGATATGGTCCCATAATTTTACCTGTTTCTGCATCTCGGACCGATACCGGGCCTTTAACCCGTGCCTCGACGGAGGTAGCTGCAGTGAAACGTCGACCTATCGGTGGGTCGTTATCTATTCAAGAACAATTCAAAAAATTAAAAACATACAACGCTTTCTGTAACCGTTCCTCGGGAATAGCCATGCCCATTCCCCCTTTTTGTTGTTGTCATAAACATTTCAGAGACCGATGAGACCCTTCAATGAGAGATCGACCGGTGGGGGAATGAGCAATGCCGGTAATGTGAGTTCTACCCCATAGGGCAAAAGAGGTTTTTACAGTTGTTGAAACGTAAAGATAAAGACCGACAACGGTCCAGCTTAAGGGAATACCTAAAGCAGCAAAAGCACGCATTAAATGTCTACGAACAGCTCGTGCCTTTTCTCCTGTGTGACACGAGGCAACCAAGGCACCTGAAAATGTATCAATGGAAGAGTGGATATATTTAAGGCTACCAAATTCAGAATCATGCGTGACATCTGTTTGCCATAACGGTAGGCTTTGTAATCCTCTAGGATTAACTCCTGCAGCAACTGATGGGAAAGAATGTTTTTGACAATCGGGACAGACAGCAATAATACTTGATGCTTGTTGAGCAGCAAGGCCAAACTGTCGCTTAAGAGCTCCAGCGTTTCGATGGAAAAAAAGAGTGCCTTCGCTTAGCTTGTG
Organism: Falco biarmicus; assembly: GCF_023638135.1. NCBI lineage: Eukaryota > Metazoa > Chordata > Aves > Falconiformes > Falconidae > Falco > Falco biarmicus. The sequence goes on along the minus strand of NW_026611991.1, from coordinate 136,091 downwards.
CAATACGGTCTGGCAGTACTTGAACTGGTCACGGCAATAGGTCAGCTCGTCGATTGCCTTCTGCAAGAAAACCAGGTAGCGAGGTATGAGACCTAATATGCATAACAAAATAAGGCGCAGATCGAGAGTCCAAAAGGAAAATAAGTTCCTGTAACAGGGTAAAGGGTTGTGAATGCGAAACACTCCGCAGCACAGAAGCTTCAGCTCGTGGAACAATACCTGCAACATAAGCAGAATCAGTAACAAGGTGGAGTGGTACATTCCATTCTCGGAAAACACGAACAACTGCATTCAGTTCTCCTGTTTGAGGTGAACCGGAGACCGTCTCTATGTCCGAATCCCATTGTCTCCGTTGAAAACCTTAGGAAGACAGGAATTGAACCTGCACAGAAGAGATCAAAGCGCTCCATACTCCCCTTATATTACTTCCCAGTAGGGTCAGCTAAACAAAAGCTATCGGGCCCATACCCCGAAAATGATGGTTTAACCTCTTCCTCTACTAAATGAGCCCCGTCACAAAACTAACGTTCTCCTTAAGCCTTCTACTAGGAACAACCATCACAATTTCAAGCAACCACTGACTGCTAGCCTGGCCTGGACTAGAAATCAACACCCTTGCCATTATCCCCTTCCTTTCAAAATCACACCACCCTCGAGCTATGGAAGCTGCAATCAAATACTTTCTCGTCCAAGCAACCGCCTCCGCATTAATCCTCTTCTCAAGCACAATCAACGCACAGTTCACCGGACAATTCCGCGACTAAGCCACCCAACAGCCTCCCTACTACTAACTACAGCAGTCGCAATAAAACTAGGCCTAGTACCCTTTCACTCCTGATGTCCAGAGGTCATACAAGGCTCACCTATAACCACTGCCCTACTCGTCTCTACATGAATAAAACTCCCCCCACTCACTCTTCTTTTCTTAACTGCCCCCTCACTGAACCCACTCCTACTGACAACCGTGGCCATTGCATCCGCAGCCATCGGAGGGCGAACAGGACTTAACCAAACACAAATCCGAAAAGTCCTAGCTTTCTCATCGATCGCCCACCTAGGCTGAATAACCATCATCCTCATATACAACCCCAAGCTAACATTAATAACCTTCTACCCATACTCCTTAAGAACCGCCTCCATTTTCTTAGCCCTCAACACAACCAACTCCTCAAAACTATCCACAATAATAACCTCCTGAACAAAAATACCATCGCTAAACGCATCCTTGACGCTAGCACTACTATCCCTAGCCGGCCTGCCCCCACTCCCTGGCTTTTTACCAAAATGACTCATTATCCAGGAACTAACTAAGCAAGAGATATCAACCGCAGCCATAATTATTTCAATACTCTCCCTACAAGGTTTATTTTTCTACCTACGCCTTGCATATTGCTCCACACTCCCACCAAACTCTACAAGCTTCATAAAACAATGATACAATAACAAATCCACAGGCACACCAATTGCTACCTTAATTTCTCTGTCAGTCCTCCTTCTCCCCCCTTCTCCCGCAATCCTGACCGTTACCTAAGAAACTTAGGATCCCCTGCCTACCAAACCGAAGGCCTTCAAAGCCTTAACTAAGAGTTAAATCCTCTTAGTTTCTGCCCACACCACTAAGGCCCGCAGGACACTAAACCTGCACCATCTAAATGCAACTCAGATACTCTAATTCAGCTAGGGCCTCCACGATAAGCCTAGACAGACGGGCCTCGATCCCATAAACTTCTAATTAACAGCTAGACGCTCAAACCAACGAGCTTCTGTCTACCAGACTCCGGCACACTCTCAGCGTACATCAATGAGTTTGCAACTCAACATGAACTTCACCACAGAGTCGATAAGAAGAGGAATTCAACCTCTGTAAAAAGGACTACAGCCTAACGCCTAAACACTCAGCCACCTGACCCGTGACCTTCATCAACCGATGACTAGTTTCAACAAACCACAATGACATCGGCACCCTATACCTACTCTTCGGAGCATGGGCAGGCATAGCCGAGTACCGCCCTCAGCCTCCTTATTCGAGCAGAACTTGGCCAACCAGGAACTCTCCTAGGAGACGACCAAATCTACAATGTCATCATCACCGCCCATGCCTTCGTAAGAATCTTCTTCACAGTTATAGCTATTATAATCGAAGGGTTTGGCAACTGACTAGTCCCCCTTATAACTGGAGCCCCAGACATAGCATTCCCCCGCATAAACAACATCAGTTTCTGAACTACTTCCTCCGTCCTTCCTACTGCTCCTAGCGTCCTCCACAGTAGAAGCTGGAGTCGGAACAGGATGAACCATATACCCGCCCCTAGCAGGCAACCTAGCCCATGCTGGCGCCTCAGTAGACCTAGCCATCTTCTCCCTACACCTCGCAGGTGTGTCTTCCATCTTAGGGGCCATCAACTTTAACACAACAGCCATTAACATAACCCCCCCTGCCTTATCGCAACATCCAACTCCCCTATTCGTATGATCCATACTCCTAGTGCCCTCACTTCCAGTCCTGGCCGCCGGCATCACCATACTACTGACCGACCGAAACCTAAACACTACATTCTTTGACCCCGCTGGAGGGGGAGACCCCATTCTCTACCAGCACCTGTTCTGATTCTTTGGCCACCAGGAAGTTTACATCTTAATCCTTCACGGCTTTGGAATCATCTCACATGTTGTAACGTATTACGCAGGCAAAAAAGAACCATTCGGCTACATAGGAATAGTCTGAGCTATACTATCGATTGGATTCCTGGGCTTTGTCATATGAGCCCACCACATATTCACTGTCGGAATAGACGTAGACAGCCGATCACACTTCATCTCCGCCACTATAATCATCGCCATCCCAACCGGCATTCAGGTATTCAGCTGACTAGCCACACCACACGGAGGCACCATCAAATGAGATCCACCGATACTGTGAGCCTTGGGCTTCATCTTCCTCTTCACACTTGCAATAAGGTGTCGGTGGAATTGGTGGTCAGCCTTGATTACTGCGTAATCCATCCCGTGGATCTAAAAAGAATTTTATATATATATAATATTGTACGCACATACATATATATATTATATAGGGCCAGGTAGGACAGGCCACCGCTTCTGTCTCGTGCCCTAAGTAACTGCCTACTGCCACTATTGGCACTGACTCACCAGCGGTCAGCTACAAGCACTTCTGCTCTTCAGCAGAGCACAAGCATTCCTCTGCTTTGAGAAGAGAGCATTGTGCTCATGAAACATTGAAAAGACTGACTTCTATGCCTCTCCAGCTATAACCAAGAGAATCCTTCCTTCTCCGCACCAAAAAAATTAATGCTGACTTTTCAAGGATGCTATGGATGAGGTTCATAACCAAGGGGTGTCATCCACCTGGCCACACAATTTGTCTCCTGCAAGTTCGATTAAGCATGGCCAAGACATCCTATGGATGTGACAAACACCTCATCACCTCTGCTCTGTTGCCCCTTCTTCCCCCAGTTTCTTACTGAAACTAGTAACTCCAGCTCACCAGTTCCTTGAGCATGGCTTCAATCGGTTCCTGAGCCACATGCACATCTTCTGTAGGTCCTTCCAAAGTGATGTTATCCTGTGGCGAGCAGCCTCACAGTTTGCCCTCTTGCCTGTGCTAACAATTGTCTCCGAGTTGCTGTTCTTTGCTGGGAGATCAATTATGGTGTTGCTTTCTTTACGGATCTGCCACAAAGGGAAAAAAAATAAAAAATCATCTCAGAAGTGTCCCATGTCAGAAGAAAAAGCCTCGCAGGCTATATTGGACATCACCAATGGGCAGGAGAGAGCATCCAGTGGGATTTTGCTGCAGGCAGTGATCATCACGAGCACTTGAGTTAGGAGCAATATCTCACCTTCTTGATGTTGGCACCTCCTTTCCCCACGATGTTCTTGTGGAACTGTTTGCAGATGGGGACAGAAATAGAAAAGCTGTTTTCAACCTAAGGGAGAAAGGAAGGGAGAACTGAAGATTACACTGTCGTGGCAAGGGAGGCCCGACTTCAGGAACTCTGATAAACGAGCTTTTGAAAAGAGGCTTAGACCCAAGGAAGTTCTCTATACGAGGGACTTGTAAGACTAAACAAAGGCAAGGACGTTCCCCTATAGCCTTCCCATAACAGGTACTACCCCCTGCCTCCATTCAGCCAAAACAGCGTCGACAGCTCCCTCCTCTTGAGGTGTTTTAGCTCTACCCAAGCCAGTAGAGCTCTGCTTTGCCCCAGGGTTATCCAGGCACGGAGGAGGGAAGTGCAGGCAGAAGACCTCCTTACCAGGTCTGCCACCGTCTTTTGCATGTACTCGGTGCACTTCTCCACCTCGTTTTTGGGACCTCGGAGTTGGACGATGTCACTCTTGTGTGCAGGGTCTGGGAAGTTGATGATAACCTGCAGGAGCGGTCATTTAGAGTTAGCTCAAGCAAAAGCAAGAACCCTTGTGTCAGACACATGCAAAGGTTGGGGGGATCCTACACATGCCCTTTTCCCATTCAGAAAAGGGGAACCGTGTTAGCGGCCTCTGGCTAAAAGAACTATCTTCTCAGACACTTGCGCTACAGAGCCACTAAAGTTACGACTTCTGTGACGACAGGCCTACTACCCATGTAGGAAAGAACCCCTCTGGATTCCTCCTCTCCTACAAAGCCTTACCTCTGGGAATTGCTCCCGGATTTCCCAGACCCGCTCAGCCTTCTGCCCAGTGATGGTCCGGTGGAATTTCTGCTCAACGATTAGGTCCGCAGCGTGTTCATTTTCCTGACGGGAACAGAGGGCACACTGAGTGTTCAGCCGGAGAGCCATCTACTTTGACTTAGCGGTTTGCTGCCCAACGGTTTACTTGCCAGCACTGTCCCTCTTTTCTCCAGACCAAATTCACTCTGCGTTGACAGAGAAGGGCTACCCGAGGGAACAGGGGAAGACATTTGTGAAGAGGAACTTGCACTTGTCATGAGATCCAAGTGCTCCGTGGGCAAGGGGCACACACTCGCACCAGAAGGTTACAAGGGAACACGAGAGCCCAAACCCTGCAGTCTCCCAAACATCACGTCCTACCCACTCACCATACGGGAAGCGAGTTCCAGCAGCTCGCTCTTGGCCTGTGGGACCCCCTGTGGGTCTCCTTCCATTCTGATCGGGTTGCTCTTCTCGTTGTCCGGGGGAATGCGCACAGACACCTTGTACAGATCCTTCATCCTGTTCACTTCGAGGCAAGGACTGTGGTGACGCCGTCTGCTAGGCAAAGACCTGGAAGCAAGGCACCTGGATTATCACTGCTCAGAGGCTGATGAAGAAGTAAAGCCGCCTCTGGGAAGGGCTCGGTGGGGTAGGGTTGAGCCAGGGGAAATTGCCTCTTCCCCCTGGAGTTCAGCGAGAGCAGACCTGTGCCACACGAGAGCCTGTCCAAGTAAATACCGTGGCATCTACAGAGCCCATTGTTCCCTTGTCAGAGCCAGGCGTGTTTCTTCCCCAAACAGTATCACATTTAGAGCAGAGGATAATCGTTCCTTTCTACCCCAAACTCTTGGCTGGGGACACGTTGCAGTGCTATCAAACTAGCAGACCGCAACAAGGCTTTAGCGTTGGCCATATTCTACTGCCGGTGCTGTAGCACCTTCCTCCAGAGGCCAGACCACACTGCTCCTCCTCCAGCTGACACCCTCTCCCACAAGCCACAGGGCTATTTAACCCCTTAGCGGGAACCAGCTACACCTGCACATCGCCCATGTCAATCAACCCACTGCCTCTGAGGCAAGGCCACAGCTGCGTGTTATCAATGCTAATCAACCCACCGCCTTCATTCCTCTACAGGGAGAAGCTCACCAAGCACATTTCCACCACCCACAACTGGCTGCTAAAATGTCATTCGCACAGAGCAACGTGTGGAAAAAAAAAAAAAAAAAAATTCCTCCAGGACACATCAAAGTAATTCCACTACTGTTCAGGCTCCCAAGGTACTTTCACCCGTTCAAGCCATCGCAAGGCCTCACGGCCCATTTCTCTCCTTGTACCACCACCCCTCCAGAAAAGCAGAGGAAATGTGATGGAGACAGCACACTGGGTGAGCTACAGAGCCCCTGATACCATCTACTAAACACGAAGAGTGTGAGCATGGGAAGGACTAGAAAGGCACTCCACTTACCGTTTAGCTGCTTTCTTGCCAATGAGGTGTCGGTGGAATTGGTGGTCAGCCTTGATTATTGCGTAATCCGTCCCGTGGATCTAAAAAGAATTATATCTTTTATATCTATCTATATATGTATGGATGTACATTATTTTATATTATAATATATAGGGCCAGGTAGGACAGGCCACCGCTTCTGTCTCGTGCCCTAAGTAACTGCCTCCTGCCAGTATTGGCACTGACTCACCAGCGGTCAGCTACAAGCACTTCTGCTCTTCAGCAGAGCACAAGCATTCCTCTGCTTTGAGAAGAGAGCATTGTGCTCATGAAACATTGAAAAGACTTACTTCTACGCCTCTCCAGCTATAACCAAGAGAATCCTTCCTTCTCCGCACCAAAAAAAATAATGCTGACTTTTCAAGGATGCTATGGATGAGGTTCATAACCAAGGGGTGTCATCCACCTGGCCACACAATTTGTCTCCTGCAAGTACGATTAAGCATGCCAAGACATCCTATGGATGTGACAAACACCTCATCACCTCTGCTCTGTTGCCCCTTCTTCCCCCAGTTTCTTACTGGAACTAGTAACTCCAGCTCACCAGTTCCTTGAGCATGGCTTCAATCGGTTCCTGAGCCACATGCACATCTTCTGTAGGTCCTTCCAAAGTGATGTTATCCTGTGGCGAGCAGCCTCACAGTTTGCCCTCTTGCCTGTGATAACAATTGTCTCCGAGTTGCTGTTCTTTGCTGGGAGATCAATTTTGGTGTTGCTTTCTTTACGGATCTGCCACAAAAGAAAAAAAAAAAAAAATCATCTCAGAAGCGTCCCATGTCAGAAGAAAAACCCTCGCAGGCTATATTGGACATCACCAATGGGCAGGAGAGAGCATCCAGTGGGATTTTGCTGCAGGCAGTGATCATCACGAGCACTTGAGTTAGGAGCAATATCTCACCTTCTTGATGTTGGCACCTCCTTTCCCTACGATGTTCTTGTGGAACTGTTTGCAGATGGGGACAGAAATAGAAAAGCTGTTTTCAACCTAAGGGAGAAAGGAAGGGAGAACTGAAGATTACACTGTCGTGGCAAGGGAGGCCCGACTTCAGGAACTCTGATAAACGAGCTTTTGAAAAGAGGCTTAGACCCAAGGAAGTTCTCTATACGAGGGACTTGTAAGACTAAACAAAGGCAAGGACGTTCCCCTATAGCCTTCCCATAACAGGTACTACCCCCTGCCTCCATTCAGCCAAAACAGCGTCGACAGCTCCCTCCTCTTGAGGTGTTTTAGCTCTACCCAAGCCAGTAGAGCTCTGCTTTGCCCCAGGGTTATCCAGGCACGGAGGAGGGAAGTGCAGGCAGAAGACCTCCTTACCAGGTCTGCCACCGTCTTTTGCATGTACTCGGTGCACTTCTCCACCTCGTTTTTGGGACCTCGGAGTTGGACGATGTCACTCTTGTGTGCAGGGTCTGGGAAGTTGATGATAACCTGCAGGAGCGGTCATTTAGAGTTAGCTCAAGCAAAAGCAAGAACCCTTGTGTCAGACACATGCAAAGGTTGGGGGGATCCTACACATGCCCTTTTCCCATTCAGAAAAGGGGAACCGTGTTAGCGGCCTCTGGCTAAAAGAACTATCTTCTCAGACACTTGCGCTACAGAGCCACTAAAGTTACGACTTCTGTGACGACAGGCCTACTACCCATGTAGGAAAGAACCCCTCTGGATTCCTCCTCTCCTACAAAGCCTTACCTCTGGGAATTGCTCCCGGATTTCCCAGATCCGCTCAGCCTTCTGCCCAGTGATGGTCCGGTGGAATTTCTGCTCAACGATTAGGTCCGCAGCGTGTTCATTTTCCTGACGGGAACAGAGGGCACACTGAGTGTTCAGCCGGAGAGCCATCTACTTTGACTTAGCGGTTTGCTGCCCGACGGTTTACTTGCCAGCACTGTCCCTCTTTTCTCCAGACCAAATTCACTCTGCGTTGACAGAGAAGGGCTACCCGAGGGAACAGGGGAAGACATTTGTGAAGAGGAACTTGCACTTGTCATGAGATCCAAGTGCTCCGTGGGCAAGGGGCACACACTCGCACCAGAAGGTTACAAGGGAACACGAGAGCCCAAACCCTGCAGTCTCCCAAACATCACGTCCTACCCACTCACCATACGGGAAGCGAGTTCCAGCAGCTCGCTCTTGGCCTGTGGGACCCCCTGTGGGTCTCCTTCCATTCTGATCGGGTTGCTCTTCTCGTTGTCCGGGGGAATGCGCACAGACACCTTGTACAGATCCTTCATCCTGTTCACTTCGAGGCAAGGACTGTGGTGACGCCGTCTGCTAGGCAAAGACCTGGAAGCAAGGCACCTGGATTATCACTGCTCAGAGGCTGATGAAGAAGTAAAGCCGCCTCTGGGAAGGGCTCGGTGGGGTAGGGTTGAGCCAGGGGAAATTGCCTCTTCCCCCTGGAGTTCAGCGAGAGCAGACCTGTGCCACACGAGAGCCTGTCCAAGTAAATACCGTGGCATCTACAGAGCCCATTGTTCCCTTGTCAGAGCCAGGCGTGTTTCTTCCCCAAACAGTATCACATTTAGAGCAGAGGATAATCGTTCCTTTCTACCCCAAACTCTTGGCTGGGGACACGTTGCAGTGCTATCAAACTAGCAGACCGCAACAAGGCTTTAGCGTTGGCCATATTCTACTGCCGGTGCTGTAGCACCTTCCTCCAGAGGCCAGACCACACTGCTCCTCCTCCAGCTGACACCCTCTCCCACAAGCCACAGGGCTATTTAACCCCTTAGCGGGAACCACCTACACCTGCACATCGCCCATGTCAATCAACCCACTGCCTCTGAGGCAAGGCCACAGCTGCGTGTTATCAATGCTAATCAACCCACCGCCTTCATTCCTCTACAGGGAGAAGCTCACCAAGCACATTTCCACCACCCACAACTGGCTGCTAAAATGTCATTCGCACAGAGCAACGTGTGGAAAAAAAAAAAAAAAAAATTCCTCCAGGACACATCAAAGTAATTCCACTACTGTTCAGGCTCCCAAGGTACTTTCACCCGTTCAAGCCATCGCAAGGCCTGACGGCCCATTTCTCTCCTTGTACCACCACCACTCCAGAAAAGCAGAGGAAATGTGATGGAGACAGCACACTGGGTGAGCTACAGAGCCCCTGATACCATCTACTAAACACGAAGAGTGTGAGCATGGGAAGGACTAGAAAGGCACTCCACTTACCGTTTAGCTGCTTTCTTGCCAATGAGGTGTCGGTGGAATTGGTGGTCAGCCTTGATTATTGCGTAATCCGTCCCGTGGATCTAAAAAGAATTATATTTTTTATATCTATCTATATATGTATGGATGTACATTATTTTATATTATAATATATAGGGCCAGGTAGGACAGGCCACCGCTTCTGTCTCGTGCCCTAAGTAACTGCCTACTGCCAGTATTGGCACTGACTCACCAGCGGTCAGCTACAAGCACTTCTGCTCTTCAGCAGAGCACAAGCATTCCTCTGCTTTGAGAAGAGAGCATTGTGCTCATGAAACATTGAAAAGACTTACTTCTACGCCTCTCCAGCTATAACCAAGAGAATCCTTCCTTCTCCGCACCAAAAAAAATAATGCTGACTTTTCAAGGATGCTATGGATGAGGTTCATAACCAAGGGGTGTCATCCACCTGGCCACACAATTTGTCTCCTGCAAGTACGATTAAGCATGCCAAGACATCCTATGGATGTGACAAACACCTCATCACCTCTGCTCTGTTGCCCCTTCTTCCCCCAGTTTCTTACTGGAACTAGTAACTCCAGCTCACCAGTTCCTTGAGCATGGCTTCAATCGGTTCCTGAGCCACATGCACATCTTCTGTAGGTCCTTCCAAAGTGATGTTATCCTGTGGCGAGCAGCCTCACAGTTTGCCCTCTTGCCTGTGATAACAATTGTCTCCGAGTTGCTGTTCTTTGCTGGGAGATCAATTATGGTGTTGCTTTCTTTACGGATCTGCCATAAAGAAAAAAAAAAAAAAATCATCTCAGAAGTGTCCCATGTCAGAAGAAAAACCCTCGCAGGCTATATTGGACATCACCAATGGGCAGGAGAGAGCATCCAGTGGGATTTTGCTGCAGGCAGTGATCATCACGAGCACTTGAGTTAGGAGCAATATCTCACCTTCTTGATGTTGGCACCTCCTTTCCCTACGATGTTCTTGTGGAACTGTTTGCAGATGGGGACAGAAATAGAAAAGCTGTTTTCAACCTAAGGGAGAAAGGAAGGGAGAACTGAAGATTACACTGTCGTGGCAAGGGAGGCCCGACTTCAGGAACTCTGATAAACGAGCTTTTGAAAAGAGGCTTAGACCCAAGGAAGTTCTCTATACGAGGGACTTGTAAGACTAAACAAAGGCAAGGACGTTCCCCTATAGCCTTCCCATAACAGGTACTACCCCCTGCCTCCATTCAGCCAAAACAGCGTCGACAGCTCCCTCCTCTTGAGGTGTTTTAGCTCTACCCAAGCCAGTAGAGCTCTGCTTTGCCCCAGGGTTATCCAGGCACGGAGGAGGGAAGTGCAGGCAGAAGACCTCCTTACCAGGTCTGCCACCGTCTTTTGCATGTACTCGGTGCACTTCTCCACCTCGTTTTTGGGACCTCGGAGTTGGACGATGTCACTCTTGTGTGCAGGGTCTGGGAAGTTGATGATAACCTGCAGGAGCGGTCATTTAGAGTTAGCTCAAGCAAAAGCAAGAACCCTTGTGTCAGACACATGCAAAGGTTGGGGGGATCCTACACATGCCCTTTTCCCATTCAGAAAAGGGGAACCGTGTTAGCGGCCTCTGGCTAAAAGAACTATCTTCTCAGACACTTGCGCTACAGAGCCACTAAAGTTACGACTTCTGTGACGACAGGCCTACTACCCATGTAGGAAAGAACCCCTCTGGATTCCTCCTCTCCTACAAAGCCTTACCTCTGGGAATTGCTCCCGGATTTCCCAGATCCGCTCAGCCTTCTGCCCAGTGATGGTCCGGTGGAATTTCTGCTCAACGATTAGGTCCGCAGCGTGTTCATTTTCCTGACGGGAACAGAGGGCACACTGAGTGTTCAGCCGGAGAGCCGTCTACTTTGACTTAGCGGTTTGCTGCCCGACGGTTTACTTGCCAGCACTGTCCCTCTTTTCTCCAGACCAAATTCACTCTGCGTTGACAGAGAAGGGCTACCCGAGGGAACAGGGGAAGACATTTGTGAAGAGGAACTTGCACTTGTCATGAGATCCAAGTGCTCCGTGGGCAAGGGGCACACACTCGCACCAGAAGGTTACAAGGGAACACGAGAGCCCAAACCCTGCAGTCTCCCAAACATCACATCCTACCCACTCACCATACGGGAAGCGAGTTCCAGCAGCTCGCTCTTGGCCTGTGGGACCCCCTGTGGGTCTCCTTCCATTCTGATCGGGTTGCTCTTCTCGTTGTCCGGGGGAATGCGCACAGACACCTTGTACAGATCCTTCATCCTGTTCACTTCGAGGCAAGGACTGTGGTGACGCCGTCTGCTAGGCAAAGACCTGGAAGCAAGGCACCTGGATTATCACTGCTCAGAGGCTGATGAAGAAGTAAAGCCGCCTCTGGGAAGGGCTCGGTGGGGTAGGGTTGAGCCAGGGGAAATTGCCTCTTCCCCCTGGAGTTCAGCGAGAGCAGACCTGTGCCACACGAGAGCCTGTCCAAGTAAATACCGTGGCATCTACAGAGCCCATTGTTCCCTTGTCAGAGCCAGGCGTGTTTCTTCCCCAAACAGTATCACATTTAGAGCAGAGGATAATCGTTCCTTTCTACCCCAAACTCTTGGCTGGGGACACGTTGCAGTGCTATCAAACTAGCAGACCGCAACAAGGCTTTACCGTTGGCCATATTCTACTGCCGGTGCTGTAGCACCTTCCTCCAGAGGCCAGACCACACTGCTCCTCCTCCAGCTGACACCCTCTCCCACAAGCCACAGGGCTATTTAACCCCTTAGCGGGAACCACCTACACCTGCACATCGCCCATGTCAATCAACCCACTGCCTCTGAGGCAAGGCCACAGCTGCGTGTTATCAATGCTAATCAACCCACCGCCTTCATTCCTCTACAGGGAGAAGCTCACCAAGCACATTTCCACCACCCACAACTGGCTGCTAAACTGTCATTCGCACAGAGCAACGTGTGGAAAAAAAAAAAAAAAAAAATTCCTCCAGGACACATCAAAGTAATTCCACTACTGTTCAGGCTCCCAAGGTACTTTCACCCGTTCAAGCCATCGCAAGGCCTCACGGCCCATTTCTCTCCTTGTACCACCACCACTCCAGAAAAGCAGAGGAAATGTGATGGAGACAGCACACTGGGTGAGCTACAGAGCCCCTGATACCATCTACTAAACACGAAGAGTGTGAGCATGGGAAGGACTAGAAAGGCACTCCACTTACCGTTTAGCTGCTTTCTTGCCAATGAGGTGTCGGTGGAATTGGTGGTCAGCCTTGATTATTGCGTAATCCGTCCCGTGGATCTAAAAAGAATTATATCTTTTATATCTATCTATATATGTATGGATGTACATTATTTTATATTATAATATATAGGGCCAGGTAGGACAGGCCACCGCTTCTGTCTCGTGCCCTAAGTAACTGCCTACTGCCAGTATTGGCACTGACTCACCAGCGGTCAGCTACAAGCACTTCTGCTCTTCAGCAGAGCACAAGCATTCCTCTGCTTTGAGAAGAGAGCATTGTGCTCATGAAACATTGAAAAGACTCACTTCTATGCCTCTCCAGCTATAACCAAGAGAATCCTTCCTTCTCCGCACCAAAAAAATTAATGCTGACTTTTCAAGGATGCTATGGATGAGGTTCATAACCAAGGGGTGTCATCCACCTGGCCACACAATTTGTCTCCTGCAAGTTCGATTAAGCATGCCAAGACATCCTATGGATGTGACAAACACCTCATCACCTCTGCTCTGTTGCCCCTTCTTCCCCGAGTTCCTGTTCTCCTTCATAATACCTAGTTGTTCTCTCATTATGAATCCTCCCTTCCCCTTATCAGTGTCAATGGAATCATCGTTCCATGGACAATGAGTCGTCCCGTTCCCCCGCTTGGTCCGAGAGTATTACCTCTGTTCAGTGGCTTGATCCAGGGTGATAGTGCTCGTTCTAGGCGCTGTAAAAAGCGAAATCTATATCCTATGTCCTGATTTTGGGTATCTAACATTAATGCAAAACAGTAATCCTCACACAGTTTTTATTTCATTCTGTAGCGTCGGTGTCGGTATCGGCTGCCTGCGGTAAAGGTTCACGGAAAGGTCTTACATTCTTCGCTGGGATCCATCTAGGTCCTTTTTCTGTAGAGACACAAGCATAACCTTTTCCCCGTGTAACAAGAGGATATGGTCCCATAATTTTACCTGTTTCTGCATCTCGGACCGATACCGGGCCTTTAACCCGTGCCTCGACGGAGGTAGCTGCAGTGAAACGTCGACCTATCGGTGGGTCGTTATCTATTCAAGAACAATTCAAAAAATTAAAAACATACAACGCTTTCTGTAACCGTTCCTCGGGAATAGCCATGCCCATTCCCCCTTTTTGTTGTTGTCATAAACGTTTCAGAGACCGATGAGACCCTTCAATGAGAGATCGACCGGTGGGGGAATGAGCAATGCCGGTAATGTGAGTTCTACCCCATAGGGCAAAAGAGGTTTTTACAGTTGTTGAAACGTAAAGATAAAGACCGACAACCGTCCAGCTTAAGGGAATACCTAAAGCAGCAAAAGCACGCATTAAATGTCTACGAACAGCTCGTGCCTTTTCTCCTGTGTGACACGAGGCAACCAAGGCACCTGAAAATGTATCAATGGAAGAGTGGATATATTTAAGGCTACCAAATTCAGAATCATGCGTGACATCTGTTTGCCATAACGGTAGGCTTTGTAATCCTCTAGGATTAACTCCTGCAGCAACTGATGGGAAAGAATGTTTTTGACAGTCGGGACAGACAGCAATAATACTTGATGCTTGTTGAGCAGCAAGGCCAAACTGTCGCTTAAGAGCTCCAGCGTTTCGATGGAAAAAAAGAGTGCCTTCGCTTAGCTTGTGCAATACGGTCTGGCAGTACTTGAACTGGTCACGGCAATAGGTCAGCTCGTCGATTGCCTTCTGCAAGAAAACCAGGTAGCGAGGTATGAGACCTAATATGCATAACAAAATAAGGCGCAGATCGAGAGTCCAAAAGGAAAATAAGTTCCTGTAACAGGGTAAAGAGTTGTGAATGCGAAACACTCCGCAGCACAGAAGCTTCAGCTCGTGGAACAATACCTGCAACATAAGCAGAATCAGTAACAAGGTGGAGTGGTACATTCCATTCTCGGAAAACACGAACAACTGCATTCAGTTCTCCTGTTTGAGGTGAACCGGAGACCGTCTCTATGTCCGAATCCCATTGTCTCCGTTGAAAACCTTAGGAAGACAGGAATTGAACCTGCACAGAAGAGATCAAAGCGCTCCATACTCCCCTTATATTACTTCCCAGTAGGGTCAGCTAAACAAAAGCTATCGGGCCCATACCCCGAAAATGATGGTTTAACCTCTTCCTCTACTAAATGAGCCCCGTCACAAAACTAACGTTCTCCTTAAGCCTTCTACTAGGAACAACCATCACAATTTCAAGCAACCACTGACTGCTAGCCTGGCCTGGACTAGAAATCAACACCCTTGCCATTATCCCCTTCCTTTCAAAATCACACCACCCTCGAGCTATGGAAGCTGCAATCAAATACTTTCTCGTCCAAGCAACCGCCTCCGCATTAATCCTCTTCTCAAGCACAATCAACGCACAGTTCACCGGACAATGAGACATTCCGCGACTAAGCCACCCAACAGCCTCCCTACTACTAACTACAGCAGTCGCAATAAAACTAGGCCTAGTACCCTTTCACTTCTGATGTCCAGAGGTCATACAAGGCTCACCTATAACCACTGCCCTACTCGTCTCTACATGAATAAAACTCCCCCCACTCACTCTTCTTTTCTTAACTGCCCCCTCACTGAACCCACTCCTACTGACAACCGTGGCCATTGCATCCGCAGCCATCGGAGGGCGAACAGGACTTAACCAAACACAAATCCGAAAAGTCCTAGCTTTCTCATCGATCGCCCACCTAGGCTGAATAACCATCATCCTCATATACAACCCCAAGCTAACATTAATAACCTTCTACCCATACTCCTTAAGAACCGCCTCCATTTTCTTAGCCCTCAACACAACCAACTCCTCAAAACTATCCACAATAATAACCTCCTGAACAAAAATACCATCACTAAACGCATCCTTGACGCTAGCACTACTATCCCTAGCCGGCCTGCCCCCACTCCCTGGCTTTTTACCAAAATGACTCATTATCCAGGAACTAACTAAGCAAGAGATATCAACCGCAGCCATAATTATTTCAATACTCTCCCTACTAGGTTTATTTTTCTACCTACGCCTTGCATATTGCTCCACACTCCCACCAAACACTACAAGCTTCATAAAACAATGATACAATAACAAATCCACAGGCACACCAATTGCTACCTTAATTTCTCTGTCAGTCCTCCTTCTCCCCCCTTCTCCCGCAATCCTGACCGTTACCTAAGAAACTTAGGATCCCCTGCCTACCAAACCGAAGGCCTTCAAAGCCTTAACTAAGAGTTAAATCCTCTTAGTTTCTGCCCACACCACTAAGGCCCGCAGGACACTAAACCTGCACCATCTAAATGCAACGCAGATACTCTAATTCAGCTAGGGCCTCCACGATAAGCCTAGACAGACGGGCCTCGATCCCATAAACTTCTAATTAACAGCTAGACGCTCAAACCAACGAGCTTCTGTCTACCAGACTCCGGCACACTCTCAGCGTACATCAATGAGTTTGCAACTCAACATGAACTTCACCACAGAGTCGATAAGAAGAGGAATTCAACCTCTGTAAAAAGGACTACAGCCTAACGCCTAAACACTCAGCCACCTGACCCGTGACCTTCATCAACCGATGACTAGTTTCAACAAACCACAATGACATCGGCACCCTATACCTACTCTTCGGAGCATGGGCAGGCATAGCCGAGTACCGCCCTCAGCCTCCTTATTCGAGCAGAACTTGGCCAACCAGGAACTCTCCTAGGAGACGACCAAATCTACAATGTCATCATCACCGCCCATGCCTTCGTAAGAATCTTCTTCACAGTTATAGCCATTATAATCGAAGGGTTTGGAAACTGACTAGTCCCCCTTATAACTGGAGCCCCAGACATAGCATTCCCCCGCATAAACAACATCGGTTTCTGAACTACTTCCTCCGTCCTTCCTACTGCTCCTAGCGTCCTCCACAGTAGAAGCTGGAGTCGGAACAGGATGAACCATATACCCTACAATACCCTAGTCCATAGTTTCTCACACTGTCTGACCTTTACATTGGGCTTAACATAAATCTTAATAAACAATACCCTAGCCCATAGTTTCTCACAATCCCCCCTTTTTCTTTTTATCCTATTATTGTTTATTAGACGCTACTTTCATTCTCGGCACTGCGAACAAACCTTTTTCCACAATCCCAACATTTATCATAACACTCACAAGGTAATACCTCACAATTACAATAGGCATAGTTCTCACGTGGCATAATGCATTCGCAACAATCTTCATCCTCATTAATCGATACACTCTTATACTTTGCCCCAGCCCTCGTAGTTAAAATAAGCAATTGAGCTATGTCAAACCGTTCTTTAATAAAATGTAAAATATAGCGTAATATACAAGGCCCAAATATCAGTCCTAGAATCAACATAATAAGTGGTCCTGCTAAAGCAGACAACAAAGTGGTTAGCCAAGGTGAGATATTAAACCAGTTTTCATACCATGACCTGCCCGCCTCAAGACTCTTTTTACGTTGTTCCAACCTTTTCCGGAGTTCAGACATGGCATCCAGGACTACTCCCGTATGGTCAGCAAAAGAACAACGTTCCTCTTTGAGAGCTACACATAACCCTCCTTCTTTTAAGAACAATAGATCTAATCCTCTTCTATTTTGCAGCACTACTTCTGATAAAGACTTCACTGAAGTGGCTAAATTTTCAATAGATTGTTCTATTCTTGTTAAATCCTCATTTACAGCCATCTGCAAACTTTGTAATTCCTGACCTTTTACTAGGGAGGCTATGCCTGTACCTGCTCCAACTCCGCCCGCTATCAGCAGTGTAGCTAGGGTTACCACTGTAATTGGCTCTCGTTTTTGCCTATTCAGGTCTCCTTCAAAGTGGCGTAACACCTCCTCAGAGGTGTGATAGATCAGACGAGGAACAATAATCACCTGTACGCAAAACTGAGATTGATTAAACACGTTTAGGGATAGGCAAGGCGTTACTCCGAAGTCTGAACAAACCCATTTAGCTCCTGGTGTCGGGATAGCCCATTTGTCATTTTGATTCTTGTGTTTCTTTATGTTAGCTTTAGTGATTGTTTGATTACACAAGGGCTGATATTGTTCGGGCACTGTACCTATACATTTTCCTTGACCTGTTAGCAATTGAATAGTAATTCCTTGCGTATGGTTCCTCTGGTCATCCCATGGGCATTCTTGTGGGTTTGAACCACTAGACCATTGAATCCTATCTGGTATTCCGATTGCCTCAAAATATGGGGGTCTAACATTGTAACATAACCAGCACTCCTTAGTTAAATTTGGTTTGCTTTCATTAAGGGTATGATAAGAGGCTTGCATTAAATCCCATAAGGGGTCTTTAGACTCTGACACTCCTGAATCCCTAACTAAAGAGAACTCAGTCACCGTGTCATTAGTTGTTTTATCTGTTACTGATAGGGAGTTTGGACGAGTGGTTGTAACACTTGTGGGGACAATCTTTTTCTTAGGGAAAGTGGGTGAATTCAATACTTTATTCGGCCCAACAGGGAGTGAATCATATGGTATTTTAATTTTTCTTATGAGAAAGTGCCCTCCCCAATCCTTAGGAATTCCTGCATAGACACGTATTCCCCATGTTCGTCCTACTAACATGTTCGTCTTCTAGGGGATGCAATACTTGAAATTTGATGTGGGTACAGACTTTTTTGTTACGTGGAGCTACATAATCCACGTCGCGCAGACCTGTAAGATCTACACCCGTTTGTTCAGGTACACATCCGTTAGGAGTCCAGGTTGCTTTTATATATTTATCAGGAGCCTTTACTGTCCAGCCCGAGGCTATTGTCTCACATCCCCAATAACCACAATAATAGTGTCCGGGATAATTACAGTAAGGCTGTCCAGAGGCCGGGCATAAATAAAATGGAGGTCCTTTTTCACAAGGTATTGGTACTAAATTACAAAGTTTCACTACACATTCAGGTGGCCCTGGGTTGCTAAAAGTGGCTATTGTTTTCGTTCCTTCCCAAGATATTAGTTCCCACTTAAATGGTTCATGTGGGTTTCCCCCTTTTGCTTGGGTTATTATCAATAGCACAATTAATGGTATACCAGGAAAAAGGGTGTTTGTTAATTTTGTTAATTTAAGTATATTCTTACCAGTCCTGGGGAAGTTCGGCCATGGCTGCTTTTGCATCCCATTTTTCTGGCTCTTTTCTCCACGGTTTGTTTCTCCTCTGCCTCGCCCGTCGACTCGGTTGCTTCGAGCCACGGGGTGTACCATCTTCTCGGCAGCAAGGGAATTCTTCAGGAGAATAGCTGTTGCGGGCTTTTTGCCTGTTTACATAGGCTTCCTACTTCGCAGCTTTAATTAATGGGGCCGAGCAAGACACGGTTAGTACTTCCCTCCTGCACTTTATAGCCAAGATTTCAGCTACAAAGGGGACTGGTTCGGTGGAGTGGTAACAATAATATTGAGGGTTTATTCCTTTGGCAAAAATTTCCCACCACTCATGGGATTCTCGAATAATTTCTTGTTTAGACTCTAATTGTTTTAATTTCCACTCCGTAAGAGTTCTTTGAATTTTCCAACACTGTGTGCAAACTCCTATTGGAGGGTATCCATATTCACAGTGTGTCCACCATTTATTCTGGCATACCTTACACCTGAAACAAGCAAATGGATAACAATTGCAGTTCAAATTATTACATCTAATTCATATATCTAGAGTGCATACATTATTTGCATCAGCATATCTTCTTATACTTGATATTGTGTGGTTGCATAAGTTTAGCAATTTCCTTCAACACACTTTGTACGCTTCCATATATAATAGATAAAAAAAGAAATAATTATAGCAAATATAAACAACAATACACACTTTATACCAAAAGGTAATGCGGCAAAATAATCAAATAAAGTCTCTATCATTACGTTATCTTTTCAGGGTTATCTTGGTGTCACCTGGAGTACTGATTACTTTCCAGTGGGGTCTCGTCACTGGGCCTTTAATGCGACTAGCATGAGTCCATCCACGCTCAGCAGTCCGGACAGCCGTTTCTGTTGTAAGCAGAACAAGATAAGGTCCCTCCCAATTGGGTTTTAGGGTTTCTTCTTTCCACGTTTTAACCAATACCCAGTCCCCAGGTTTAAGAGTATGAATGTTTAAGTCCAACGGTGGTCGTTGTACAATCAGTCCATGTTCCCAAAGCTTGTTACGATGTTCTGCTAATCGTGAAACGTATTCATTAATCACACGGTCTCGAATTAAAACATTTGTTTGTGGACTTTCAATTCTATAGGACATTCCATACACCATTTCAAACGCTGATATTCCTACATCTGCTCGGGGTCTGGTTCTGAGAATGAATAGCGCCATGGGTAGGCACTTAATCCATGATAATTTGGTTTCTATCCTTAATTTAGTCAAAATAGTTTTGATTTCTCCATTCATCCTTTCAACTTTTCCCCAACTTTGTGGATGCCATGGCGTATGGTATTCCCACTTAATACCCAAGCTTTCTGTTAGATCTCTAACAATTTTTGACACAAAGTGTGTTCCTCTGTCCGAGTCGATTACTTCAGGTACTCCATATCGAGGTATAATGTGTTCAAGTAACACTTTAGTAACTTGGTTAGCAGTTGCCTTGGAGGTAGGAAAAGCCTCAACATAATGTGTTAAATGATCCACCATTACTAATAAATATTTGTAACGCCCTACCCTGGGTAGCTCAGTAAAATCCACTTGTATGTGTGAGAAAGGTCTGTATGCTGGGGAACGTCCTCCAAGAGGCTTTTGTCTCATGTTGTTTCGATTAACCTTTTGACAGGTCTCGCAGGCTGCCGTGACTGTCTTTGCTATGTTATATACGCCTATACAGGCAAACTGTTGATTGAAATGATCAACTAACGCCTGGGTTCCCCAGTGTGTTTTACTATGTATTTTTGAAAATATTTCAAGTGCTATGCCCTTCGGCAAAACTTCTCTCCCATCTGGCAATATGTACTTACCATCCTGTTCCTTAGCTCCCATTTGTTCTCGTTTTTCCTTTTCTGCAGACTCAAACCTCAAATTTTTACTAACAGGTATTTGTTGTATAGTTAAAATCGTACTATAATTGCCTGCCACTCGTTTTGCTTCTGTATCAGCTGCATTATTTCCCCTAACTTGGTAACTCGTACCTCGCTGGTGTCCCTTTATATGTACAACTGCTATTTTATTCGGCATTTTTAATGCCTCCAGAACTCGCCGAATTAATTCCGGGCGTATCAGTTCTTTTCCCTGTGAGTTAACGAATCCTCTGTCTCCCCATATTTTCCCAAAAGTGTGCACTACTCCGAACGCATAGCGTGAGTCTGTATATATAGTTCCATCCTTTCCCTTCAGTGACACTAATGCTTTCCACAATGCATACAGCTCACAGGCTTGAGCCGACCAGCTGGCACTCAGGGGGCCCGATTCTATTGTCTTAAATTCTCTTTTTTCCAACTTAACGATGGCATATCCGGACAATCGTTTACCTTCCACTATTCGTGATGACCCATCTGTAAATAATACTTCTCCACATTGTAGTTCTTCTTCTTCTAAGTCTGGCCTAATGCGTGTCTGCTGTTCAATTGTTTGAAAACAATTGTGCAATAGTTCATTACCTTCTCCTGGGTACAAAAATTCAGCGGGGTTAACTGCTCCAATAGTTTTCAAAGATAGTTTAGGGGATTCTATAAGTATTCCCTCATACTTTAATAATCGGCTATCTGTAAGCCATTTTTCTGCTTTTTGTTGTAACACTCCCCTGATATTATGAGGCGCATATAAGACAACTTCTCCATTAAAGGTAATGCGATTCGTTTCCTCAAGTAATAAGGCAGCAGCAACAATGATTTGTAAACAACTCGGCCAACCCCTGCTCACAGGGTCCAACAGCTTTGATAAGTATGCCACCGGTTTCTTTTGTCCGGCCCATTCCTGAGTTAATACTCCGAATGCCGTTCCTTCATATATGTTAACAAATAAATGGAATGGCCGCTTTAAATCTGGGAGGCTTAAAACCGGTGCTTGGCTTAGCTCCCTTTTGAGACTGGCAAACTGCTCTTGATCCTGAGGGGTCCACTTGGGCATTTTGTCTTTAGACAGTTGTTCATATAAGAATTTAACTTTAAAGCTGTAGTTCTCTATCCGTTGCCTACAATACCCAAATGGCCCTAATGCCTGCCGAATTTGCCTCTTAGTGACAGGCATAGGTAATTCCAGAATTCCTTTAATGCGCTCTGGATCCAATATCTTCTTGCCGTTAAACAAATAATGCCCCAAATATTTCACTTTTTCCTCCACAAATTGTAACTTTTCTTGTGATACCCGTAGTCCCTTTTGTGCAAGAAAGTTTAGGAGCCGAATGCTTTCTTTTCTTACATCCTCCTTATTATTCCCTGCTATGAGCAGATCATCTACATACTGTAACAGCACGTTTCCCGTTTGTACCTGGTATTCTTTTAAGAGCTCTTCCAGGGCCTGTCCAAACAGATTAGGGGACTCAGTGAACCCTTGGGGGAGCACGGTCCATCTCAATTGCTGTTTACGGCCTGTCTCTATGTCTTCCCATTCAAAGGCAAAATAATCACGGCATTCTTCTGCCAGTGGACAGGCCCAAAAGGCATCCTTTAAATCAGCCACACTATACCAGGAGTTATGGGGTCCTAGCTTGCTTAGCAGTGTGTATGGATTTGCTACTACAGGGAACCGGGCGATAGTTCTTTTGTTTATTTCCCTTAGATCATGTACGAGCCGATATTTCCCATTTGGTTTCTTCACAGGCAGAATGGGGGTGTTAAAGGGTGACATACAAGGCTCTAAGAATTCCTTGTGCTAACAATCGATCGATTTCTGGTTTTAATCCCCTCCGTCCTTCTAGGGATATGGGATATTGCCTTACCCTCACAGGTATGTGGGGTTCGGAAATTTGGATTTTAATCGGTGGGATTTCCAGTCTACTAATTGTGTCCGGAGAGTACCAGACACCGGGGTTAATTTGTTTTTGATCATCCACGGTCAAAGGATAAGCAGACACTGTTAGCTCTTGATTTTTCACTTTAATTTCTAATTGCAATTCAACAATTAAATCTCGTCCTAACAGATTAAATTCTGCTTCAGGGACGAGCAAGAGTTCACCCATTCCAAATTTATTTTCAGTTTCGAATACCACATTTTTGATTTTGCTTACTTTAAAGGGTTCTCCTTTTGCCCCAATTACTTGTACTTTTTCAGGGGAAACTTTACATCCCTCAGGTATTTGCTTAATAGTTGATTTCTCAGCCCCAGTGTCTACTAAAAAGGTGAACTCTTGTTTATGGGGACCTATTTTTAATTTTATCAAGGGCTCATGATGACTCCGGTCCCCTAAGATATAGAGCCCCTGACTCTCCTATTCCGTTTTCAATATTTCCTCATCCCTGATCCTTTCTCTGCAATTCTGTTTTATATGTCCCCTTTTTCCACAGTAAAAACAACATCTCTGTTCCTTCTTCACTACTACGTTCCCTTGTTTCGTTCCAGCAGATCTGTGTTCACCAGTTTGCCCTTTGCGATCCTCTCTGACTGCTGCTACCATCATTTTTACTTGTCGCTTGCTGCTCTCTTCTTCCCGCCTTACGTAGACTTTCTGAGCTTCCCTCAATAATTCATCCAAGCCTCTATTCTGCCAGTCTTCTAACTTTTCAATCTTCTTTCTGATATCTTCCCATGATTTTGCCACAAACTGAGTTTTGAGGAGCGCTTGCCCTAAAGGGTCGTCTGGATTTACCCCAGAGTACAGCTGAAGGGCTTTCCTCAGTCGTTCCAGCCACTCAGTAGGGCTTTCATCTTTCTTTTGCATTTCATTAAATGCTTTATTGATATTCTGGCCACGGGGTACTGCTTCCCTAATCCCCTGGATTACTATAGTTCTCAGGTCCTGCATATGAGTTCTATGCACTGGATCCTGATTATCCCAATGAGGTCTTTGGAGTGGCCATTTAATATCTGCTTGGGGTCCCTGGGCATGCTGAGCATCCCACAGTCTCATTCCTGCTCGTCTAATCATATCTCTTTCCTCGGTAGTAAATAATTGACCAAGGATAGATTGCATCTCATCCCAAGTATAAAGGTTTGGTCCCAAAAATGGATTTAATCTTTCTGCCACTCCGAGTGGGTCTTCAATTAAGTTTCCCATCTCGGTTCTTTTAAAATCTCGTAGGTCAGCCGAGTTTAGGGGTACGGAAATATATCCGATCACAGGTTGAGGTCCCCCCATGGGTATTTCCCTTAGGGGGTACATTTGAGCTGCCCCTTTCTGACTTCTAGTTATGCGTCTAGGAAGAGGGGGAGACCCTTGTTCCGACTCTGGTGGGGGAGTGGGCGCTCTGGGGACCTCTGCGGGAGCAGGAGGAGGAATGTAAGGAGGGGGGGTTAGAAGGGTTTCGTCCAACTCTTCCTGCTTTTTCTTTTGTTTAGTTTTCATTTCATTCAGTGGGTAAAGTCTAGCTCCCGGTCTTTCTAGCCACACTTCCGCATATCGACTCTCCTCCGGGTTAAGGGGTTTTTTATTATTAACCCAGAGGTTTAATTGCTGTCTTACCCAATCTTCTTCTGACCCATAGACTGGCCAAAAGACATTTTTAGAAATCTTCTTCCCTCCCCATATCTTAGTACAATATTCTATCATCTTCTGCTTATCTTTCCCTAGGGTTCCAAGGAAATATCTCCAATTGTCTAAGATATATGCCAGAGGGGTATTCTTAGGTACAGTGGGTACCCTTCCCATGGGAGTCGAAGGCTTGCTGCCCTTCGCCCCCATCTTCTGGAATATCCACAAACATACACTCACTCGCTCCCCTTGTTCCTGGCCCAGTCCCTCGCGGGAGATGGGAAACGCAGTACTTAAGAGTCCGCACTCGCTTGGTTCAGTATATCGAACCTCTCACTCGTTATATCCCAGGAAACCCAATCCCGCCCGAACGGCAAACCCGCAAACAAATTCGCAATATACTTACGCGTCCTGCGTCTTCGTCCGGACTCCCGTGCACAGAATTTTTATGGGATTTTACCGGTTTCTCCTTTGCTCATTATTCTAGAATTTAGGTTCGTCGGTAAGGTTGGAGTAAGCTGTTGGTCGCGGGGCCGCGAAATGTCGCGGGGCGCCTCCCCGGAGGACCAAAGCCCACCGTTCCTTATCCGAGTCACGGCACCAGAAATTGTTATAAATTGAGACCACAACGGATCATAATCCAATTAAAATTTTATTAATTATAGCAAGTAGAATATGAGCAAAAACAGCGCTGGACGACAGGGGAGTCTGCGCTCCGCCCACTGCCGTCCTGAGCAGTTCAAACAGTCCCTTTTTATACATCTTTACTCCCGTGTTCATGAGGTAGTGGAGGTACTCTGCGCATGCTTCAGTTGTTGTTAGGGGGTCGTTTTCTGCCTTCTGGTGGTCGTTGAGGCCGAAGTAAGAAGTCTTCCTCCTTTGTCCCATAGTTGACCCCTCACTCATATGTCCTTATATGGGGTAGTTTGTCCTGTTTCTGTCGGTTCCTGGACATCTGGTGGTTATCTTATCTTGCACAAGCGGTATCTTGTGGCTGTTTATATCTTTTGCTGTCTGACCTTTACATTGGGCCTAACATAAATCTTTATAAACAATACCCTAGTCCATAGTTTCTCACACTGTCTGACCTTTACATTGGGCTTAACATAAATCTTAATAAACAATACCCTAGTCCATAGTTTCTCACATTCCCCAAACAGTATCACATTTAGAGCAGAGGATAATCGTTCCTTTCTACCCCAAACTCTTGGCTGGGGACACCTTGCAGTGCTATCAAACTAGCAGACCGCAACAAGGCTTTAGCGTTGGCCATATTCTACTGCCGGTGCTGTAGCACCTTCCTCCAGAGGCCAGACCACACTGCTCCTCCTCCAGCTGACACCCTCTCCCACAAGCCACAGGGCTATTTAACCCCTTAGCGGGAACCAGCTACACCTGCACATCGCCCATGTCAATCAACCCACTGCCTCTGAGGCAAGGCCACAGCTGCGTGTTATCAATGCTAATCAACCCACCGCCTTCATTCCTCTACAGGGACAAGCTCACCAAGCACATTTCCACCACCCACAACTGGCTGCTAAACTGTCATTCGCACAGAGCAACGTGTGGAAAAAAAAAAAATAAAAATTCCTCCAGGACACATCAAAGTAATTCCACTACTGTTCAGGCTCCCAAGGTACTTTCACCCGTTCAAGCCATCGCAAGGCCTGACGGCCCATTTCTCTCCTTGTACCACCACCACTCCAGAAAAGCAGAGGAAATGTGATGGAGACAGCACACTGGGTGAGCTACAGAGCCCCTGATACCATCTACTAAACACGAAGAGTGTGAGCATGGGAAGGACTAGAAAGGCACTCCACTTACCGTTTAGCTGCTTTCTTGCCAATGAGGTGTCGGTGGAATTGGTGGTCAGCCTTGATTATTGCGTAATCCGTCCCGTGGATCTAAAAAGAATTATATCTTTTATATCTATCTATATATGTATGGATGTACATTATTTTATATTATAATATATAGGGCCAGGTAGGACAGGCCACCGCTTCTGTCTCGTGCCCTAAGTAACTGCCTACTGCCACTATTGGCACTGACTCACCAGCGGTCAGCTACAAGCACTTCTGCTCTTCAGCAGAGCACAAGCATTCCTCTGCTTTGAGAAGAGAGCATTGTGCTCATGAAACATTGAAAAGACTTACTTCTACGCCTCTCCAGCTATAACCAAGAGAATCCTTCCTTCTCCGCACCAAAAAAATTAATGCTGACTTTTCAAGGATGCTATGGATGAGGTTCATAACCAAGGGGTGTCATCCACCTGGCCACACAATTTGTCTCCTGCAAGTACGATTAAGCATGCCAAGACATCCTATGGATGTGACAAACACCTCATCACCTCTGCTCTGTTGCCCCTTCGTCCCCCAGTTTCTTACTGGAACTAGTAACTCCAGCTCACCAGTTCCTTGAGCATGGCTTCAATCGGTTCCTGAGCCACATGCACATCTTCTGTAGGTCCTTCCAAAGTGATGTTATCCTGTGGCGAGCAGCCTCACAGTTTGCCCTCTTGCCTGTGATAACAATTGTCTCCGAGTTGCTGTTCTTTGCTGGGAGATCAATTATGGTGTTGCTTTCTTTACGGATCTGCCATAAAGAAAAAAAAAAAAAAATCATCTCAGAAGTGTCCCATGTCAGAAGAAAAACCCTCGCAGGCTATATTGGACATCACCAATGGGCAGGAGAGAGCATCCAGTGGGATTTTGCTGCAGGCAGTGATCATCACGAGCACTTGAGTTAGGAGCAATATCTCACCTTCTTGATGTTGGCACCTCCTTTCCCTACGATGTTCTTGTGGAACTGTTTGCAGATGGGGACAGAAATAGAAAAGCTGTTTTCAACCTAAGGGAGAAAGGAAGGGAGAACTGAAGATTACACTGTCGTGGCAAGGGAGGCCCGACTTCAGGAACTCTGATAAACGAGCTTTTGAAAAGAGGCTTAGACCCAAGGAAGTTCTCTATACGAGGGACTTGTAAGACTAAACAAAGGCAAGGACGTTCCCCTATAGCCTTCCCATAACAGGTACTACCCCCTGCCTCCATTCAGCCAAAACAGCGTCGACAGCTCCCTCCTCTTGAGGTGTTTTAGCTCTACCCAAGCCAGTAGAGCTCTGCTTTGCCCCAGGGTTATCCAGGCACGGAGGAGGGAAGTGCAGGCAGAAGACCTCCTTACCAGGTCTGCCACCGTCTTTTGCATGTACTCGGTGCACTTCTCCACCTCGTTTTTGGGACCTCGGAGTTGGACGATGTCACTCTTGTGTGCAGGGTCTGGGAAGTTGATGATAACCTGCAGGAGCGGTCATTTAGAGTTAGCTCAAGCAAAAGCAAGAACCCTTGTGTCAGACACATGCAAAGGTTGGGGGGATCCTACACATGCCCTTTTCCCATTCAGAAACGGGGAACCGTGTTAGAGGCCTCTGGCTAAAAGAACTATCTTCTCAGACACTTGCGCTACAGAGCCACTAAAGTTACGACTTCTGTGACGACAGGCCTACTACCCATGTAGGAAAGAACCCCTCTGGATTCCTCCTCTCCTACAAAGCCTTACCTCTGGGAATTGCTCCCGGATTTCCCAGATCCGCTCAGCCTTCTGCCCAGTGATGGTCCGGTGGAATTTCTGCTCAACGATTAGGTCCGCAGTGTGTTCATTTTCCTGACGGGAACAGAGGGCACACTGAGTGTTCAGCCGGAGAGCCGTCTACTTTGACTTAGCGGTTTGCTGCCCGACGGTTTACTTGCCAGCACTGTCCCTCTTTTCTCCAGACCAAATTCACTCTGCGTTGACAGAGAAGGGCTACCCGAGGGAACAGGGGAAGACATTTGTGAAGAGGAACTTGCACTTGTCATGAGATCCAAGTGCTCCGTGGGCAAGGGGCACACACTCGCACCAGAAGGTTACAAGGGAACACGAGAGCCCAAACCCTGCAGTCTCCCAAACATCACATCCTACCCACTCACCATACGGGAAGCGAGTTCCAGCAGCTCGCTCTTGGCCTGTGGGACCCCCTGTGGGTCTCCTTCCATTCTGATCGGGTTGCTCTTCTCGTTGTCCGGGGGAATGCGCACAGACACCTTGTACAGATCCTTCATCCTGTTCACTTCGAGGCAAGGACTGTGGTGACGCCGTCTGCTAGGCAAAGACCTGGAA
Organism: Falco biarmicus; assembly: GCF_023638135.1. NCBI lineage: Eukaryota > Metazoa > Chordata > Aves > Falconiformes > Falconidae > Falco > Falco biarmicus. The sequence continues at coordinate 107,782 of NW_026611991.1, read as the reverse complement.
GCAAGGCACCTGGATTATCACTGCTCAGAGGCTGATGAAGAAGTAAAGCCGCCTCTGGGAAGGGCTCGGTGGGGTAGGGTTGAGCCAGGGGAAATTGCCTCTTCCCCCTGGAGTTCAGCGAGAGCAGACCTGTGCCACACGAGAGCCTGTCCAAGTAAATACCGTGGCATCTACAGAGCCCATTGTTCCCTTGTCAGAGCCAGGCGTGTTTCTTCCCCAAACAGTATCACATTTAGAGCAGAGGATAATCGTTCCTTTCTACCCCAAACTCTTGGCTGGGGACACGTTGCAGTGCTATCAAACTAGCAGACCGCAACAAGGCTTTAGCGTTGGCCATATTCTACTGCCGGTGCTGTAGCACCTTCCTCCAGAGGCCAGACCACACTGCTCCTCCTCCAGCTGACACCCTCTCCCACAAGCCACAGGGCTATTTAACCCCTTAGCGGGAACCAGCTACACCTGCACATCGCCCATGTCAATCAACCCACTGCCTCTGAGGCAAGGCCACAGCTGCGTGTTATCAATGCTAATCAACCCACCGCCTTCATTCCTCTACAGGGAGAAGCTCACCAAGCACATTTCCACCACCCACAACTGGCTGCTAAACTGTCATTCGCACAGAGCAACGTGTGGAAAAAAAAAAAAAAAAAAATTCCTCCAGGACACATCAAAGTAATTCCACTACTGTTCAGGCTCCCAAGGTACTTTCACCCGTTCAAGCCATCGCAAGGCCTCACGGCCCATTTCTCTCCTTGTACCACCACCACTCCAGAAAAGCAGAGGAAATGTGATGGAGACAGCACACTGGGTGAGCTACGGAGCCCCTGATACCATCTACTAAACACGAAGAGTGTGAGCATGGGAAGGACTAGAAAGGCACTCCACTTACCGTTTAGCTGCTTTCTTGCCAATGAGGTGTCGGTGGAATTGGTGGTCAGCCTTGATTATTGCGTAATCCGTCCCGTGGATCTAAAAAGAATTATATCTTTTATATCTATCTATATATGTATGGATGTACATTATTTTATATTATAATATATAGGGCCAGGTAGGACAGGCCACCGCTTCTGTCTCGTGCCCTAAGTAACTGCCTACTGCCACTATTGGCACTGACTCACCAGCGGTCAGCTACAAGCACTTCTGCTCTTCAGCAGAGCACAAGCATTCCTCTGCTTTGAGAAGAGAGCATTGTGCTCATGAAACATTGAAAAGACTCACTTCTATGCCTCTCCAGCTATAACCAAGAGAATCCTTCCTTCTCCGCACCAAAAAAATTAATGCTGACTTTTCAAGGATGCTATGGATGAGTTTCATAACCAAGGGGTGTCATCCACCTGGCCACACAATTTGTCTCCTGCAAGTACGATTAAGCATGCCAAGACATCCTATGGATGTGACAAACACCTCATCACCTCTGCTCTGTTGCCCCTTCTTCCCCCAGTTCCTGTTCTCCTTCATAATACCTAGTTGTTCTCTCATTATGAATCCTCCCTTCCCCTTATCAGTGTCAATGGAATCATCGTTCCATGGACAATGAGTCGTCCCTTTCCCCCGCTTGGTCCGAGAGTATTACCTCTGTTCAGTGGCTTGATCCAGGGTGATAGTGCTCGTTCTAGGCGCTGTAAAAAGCGAAATCTATATCCTATGTCCTGATTTTGGGTATCTAACATTAATGCAAAACAGTAATCCTCACACAGTTTTTATTTCATTCTGTAGCGTCGGTGTCGCTATCGGCTGCCTGCGGTAAAGGTTCACGGAAAGGTCTTACATTCTTCGCTGGGATCCATCGAGGTCCTTTTTCTGTAGAGACACAAGCATAACCTTTTCCCCGTGTAACAAGAGGATATGGTCCCATAATTTTACCTGTTTCTGCATCTCGGACCGATACCGGGCCTTTAACCCGTGCCTCGACGGAGGTAGCTGCAGTGAAACGTCGACCTATCGGTGGGTCGTTATCTATTCAAGAACAATTCAAAAAATTAAAAACATACAACGCTTTCTGTAACCGTTCCTCGGGAATAGCCATGCCCATTCCCCCTTTTTGTTGTTGTCATAAACGTTTCAGAGACCGATGAGACCCTTCAATGAGAGATCGACCGGTGGGGGAATGAGCAATGCCGGTAATGTGAGTTCTACCCCATAGGGCAAAAGAGGTTTTTACAGTTGTTGAAACGTAAAGATAAAGACCGACAACGGTCCAGCTTAAGGGAATACCTAAAGCAGCAAAAGCACGCATTAAATGTCTACGAACAGCTCGTGCCTTTTCTCCTGTGTGACACGAGGCAACCAAGGCACCTGAAAATGTATCAATGGAAGAGTGGATATATTTAAGGCTACCAAATTCAGAATCATGCGTGACATCTGTTTGCCATAACGGTAGGCTTTGTAATCCTCTAGGATTAACTCCTGCAGCAACTGATGGGAAAGAATGTTTTTGACAATCGGGACAGACAGCAATAATACTTGATGCTTGTTGAGCAGCAAGGCCAAACTGTCGCTTAAGAGCTCCAGCGTTTCGATGGAAAAAAAGAGTGCCTTCGCTTAGCTTGTGCAATACGGTCTGGCAGTACTTGAACTGGTCACGGCAATAGGTCAGCTCGTCGATTGCCTTCTGCAAGAAAACCAGGTAGCGAGGTATGAGACCTAATATGCATAACAAAATAAGGCGCAGATCGAGAGTCCAAAAGGAAAATAAGTTCCTGTAACAGGGTAAAGGGTTGTGAATGCGAAACACTCCGCAGCACAGAAGCTTCAGCTCGTGGAACAATACCTGCAACATAAGCAGAATCAGTAACAAGGTGGAGTGGTACATTCCATTCTCGGAAAACACGAACAACTGCATTCAGTTCTCCTGTTTGAGGTGAACCGGAGACCGTCTCTATGTCCGAATCCCATTGCCTCCGTTGATCATCCCACCACAGAAGAACAGATTTATGCGATTGGCCCGATCCATCTGTAAACACAGTAAGCGCCGGTAAGGGTTGTTCGCTTCTTCTGGGTTTTAACATCAGACGAAAATCAACGTTAAACAGTTTGTGTGAAGGTGGATGGGAAGTTATTCGACCTGTATGTTCTCGCCCGGCACCTCCCCGGGACCTACAGCTTGACAAACTATTGCTGTACAATTCAACCACGAGAACCTCTAACACCTTTACCGCTCAAACCTAGCCTTCTCCTTAACATCTTATATATCCCATAAACACCACCTACCCAAAACCTCAGCACTAAAATCATATTAACCCAAACCCCCCATACACACACGCCCCTAAGACTATAGGCGCCCAAACAGCCAACGAAGCCAACGAAACCAACGAAACCACGTCCCCGTAGCTTACAATCCAAAGCGTGGCACTGAAGATGCCAAGATGGCGTCCAATATGAAAGCCGAGGACAAAAGACTTAGCCCTAACCTTACGGTTGGCTCCTGCTAGACCTAGACGTGCAAGTATCTGCGGCCCAGTGTAAATGCCCTAGGCCTCCTGCTAAGACCGAAGGAGCAGGCATCAGGCACACGCTACCAACTGCAGCCCAAGACGCCTTGCTCAGCCACACCCCCACGGGCACTCAGCAGTAATTAACAGTAAGCAAGAAGCGCAAGCTTGACTTAGTCACGGCAACCTTCAGGGTTGGTAAATCTCGTGCCAGCCGCCGCGGTCACACCAGAAACCCAAGCCAACAGTCACACGGCGTAGAGAGCGGACCAGAGCCTGTCAGAATAACTAGGAAACCGAAACACAGCTAAGCTGTCGTAAGCCCGAGATACCCCTAAGGCCAACCTAAAGATGATCCTAGTAAACCTGACTGCGGCCAATGAAGAGAAGGGACGCAGCTTGATGCAAGCAAATGTCAATGCGTTGTGCAGAAGCACGAGGTTTTATACGCTTGCAGAAGCTGCGCGTTTTAAACCAATTGCTTCTTGAGGCTAAGCCTTGCATACTAGGCAATCCCTGATTGGTGGTTAACTACCGGCACTTAACAGCAAGGTGTTACCTTTCCTTGGCGCCATCCGTCTCCCACTCCCCTGTGCTCTGTAACCATGCCCCATCATGTTGTTAATTGTTGTCTAGACAAGCTCGAGCACACTCCCCTCAGCTGACCGATTGCCACGCGTGGTCCTAGTTTCCAGCCCGCTCCTGCACCTCCCCCTTCCTGTTGCACAAAAGAACCTTTGAAAGCGAACGAGGAAAAACAAGGCCTAAGCAACAGAACAAATAAAAAACCAACTAAGACATATTATCACTGTCAAAATAACCCACTGCCTTTGTTCCGTACAATTCTACAATTTCCCCTTTTTGTTTTTGAACAGCTAGTACCAGGTTTGCCATGTTCCGCAGGGCCCTTGCAAACATGACAGCAACCAAGGTAATAGCAAACAAACAACACTGCCAATCGAGTGAATGGATGCCAGAAAAGGCTGAAATTTTCTCAGATTTTGATAACATGTTGCTGCAGTGGGGCGCCTAAAATCCACGCAGCACATACCATCAAAATCCTCACAGCCACGTCCTTGAACCAACAACAAAAAGCAGCGGCAATTTTGACTCACATGCTTAACTGCCTACCAAACAAGGTGATTGAACTCTTTAATGCTTTCCCTGCTGTTACTCTGCATAAGAGAAGAAGCGCTGCGACACGTTCCCATCCTAGCCTCCTACTACATTAGCATCTACAGAAAGACAATGCTCGACATGCAAAGTGTAAACAACATCACCTTCTTTTGGATTAACGTTATACGTAGGCGGAAGGGCACACCAAACAAGAACCGTTTCCGTCAAAAAGTTCGAAACATAGCATGCCTTCTCTGAACATACCTCTGGGGTCACCCCCTTCATTCCCTCCTTTTGATGCAAAGAGAGACACTTTAACAGAGAAGCCCCTGTTTACATCTCTGAGCCAGGACACAAGCCGCAGCTGTGCGCGCCACCAGGCTCAGGGCAGAAACCACTCCTGTAGTTACCTAATTATATATCTCGACAAGCGTGCAGACACCTATTAAACACTAAATAACCATGTTTATCGTTCCTGTTCTCCTTCATAATACCTAGTTGTTCTCTCATGATGAATCCTCCCTTCCCCTTATCAGTGTCAATGGAATCATCGTTCCATGGACAATGAGTCGTCCCGTTCCCCCGCTTGGTCCGAGAGTATTACCTCTGTTCAGTGGCTTGATCCAGGGTGATAGTGCTCGTTCTAGGCGCTGTAAAAAGCGAAATCTATATCCTATGTCCTGATTTTGGGTATCTAACATTAATGCAAAACAGTAATCCTCACACAGTTTTTATTTCATTCTGTAGCGTCGGTGTCGGTATCAGCTGCCTGCAGTAAAGGTTCACGGAAAGGTCTTACATTCTTCGCTGGGATCCATCTAGGTCCTTTTTCTGTAGAGACACAAGCATAACCTTTTCCCCGTGTAACAAGAGGATATGGTCCCAAAATTTTACCTGTTTCTGCATCTCGGACCGATACCGGGGCTTTAACCCGTGCCTCGACGGAGGTAGCTGCAGTGAAACGTCGACCTATCGGTGGGCCGTTATCTATTCAAGAACAATTCAAAAAATTAAAAACATACAACGCTTTCTGTAACCGTTCCTCGGGAATAGCCATGCCCATTCCCCCTTTTTGTTGTTGTCATAAACGTTTCAGAGACCGATGAGACCCTTCAATGAGAGATCGACCGGTGGGGGAATGAGCAATGCCGGTAATATGAGTTCTACCCCATAGGGCAAAAGAGGTTTTTACAGTTGTTGAAACGTAAAGATAAAGACCGATAACGGTCCAGCTTACGGGAATACCTAAAGCAGCAAAAGCACGCATTAAATGTCTACGAACAGCTCGTGCCTTTTCTCCTGTGTGACACGAGGCAACCAAGGCACCTGAAAATGTATCAATGGAAGAGTGGATATATTTAAGGCTACCAAATTCAGAATCATGCGTGACATCTGTTTGCCATAACGGTAGGCTTTGTAATCCTCTAGGATTAACTCCTGCAGCAACTGATGGGAAAGAATGTTTTTGACAATCGGGACAGACAGCAATAATACTTGATGCTTGTTGAGCAGCAAGGCCAAACTGTCGCTTAAGAGCTCCAGCGTTTCGATGGAAAAAAAGAGTGCCTTCGCTTAGCTTGTGCAATACGGTCTGGCAGTACTTGAACTGGTCACGGCAATAGGTCAGCTCGTCGATTGCCTTCTGCAAGAAAACCAGGTAGCGAGGTATGAGACCTAATATGCATAACAAAATAAGGCGCAGATCGAGAGTCCAAAAGGAAAATAAGTTCCTGTAACAGGGTAAAGGGTTGTGAATGCGAAACACTCCGCAGCACAGAAGCTTCAGCTCGTGGAACAATACCTGCAACATAAGCAGAATCAGTAACAAGGTGGAGTGGTACATTCCATTCTCGGAAAACACGAACAACTGCATTCAGTTCTCCTGTTTGAGGTGAACCGGAGACCGTCTCCATGTCCGAATCCCATTGTCTCCGTTGAAAACCTTAGGAAGACAGGAATTGAACCTGCACAGAAGAGATCAAAGCGCTCCATACTCCCCTTATATTACTTCCCAGTAGGGTCAGCTAAACAAAAGCTATCGGGCCCATACCCCGAAAATGATGGTTTAACCTCTTCCTCTACTAAATGAGCCCCGTCACAAAACTAACGTTCTCCTTAAGCCTTCTACTAGGAACAACCATCACAATTTCAAGCAACCACTGACTGCTAGCCTGGCCTGGACTAGAAATCAACACCCTTGCCATTATCCCCTTCCTTTCAAAATCACACCACCCTCGAGCTATGGAAGCTGCAATCAAATACTTTCTCGTCCAAGCAACCGCCTCCGCATTAATCCTCTTCTCAAGCACAATCAACGCACAGTTCACCGGACAATGAGACATTCCGCGACTAAGCCACCCAACAGCCTCCCTACTACTAACTACAGCAGTCGCAATAAAACTAGGCCTAGTACCCTTTCACTTCCGATGTCCAGAGGTCATACAAGGCTCACCTATAACCACTGCCCTACTCGTCTCTACATGAATAAAACTCCCCCCACTCACTCTTCTTTTCTTAACTGCCCCCTCACTGAACCCACTCCTACTGACAACCGTGGCCATTGCATCCGCAGCCATCGGAGGGCGAACAGGACTTAACCAAACACAAATCCGAAAAGTCCTAGCTTTCTCATCCATCGCCCACCTAGGCTGAATAACCATCATCCTCATATACAACCCCAAGCTAACATTAATAACCTTCTACCCATACTCCTTAAGAACCGCCTCCATTTTCTTAGCCCTCAACACAACCAACTCCTCAAAACTATCCACAATAATAACCTCCTGAACAAAAATACCATCGCTAAACGCATCCTTGACGCTAGCACTACTATCCCTAGCCGGCCTGCCCCCACTCCCTGGCTTTTTACCAAAATGACTCATTATCCAGGAACTAACTAAGCAAGAGATATCAACCGCAGCCATAATTATTTCAATACTCTCCCTACTAGGTTTATTTTTCTACCTACGCCTTGCATATTGCTCCACACTCCCACCAAACACTACAAGCTTCATAAAACAATGATACAATAAATCCACAGGCACACCAATTGCTACCTTAATTTCTCTGTCAGTCCTCCTTCTCCCCCCTTCTCCCGCAATCCTGACCGTTACCTAAGAAACTTAGGATCCCCTGCCTACCAAACCGAAGGCCTTCAAAGCCTTAACTAAGAGTTAAATCCTCTTAGTTTCTGCCCACACCACTAAGGCCCGCAGGACACTAAACCTGCACCATCTAAATGCAACGCAGATACTCTAATTCAGCTAGGGCCTCCACGATAAGCCTAGACAGACGGGCCTCGATCCCATAAACTTCTAATTAACAGCTAGACGCTCAAACCAACGAGCTTCTGTCTACCAGACTCCGGCACACTCTCAGCGTACATCAATGAGTTTGCAACTCAACATGAACTTCACCACAGAGTCGATAAGAAGAGGAATTCAACCTCTGTAAAAAGGACTACAGCCTAACGCCTAAACACTCAGCCACCTGACCCGTGACCTTCATCAACCGATGACTAGTTTCAACAAACCACAATGACATCGGCACCCTATACCTACTCTTCGGAGCATGGGCAGGCATAGCCGAGTACCGCCCTCAGCCTCCTTATTCGAGCAGAACTTGGCCAACCAGGAACTCTCCTAGGAGACGACCAAATCTACAATGTCATCATCACCGCCCATGCCTTCGTAAGAATCTTCTTCACAGTTATAGCCATTATAATCGAAGGGTTTGGAAACTGACTAGTCCCCCTTATAACTGGAGCCCCAGACATAGCATTCCCCCGCATAAACAACATCGGTTTCTGAACTACTTCCTCCGTCCTTCCTACTGCTCCTAGCGTCCTCCACAGTAGAAGCTGGAGTCGGAACAGGATGAACCATATACCCTACAATACCCTAGTCCATAGTTTCTCACACTGTCTGACCTTTACATTGGGCTTAACATAAATCTTAATAAACAATACCCTAGCCCATAGTTTCTCACAATCCCCCCTTTTTCTTTTTATCCTATTATTGTTTATTAGACGCTACTTTCATTCTCGGCACTGCGAACAAACCTTTTTCCACAATCCCAACATTTATCATAACACTCACAAGGTAATACCTCACAATTACAATAGGCATAGTTCTCACGTGGCATAATGCATTCGCAACAATCTTCATCCTCATTAATCGATACACTCTTATACTTTGCCCCAGCCCTCGTAGTTAAAATAAGCAATTGAGCTATGTCAAACCGTTCTTTAATAAAATGTAAAATATAGCGTAATATACAAGGCCCAAATATCAGTCCTAGAATCAACATAATAAGTGGTCCTGCTAAAGCAGACAACAAAGTGGTTAGCCAAGGTGAGATATTAAACCAGTTTTCATACCATGACCTGCCCGCCTCAAGACTCTTTTTACGTTGTTCCAACCTTTTCCGGAGTTCAGACATGGCATCCAGGACTACTCCCGTATGGTCAGCAAAAGAACAACGTTCCTCTTTGAGAGCTACACATAACCCTCCTTCTTTTAAGAACAATAGATCTAATCCTCTTCTATTTTGCAGCACTACTTCTGATAAAGACTTCACTGAAGTGGCTAAATTTTCAATAGATTGTTCTATTCTTGTTAAATCCTCATTTACAGCCATCTGCAAACTTTGTAATTCCTGACCTTTTACTAGGGAGGCTATGCCTGTACCTGCTCCAACTCCGCCCGCTATCAGCAGTGTAGCTAGGGTTACCACTGTAATTGGCTCTCGTTTTTGCCTATTCAGGTCTCCTTCAAAGTGGCGTAACACCTCCTCAGAGGTGTGATAGATCAGATGAGGAACAATAATCACCTGTACGCAAAACTGAGATTGATTAAACACGTTTAGGGATAGGCAAGGCGTTACTCCGAAGTCTGAACAAACCCATTTAGCTCCTGGTGTCGGGATAGCCCATTTGTCATTTTGATTCTTGTGTTTCTTTATGTTAGCTTTAGTGATTGTTTGATTACACAAGGGCTGATATTGTTCGGGCACTGTACCTATACATTTTCCTTGACCTGTTAGCAATTGAATAGTAATTCCTTGCGTATGGTTCCTCTGGTCATCCCATGGGCATTCTTGTGGGTTTGAACCACTAGACCATTGAATCCTATCTGGTATTCCGATTGCCTCAAAATATGGGGGTCTAACATTGTAACATAACCAGCACTCCTTAGTTAAATTTGGTTTGCTTTCATTAAGGGTATGATAAGAGGCTTGCATTAAATCCCATAAGGGGTCTTTAGACTCTGACACTCCTGAATCCCTAACTAAAGAGAACTCAGTCACCGTGTCATTAGTTGTTTTATCTGTTACTGATAGGGAGTTTGGACGAGTGGCTGTAACACTTGTGGGGACAATCTTTTTCTTAGGGAAAGTGGGTGAATTCAATACTTTATTCGGCCCAACAGGGAGTGAATCATATGGTATTTTAATTTTTCTTATGAGAAAGTGCCCTCCCCAATCCTTAGGAATTCCTGCATAGACACGTATTCCCCATGTTCGTCCTACTAACATGTTCGTCTTCTAGGGGATGCAATACTTGAAATTTGATGTGGGTACAGACTTTTTTGTTACGTGGAGCTACATAATCCACGTCGCGCAGACCTGTAAGATCTACACCCGTTTGTTCAGGTACACATCCGTTAGGAGTCCAGGTTGCTTTTATATATTTATCAGGAGCCTTTACTGTCCAGCCCGAGGCTATTGTCTCACATCCCCAATAACCACAATAATAGTGTCCGGGATAATTACAGTAAGGCTGTCCAGAGGCCGGGCATAAATAAAATGGAGGTCCTTTTTCACAAGGAATTGGTACTAAATTACAAAGTTTCACTACACATTCAGGTGGCCCTGGGTTGCTAAAAGTGGCTATTGTTTTCGTTCCTTCCCAAGATATTAGTTCCCACTTAAATGGTTCATGTGGGTTTCCCCCTTTTGCTTGGGTTATTATCAATAGCACAATTAATGGTATACCAGGAAAAAGGGTGTTTGTTAATTTTGTTAATTTAAGTATATTCTTACCAGTCCTGGGGAAGTTCGGCCATGGCTGCTTTTGCATCCCATTTTTCTGGCTCTTTTCTCCACGGTTTGTTTCTCCTCTGCCTCGCCCGTCGACTCGGTTGCTTCGAGCCACGGGGTGTACCATCTTCTCGGCAGCAAGGGAATTCTTCAGGAGAATAGCTGTTGCGGGCTTTTTGCCTGTTTACATAGGCTTCCTACTTCGCAGCTTTAATTAATGGGGCCGAGCAAGACACGGTTAGTACTTCCCTCCTGCACTTTATAGCCAAGATTTCAGCTACAAAGGGGACTGGTTCGGTGGAGTGGTAACAATAATATTGAGGGTTTATTCCTTTGGCAAAAATTTCCCACCACTCATGGGATTCTCGAATAATTTCTTGTTTAGACTCTAATTGTTTTAATTTCCACTCCGTAAGAGTTCTTTGAATTTTCCAACACTGTGTGCAAACTCCTATTGGAGGGTATCCATATTCACAGTGTGTCCACCATTTATTCTGGCATACCTTACACCTGAAACAAGCAAATGGATAACAATTGCAGTTCAAATTATTACATCTAATTCATATATCTAGAGTGCATACATTATTTGCATCAGCATATCTTCTTATACTTGATATTGTGTGGTTGCATAAGTTTAGCAATTTCCTTCAACACACTTTGTACGCTTCCATATATAATAGATAAAAAAAGAAATAATTATAGCAAATATAAACAACAATACACACTTTATACCAAAAGGTAATGCGGCAAAATAATCAAATAAAGTCTCTATCATTACGTTATCTTTTCAGGGTTATCTTGGTGTCACCTGGAGTACTGATTACTTTCCAGTGGGGTCTCGTCACTGGGCCTTTAATGCGACTAGCATGAGCCCATCCACGCTCAGCAGTCCGGACAGCCGTTTCTGTTGTAAGCAGAACAAGATAAGGTCCCTCCCAATTGGGTTTTAGGGTTTCTTCTTTCCACGTTTTAACCAATACCCAGTCCCCAGGTTTAAGAGTATGAATGTTTAAGTCCAACGGTGGTCGTTGTACAATCAGTCCATGTTCCCAAAGCTTGTTACGATGTTCTGCTAATCGTGAAACGTATTCATTAATCACACGGTCTCGAATTAAAACATTTGTTTGTGGACTTTCAATTCTATAGGACATTCCATACACCATTTCAAACGCTGATATTCCTACATCTGCTCGGGGTCTGGTTCTGAGAATGAATAGCGCCATGGGTAGGCACTTAATCCATGATAATTTGGTTTCTATCCTTAATTTAGTCAAAATAGTTTTGATTTCTCCATTCATCCTTTCAACTTTTCCCCAACTTTGTGGATGCCATGGCGTATGGTATTCCCACTTAATACCCAAGCTTTCTGTTAGATCTCTAACAATTTTTGACACAAAGTGTGTTCCTCTGTCCGAGTCGATTACTTCAGGTACTCCATATCGAGGTATAATGTGTTCAAGTAACACTTTAGTAACTTGGTTAGCAGTTGCCTTGGAGGTAGGAAAAGCCTCAACATAATGTGTTAAATGATCCACCATTACTAATAAATATTTGTAACGCCCTACCCTGGGTAGCTCAGTAAAATCCACTTGTATGTGTGAGAAAGGTCTGTATGCTGGGGAACGTCCTCCAAGAGGCTTTTGTCTCATGTTGTTTCGATTAACCTTTTGACAGGTCTCGCAGGCTGCCGTGACTGTCTTTGCTATGTTATATACGCCTATACAGGCAAACTGTTGATTGAAATGATCAACTAACGCCTGGGTTCCCCAGTGTGTTTTACTATGTATTTTTGAAAATATTTCAAGTGCTATGCCCTTCGGCAAAACTTCTCTCCCATCTGGCAATATGTACTTACCATCCTGTTCCTTAGCTCCCATTTGTTCTCGTTTTTCCTTTTCTGCAGACTCAAACCTCAAATTTTTACTAACAGGTATTTGTTGTATAGTTAAAATCGTACTATAATTGCCTGCCACTCGTTTTGCTTCTGTATCAGCTGCATTATTTCCCCTAACTTGGTAACTCGTACCTCGCTGGTGTCCCTTTATATGTACAACTGCTATTTTATTCGGCATTTTTAATGCCTCCAGAACTCGCCGAATTAATTCCGGGCGTATCAGTTCTTTTCCCTGTGAGTTAACGAATCCTCTGTCTCCCCATATTTTCCCAAAAGTGTGCACTACTCCGAACGCATAGCGTGAGTCTGTATATATAGTTCCATCCTTTCCCTTCAGTGACACTAATGCTTTCCACAATGCATACAGCTCACAGGCTTGAGCCGACCAGCTGGCACTCAGGGGGCCTGATTCTATTGTCTTAAATTCTCTTTTTTCCAACTTAACGATGGCATATCCGGACAATCGTTTACCTTCCACTATTCGTGATGACCCATCTGTAAATAATACTTCTCCACATTGTAGTTCTTCTTCTTCTAAGTCTGGCCTAATGCGTGTCTGCTGTTCAATTGTTTGAAAACAATTGTGCAATAGTTCATTACCTTCTCCTGGGTACAAAAATTCAGCGGGGTTAACTGCTCCAATAGTTTTCAAAGATAGTTTAGGGGATTCTATAAGTATTCCCTCATACTTTAATAATCGGCTATCTGTAAGCCATTTTTCTGCTTTTTGTTGTAACACTCCCCTGATATTATGAGGCGCATATAAGACAACTTCTCCATTAAAGGTAATGCGATTCGTTTCCTCAAGTAATAAGGCAGCAGCAACAATGATTTGTAAACAACTCGGCCAACCCCTGCTCACAGGGTCCAACAGCTTTGATAAGTATGCCACCGGTTTCTTTTGTCCGGCCCATTCCTGAGTTAATACTCCGAATGCCGTTCCTTCATATATGTTAACAAATAAATGGAATGGCCGCTTTAAATCTGGGAGGCTTAAAACCGGTGCTTGGCTTAGCTCCCTTTTGAGACTGGCAAACTGCTCTTGATCCTGAGGGGTCCACTTGGGCATTTTGTCTTTAGACAGTTGTTCATATAAGAATTTAACTTTAAAGCTGTAGTTCTCTATCCGTTGCCTACAATACCCAAATAGCCCTAATGCCTGCCGAATTTGCCTCTTAGTGACAGGCATAGGTAATTCCAGAATTCCTTTAATGCGCTCTGGATCCAATATCTTCTTGCCGTTAAACAAATAATGCCCCAAATATTTCACTTTTTCCTCCACAAATTGTAACTTTTCTTGTGATACCCGTAGTCCCTTTTGTGCAAGAAAGTTTAGGAGCCGAATGCTTTCTTTTCTTACATCCTCCTTATTATTCCCTGCTATGAGCAGATCATCTACATACTGTAACAGCACGTTTCCCGTTTGTACCTGGTATTCTTTTAAGAGCTCTTCCAGGGCCTGTCCAAACAGATTAGGGGACTCAGTGAACCCTTGGGGGAGCACGGTCCATCTCAATTGCTGTTTACGGCCTGTCTCTATGTCTTCCCATTCAAAGGCAAAATAATCACGGCATTCTTCTGCCAGTGGACAGGCCCAAAAGGCATCCTTTAAATCAGCCACACTATACCAGGAGTTATGGGGTCCTAGCTTGCTTAGCAGTGTGTATGGATTTGCTACTACAGGGAACCGGGCGATAGTTCTTTTGTTTATTTCCCTTAGATCATGTACGAGCCGATATTTCCCATTTGGTTTCTTCACAGGCAGAATGGGGGTGTTAAAGGGTGACATACAAGGCTCTAAGAATTCCTTGTGCTAACAATCGATCGATTTCTGGTTTTAATCCCCTCCGTCCTTCTAGGGATATGGGATATTGCCTTACCCTCACAGGTATGTGGGGTTCGGAAATTTGGATTTTAATCGGTGGGATTTCCAGTCTACTAATTGTGTCCGGAGAGTACCAGACACCGGGGTTAATTTGTTTTTGATCATCCACGGTCAAAGGATAAGCAGACACTGTTAGCTCTTGATTTTTCACTTTAATTTCTAATTGCAATTCAACAATTAAATCTCGTCCTAACAGATTAAATTCTGCTTCAGGGACGAGCAAGAGTTCACCCATTCCAAATTTATTTTCAGTTTCGAATACCACATTTTTGATTTTGCTTACTTTAAAGGGTTCTCCTTTTGCCCCAATTACTTGTACTTTTTCAGGGGAAACTTTACATCCCTCAGGTATTTGCTTAATAGTTGATTTCTCAGCCCCAGTGTCTACTAAAAAGGTGAACTCTTGTTTATGGGGACCTATTTTTAATTTTATCAAGGGCTCATGATGACTCCGGTCCCCTAAGATATAGAGCCCCTGACTCTCCTAATCCGTTTTCAATATTTCCTCATCCCTGATCCTTTCTCTGCAATTCTGTTTTATATGTCCCCTTTTTCCACAGTAAAAACAACATCTCTGTTCCTTCTTCACTACTACGTTCCCTTGTTTCGTTCCAGCAGATCTGTGTTCACCAGTTTGCCCTTTGCGATCCTCTCTGACTGCTGCTACCATCATTTTTACTTGTCGCTTGCTGCTCTCTTCTTCCCGCCTTACGTAGACTTTCTGAGCTTCCCTCAATAATTCATCCAAGCCTCTATTCTGCCAGTCTTCTAACTTTTCAATCTTCTTTCTGATATCTTCCCATGATTTTGCCACAAACTGAGTTTTGAGGAGCGCTTGCCCTAAAGGGTCGTCTGGATTTACCCCAGAGTACAGCTGAAGGGCTTTCCTCAGTCGTTCCAGCCACTCAGTAGGGCTTTCATCTTTCTTTTGCATTTCATTAAATGCTTTATTGATATTCTGGCCACGGGGTACTGCTTCCCCAATCCCCTGGATTACTATAGTTCTCAGGTCCTGCATATGAGTTCTATGCACTGGATCCTGATTATCCCAATGAGGTCTTTGGAGTGGCCATTTAATATCTGCTTGGGGTCCCTGGGCATGCTGAGCATCCCACAGTCTCATTCCTGCTCGTCTAATCATATCTCTTTCCTCGGTAGTAAATAATTGACCAAGGATAGATTGCATCTCATCCCAAGTATAAAGGTTTGGTCCCAAAAATGGATTTAATCTTTCTGCCACTCCGAGTGGGTCTTCAATTAAGTTTCCCATCTCGGTTCTTTTAAAATCTCGTAGGTCAGCCGAGTTTAGGGGTACGGAAATATATCCGATCACAGGTTGAGGTCCCCCCATGGGTATTTCCCTTAGGGGGTACATTTGAGCTGCCCCTTTCTGACTTCTAGTTATGCGTCTAGGAAGAGGGGGAGACCCTTGTTCCGACTCTGGTGGGGGAGTGGGCGCTCTGGGGACCTCTGCGGGAGCAGGAGGAGGAATGTAAGGAGGGGGGGTTAGAAGGGTTTCGTCCAACTCTTCCTGCTTTTTCTTTTGTTTAGTTTTCATTTCATTCAGTGGGTAAAGTCTAGCTCCCGGTCTTTCTAGCCACACTTCCGCATATCGACTCTCCTCCGGGTTAAGGGGTTTTTTATTATTAACCCAGAGGTTTAATTGCTGTCTTACCCAATCTTCTTCTGACCCATAGACTGGCCAAAAGACATTTTTAGAAATCTTCTTCCCTCCCCATATCTTAGTACAATATTCTATCATCTTCTGCTTATCTTTCCCTAGGGTTCCAAGGAAATATCTCCAATTGTCTAAGATATATGCCAGAGGGGTATTCTTAGGTACAGTGGGTACCCTTCCCATGGGAGTCGAAGGCTTGCTGCCCTTCGCCCCCATCTTCTGGAATATCCACAAACATACACTCACTCGCTCCCCTTGTTCCTGGCCCAGTCCCTCGCGGGAGATGGGAAACGCAGTACTTAAGAGTCCGCACTCGCTTGGTTCAGTATATCGAACCTCTCACTCGTTATATCCCAGGAAACCCAATCCCGCCCGAACGGCAAACCCGCAAACAAATTCGCAATATACTTACGCGTCCTGCGTCTTCGTCCGGACTCCCGTGCACAGAATTTTTATGGGATTTTACCGGTTTCTCCTTTGCTCATTATTCTAGAATTTAGGTTCGTCGGTAAGGTTGGAGTAAGCTGTTGGTCGCGGGGGCCGCGAAATGTCGCGGGGCGCCTCCCCGGAGGACCAAAGCCCACCGTTCCTTATCCGAGTCACGGCACCAGAAATTGTTATAAATTGAGACCACAACGGATCATAATCCAATTAAAATTTTATTAATTATAGCAAGTAGAATATGAGCAAAAACAGCGCTGGACGACAGGGGAGTCTGCGCTCCGCCCACTGCCGTCCTGAGCAGTTCAAACAGTCCCTTTTTATACATCTTTACTCCCGTGTTCATGAGGTAGTGGAGGTACTCTGCGCATGCTTCAGTTGTTGTTAGGGGGTCGTTTTCTGCCTTCTGGTGGTCGTTGAGGCCGAAGTAAGAAGTCTTCCTCCTTTGTCCCATAGTTGACCCCTCACTCATATGTCCTTATATGGGGTAGTTTGTCCTGTTTCTGTCGGTTCCTGGACATCTGGTGGTTATCTTATCTTGCACAAGCGGTATCTTGTGGCTGTTTATATCTTTTGCTGTCTGACCTTTACATTGGGCCTAACATAAATCTTTATAAACAATACCCTAGTCCATAGTTTCTCACACTGTCTGACCTTTACATTGGGCTTAACATAAATCTTAATAAACAATACCCTAGTCCATAGTTTCTCACATTCCCCAAACAGTATCACATTTAGAGCAGAGGATAATCGTTCCTTTCTACCCCAAACTCTTGGCTGGGGACACCTTGCAGTGCTATCAAACTAGCAGACCGCAACAAGGCTTTAGCGTTGGCCATATTCTACTGCCGGTGCTGTAGCACCTTCCTCCAGAGGCCAGACCACACTGCTCCTCCTCCAGCTGACACCCTCTCCCACAAGCCACAGGGCTATTTAACCCCTTAGCGGGAACCAGCTACACCTGCACATCGCCCATGTCAATCAACCCACTGCCTCTGAGGCAAGGCCACAGCTGCGTGTTATCAATGCTAATCAACCCACCGCCTTCATTCCTCTACAGGGAGAAGCTCACCAAGCACATTTCCACCACCCACAACTGGCTGCTAAACTGTCATTCGCACAGAGCAACGTGTGGAAAAAAAAAAAAAAAAATTCCTCCAGGACACATCAAAGTAATTCCACTACTGTTCAGGCTCCCAAGGTACTTTCACCCGTTCAAGCCATCGCAAGGCCTCACGGCCCATTTCTCTCCTTGTACCACCACCACTCCAGAAAAGCAGAGGAAATGTGATGGAGACAGCACACTGGGTGAGCTACAGAGCCCCTGATACCATCTACTAAACACGAAGAGTGTGAGCATGGGAAGGACTAGAAAGGCACTCCACTTACCGTTTAGCTGCTTTCTTGCCAATGAGGTGTCGGTGGAATTGGTGGTCAGCCTTGATTATTGCGTAATCCGTCCCGTGGATCTAAAAAGAATTATATCTTTTATATCTATCTATATATGTATGGATGTACATTATTTTATATTATAATATATAGGGCCAGGTAGGACAGGCCACCGCTTCTGTCTCGTGCCCTAAGTAACTGCCTACTGCCAGTATTGGCACTGACTCACCAGCGGTCAGCTACAAGCACTTCTGCTCTTCAGCAGAGCACAAGCATTCCTCTGCTTTGAGAAGAGAGCATTGTGCTCATAAAACATTGAAAAGACTCACTTCTATGCCTCTCCAGCTATAACCAAGAGAATCCTTCCTTCTCCGCACCAAAAAAATTAATGCTGACTTTTCAAGGATGCTATGGATGAGGTTCATAACCAAGGGGTGTCATCCACCTGGCCACACAATTTGTCTCCTGCAAGTTCGATTAAGCATGCCAAGACATCCTATGGATGTGACAAACACCTCATCACCTCTGCTCTGTTGCCCCTTCTTCCCCCAGTTCCTGTTCTCCTTCATAATACCTAGTTGTTCTCTCATTATGAATCCTCCCTTCCCCTTATCAGTGTCAATGGAATCATCGTTCCATGGACAATGAGTCGTCCCTTTCCCCCGCTTGGTCCGAGAGTATTACCTCTGTTCAGTGGCTTGATCCAGGGTGATAGTGCTCGTTCTAGGCGCTGTAAAAAGCGAAATCTATATCCTATGTCCTGATTTTGGGTATCTAACATTAATGCAAAACAGTAATCCTCACACAGTTTTTATTTCATTCTGTAGCGTCGGTGTCGCTATCGGCTGCCTGCGGTAAAGGTTCACGGAAAGGTCTTACATTCTTCGCTGGGATCCATCTAGGTCCTTTTTCTGTAGAGACACAAGCATAACCTTTTCCCCGTGTAACAAGAGGATATGGTCCCATAATTTTACCTGTTTCTGCATCTCGGACCGATACCGGGCCTTTAACCCGTGCCTCGACGGAGGTAGCTGCAGTGAAACGTCGACCTATCGGTGGGCCGTTATCTATTCAAGAACAATTCAAAAAATTAAAAACATACAACGCTTTCTGTAACCGTTCCTCGGGAATAGCCATGCCCATTCCCCCTTTTTGTTGTTGTCATAAACGTTTCAGAGACCGATGAGACCCTTCAATGAGAGATCGACCGGTGGGGGAATGAGCAATGCCGGTAATATGAGTTCTACCCCATAGGGCAAAAGAGGTTTTTACAGTTGTTGAAACGTAAAGATAAAGACCGATAACGGTCCAGCTTAAGGGAATACCTAAAGCAGCAAAAGCACGCATTAAATGTCTACGAACAGCTCGTGCCTTTTCTCCTGTGTGACACGAGGCAACCAAGGCACCTGAAAATGTATCAATGGAAGAGTGGATATATTTAAGGCTACCAAATTCAGAATCATGCGTGACATCTGTTTGCCATAACGGTAGGCTTTGTAATCCTCTAGGATTAACTCCTGCAGCAACTGATGGGAAAGAATGTTTTTGACAATCGGGACAGACAGCAATAATACTTGATGCTTGTTGAGCAGCAAGGCCAAACTGTCGCTTAAGAGCTCCAGCGTTTCGATGGAAAAAAAAGAGTGCCTTCGCTTAGCTTGTGCAATACGGTCTGGCAGTACTTGAACTGGTCACGGCAATAGGTCAGCTCGTCGATTGCCTTCTGCAAGAAAACCAGGTAGCGAGGTATGAGACCTAATATGCATAACAAAATAAGGCGCAGATCGAGAGTCCAAAAGGAAAATAAGTTCCTGTAAGAGGGTAAAGAGTTGTGAATGCGAAACACTCCGCAGCACAGAAGCTTCAGCTCGTGGAACAATACCTGCAACATAAGCAGAATCAGTAACAAGGTGGAGTGGTACATTCCATTCTCGGAAAACACGAACAACTGCATTCAGTTCTCCTGTTTGAGGTGAACCGGAGACCGTCTCTATGTCCGAATCCCATTGCCTCCGTTGATCATCCCACCACAGAAGAACAGATTTATGCGATTGGCCCGATCCATCTGTAAACACAGTAAGCGCCGGTAAGGGTTGTTCGCTTCTTCTGGGGTTTAACATCAGACGAAAATCAACGTTAAACAGTTTGTGTGAAGGTGGATGGGAAGTTATTCAACCTGTATATTCTCGCCCGGCACCTCCCCGGGACCTACAACTTGACAAACTATTGCTGTACAATTCAACCACGAGAACCTCTAACACCTTTACCGCTCAAACCTAGCCTTCTCCTTAACATCTTGTATATCCCATAAACACCACCTACCCAAAACCTCAGCACTAAAATCATATTAACCCAAACCCCCCATACACACACGCCCCTAAGACTATAGGCGCCCAAACAGCCAACAAAACCAACGAAACCACGTCCCCGTAGCTTACAATCCAAAGCTGGCACTGAAGATGCCAAGATGGCGTCCAATATGAAAGCCGAGGACAAAAGACTTAGCCCTAACCTTACGGTTGGCTCCTGCTAGACCTAGACGTGCAAGTATCTGCGGCCCAGTGTAAATGCCCTAGGCCTCCTGCTAAGACCGAAGGAGCAGGCATCAGGCACACGCTACCAACTGTAGCCCAAGACGCCTTGCTCAGCCACACCCCCACGGGCACTCAGCAGTAATTAACAGTAAGCAAGAAGCGCAAGCTTGACTTAGTCACGGCAACCTTCAGGGTTGGTAAATCTCGTGCCAGCCGCCGCGGTCACACCAGAAACCCAAGCCAACAGTCACACGGCGTAGAGAGCGGACCAGAGCCTGTCAGAATAACTAGGAAACCGAAACACAGCTAAGCTGTCGTAAGCCCGAGATACCCCTAAGGCCAACCTAAAGATGATCCTAGTAAACCTGACTGCGGCCAATGAAGAGACGGGACGCAGCTTGATGCAAGCAAATGTCAATGCGTTGTGCAGAAGCACGAGGTTTTATACGCTTGCAGAAGCTGCGCGTTTTAAACCAATTGCTTCTTGAGGCTAAGCCTTGCATACTAGGCAATCCCTGATTGGTGGTTAACTACCGGCACTTAACAGCAAGGTGTTACCTTTCCTTGGCGCCATCCGTCTCCCACTCCCCTGTGCTCTGTAACCATGCCCCATCATGTTGTTAATTGTTGTCTAGACAAGCTCGAGCACACTCCCCTCAGCTGACCGATTGCCACGCGTGGTCCTAGTTTCCAGCCCGCTCCTGCACCTCCCCCTTCCTGTTGCACAAAAGAACCTTTGAAAGTGAACGAGGAAAAACAAGGCCTAAGCAACAGAACAAATAAAAAACCAACCAGGACATATTATCACTGTCAAAATAACCCACTGCCTTTGTTCCGTACAATTCTACAATTTCCCCTTTTTGTTTTTGAACAGCTAGTACCAGGTTTGCCATGTTCCGCAGGGCCCTTGCAAACATGACAGCAACCAAGGTAATAGCAAACAAACAATACTGCCAATCGAGTGAATGGATGCCAGAAAAGGCTGAAATTTTCTCAGATTTTGATAACATGTTGCTGCAGTGGGGCGCCTAAAATCCACGCAGCACATACCATCAAAATCCTCACAGCCACGTCCTTGAACCAACAACAAAAAGCAGCGGCAATTTTGACTCACATGCTTAACTGCCTACCAAACAAGGTGATTGAACTCTTTAATGCTTTCCCTGCTGTTACTCTGCATAAGAGAAGAAGCGCTGCGACACGTTCCCATCCTAGCCTCCTACTACATTAGCATCTACAGAAAGACAATGCTCGACATGCAAAGTGTAAACAACATCACCTTCTTTTGGATTAACGTTATACGTAGGCGGAAGGGCACACCAAACAAGAACCGTTTCCGTCAAAAAGTTCGAAACATAGCATGCCTTCTCTGAACATACCTCTGGGGTCATCCCCTTCATTCCCTCCTTTTGATGCAAAGAGAGACACTTTACCCTAACAGAGAAGCCCCTGTTTACATCTCTGAGCCAGGACACAAGCCGCAGCTGTGCGCGCCACCAGGCTCAGGGCAGAAACCACTCCTGTAGTTACCTAACTAGATATCTCGACAAGCGTGCAGACACCTATTAAACACTAAATAACCATGTTTATCGTTCCTGTTCTCCTTCGTAATACCTAGTTGTTCTCTCATTATGAATCCTCCCTTCCCCTTATCAGTGTCAATGGAATCATCGTTCCATGGACAATGAGTCGTCCCGTTCCCCCGCTTGGTCCGAGAGTATTACCTCTGTTCAGTGGCTTGATCCAGGGTGATAGTGCTCGTTCTAGGCGCTGTAAAAAGCGAAATCTATATCCTATGTCCTGATTTTGGGTATCTAAATTTAATGCAAAACAGTAATCCTCACACAGTTTTTATTTCATTCTGTAGCGTCGGTGTCGGTATCAGCTGCCTGCGGTAAAGGTTCACGGGAAGGTCTTACATTCTTCGCTGGGATCCATCGAGGTCCTTTTCCTGTAGAGACACAAGCATAACCTTTTCCCCGTGTAACAAGAGGATATGGTCCCATAATTTTACCTGTTTCTGCATCTCGGACCGATACCGGGCCTTTAACCCGTGCCTCGACGGAGGTAGCTGCAGTGAAACGTCGACCTATCGGTGGGTCGTTATCTATTCAAGAACAATTCAAAAAATTAAAAACATACAACGCTTTCTGTAACCGTTCCTCGGGAATAGCCATGCCCATTCCCCCTTTTTGTTGTTGTCATAAACGTTTCAGAGACCGATGAGACCCTTCAATGAGAGATCGACCGGTGGGGGAATGAGCAATGCCGGTAATATGAGTTCTACCCCATAGGGCAAAAGAGGTTTTTACAGTTGTTGAAACGTAAAGATAAAGACCGATAACGGTCCAGCTTAAGGGAATACCTAAAGCAGCAAAAGCACGCATTAAATGTCTACGAACAGCTCGTGCCTTTTCTCCTGTGTGACACGAGGCAACCAAGGCACCTGAAAATGTATCAATGGAAGAGTGGATATATTTAAGGCTACCAAATTCAGAATCATGCGTGACATCTGTTTGCCATAACGGTAGGCTTTGTAATCCTCTAGGATTAACTCCTGCAGCAACTGATGGGAAAGAATGTTTTTGACAATCGGGACAGACAGCAATAATACTTGATGCTTGTTGAGCAGCAAGGCCAAACTGTCGCTTAAGAGCTCCAGCGTTTCGATGGAAAAAAAAGAGTGCCTTCGCTTAGCTTGTGCAATACGGTCTGGCAGTACTTGAACTGGTCACGGCAATAGGTCAGCTCGTCGATTGCCTTCTGCAAGAAAACCAGGTAGCGAGGTATGAGACCTAATATGCATAACAAAATAAGGCGCAGATCGAGAGTCCAAAAGGAAAATAAGTTCCTGTAAGAGGGTAAAGAGTTGTGAATGCGAAACACTCCGCAGCACAGAAGCTTCAGCTCGTGGAACAATACCTGCAACATAAGCAGAATCAGTAACAAGGTGGAGTGGTACATTCCATTCTCGGAAAACACGAACAACTGCATTCAGTTCTCCTGGTTGAGGTGAACCGGAGACCGTCTCTATGTCCGAATCCCATTGTCTCCGTTGAAAACCTTAGGAAGACAGGAATTGAACCTGCACAGAAGAGATCAAAGCGCTCCATACTCCCCTTATATTACTTCCCAGTAGGGTCAGCTAAACAAAAGCTATCGGGCCCATACCCCGAAAATGGTGGTTTAACCTCTTCCTCTACTAAATGAGCCCCGTCACAAAACTAACCTTCTCCTTAAGCCTTCTACTAGGAACAACCATCACAATTTCAAGCAACCACTGACTGCTAGCCTGGCCTGGACTAGAAATCAACACCCTTGCCATTATCCCCTTCCTTTCAAAATCACACCACCCTCGAGCTATGGAAGCTGCAATCAAATACTTTCTCGTCCAAGCAACCGCCTCCGCATTAATCCTCTTCTCAAGCACAATCAACGCACAGCTCACCGGACAATGAGACATTCCGCGACTAAGCCACCCAACAGCCTCCCTACTACTAACTACAGCAGTCGCAATAAAACTAGGCCTAGTACCCTTTCACTCCTGATGTCCAGAGGTCATACAAGGCTCACCTATAACCACTGCCCTACTCGTCTCTACATGACTAAAACTCCCCCCACTCACTCTTCTTTTCTTAACTGCCCCCTCACTGAACCCACTCCTACTGACAACCGTGGCCATTGCATCCGCAGCCATCGGAGGGCGAACAGGACTTAACCAAACACAAATCCGAAAAGTCCTAGCTTTCTCATCCATCGCCCACCTAGGCTGAATAACCATCATCCTCATATACAACCCCAAGCTAACATTAATAACCTTCTACCCATACTCCTTAAGAACCGCCTCCATTTTCTTAGCCCTCAACACAACCAACTCCTCAAAACTATCCACAATAATAACCTCCTGAACAAAAATACCATCACTAAACGCATCCTTGACGCTAGCACTACTATCCCTAGCCGGCCTGCCCCCACTCCCTGGCTTTTTACCAAAATGACTCATTATCCAGGAACTAACTAAGCAAGAGATATCAACCGCAGCCATAATTATTTCAATACTCTCCCTACTAGGTTTATTTTTCTACCTACGCCTTGCATATTGCTCCACACTCCCACCAAACTCTACAAGCTTCATAAAACAATGATACAATAACAAATCCACAGGCACACCAATTGCTACCTTAATTTCTCTGTCAGTCCTCCTTCTCCCCCCTTCTCCCGCAATCCTGACCGTTACCTAAGAAACTTAGGATCCCCTTGCCTACCAAACCGAAGGCCTTCAAAGCCTTAACTAAGAGTTAAATCCTCTTAGTTTCTGCCCACACCACTAAGGCCCGCAGGACACTAAACCTGCACCATCTAAATGCAACGCAGATACTCTAATTCAGCTAGGGCCTCCACGATAAGCCTAGACAGACGGGCCTCGATCCCATAAACTTCTTATTAACAGCTAGACGCTCAAACCAACGAGCTTCTGTCTACCAGACTCCGGCACACTCTCAGCGTACATCAATGAGTTTGCAACTCAACATGAACTTCACCACAGAGTCGATAAGAAGAGGAATTCAACCTCTGTAAAAAGGACTACAGCCTAACGCCTAAACACTCAGCCACCTGACCTGTGACCTTCATCAACCGATGACTAGTTTCAACAAACCACAATGACATCGGCACCCTATACCTACTCTTCGGAGCATGGGCAGGCATAGCCGAGTACCGCCCTCAGCCTCCTTATTCGAGCAGAACTTGGCCAACCAGGAACTCTCCTAGGAGACGACCAAATCTACAATGTCATCATCACCGCCCATGCCTTCGTAAGAATCTTCTTCACAGTTATAGCCATTATAATCGAAGGGTTTGGAAACTGACTAGTCCCCCTTATAACTGGAGCCCCAGACATAGCATTCCCCCGCATAAACAACATCAGTTTCTGAACTACTTCCTCCGTCCTTCCTACTGCTCCTAGCGTCCTCCACAGTAGAAGCTGGAGTCGGAACAGGATGAACCATATACCCGCCCCTAGCAGGCAACCTAGCCCATGCTGGCGCCTCAGTAGACCTAGCCATCTTCTCCCTACACCTCGCAGGTGTGTCTTCCATCTTAGGGGCCATCAACTTTAACACAACAGCCATTAACATAACCCCCCCTGCCTTATCGCAATATCCAACTCCCCTATTCGTATGATCCGTACTCCTAGTGCCCTCACTTCCAGTCCTGGCCGCCGGCATCACCATACTACTGACCGACCGAAACCTAAACACTACATTCTTTGACCCCGCTGGAGGGGGAGACCCCATTCTCTACCAGCACCTGTTCTGATTCTTTGGCCACCAGGAAGTTTACATCTTAATCCTTCACGGCTTTGGAATCATCTCACATGTTGTAACGTATTACGCAGGCAAAAAAGAACCATTCGGCTACATAGGAATAGTCTGAGCTATTCTATCGGTTGGATTCCTGGGCTTTGTCGTATGAGCCCACCACATATTCACTGTCGGAATAGACGTAGACAGCCGAGCATACTTCATCTCCGTCACTATAATCATCGCCATCCCAACCGGCATTCAGGTATTCAGCTGACTAGCCACACTACACGGAGGCACCATCAAATAAGATCCACCGATACTGTGAGCCTTGGGCTTCATCTTCCTCTTCACACTTGCCAATGAGGTGTCGGTGGAATTGGTGGTCAGCCTTGATTATTGCGTAATCCGTCCCGTGGATCTAAAAAGAATTATATTTTTTATATATATCTATATATGTATGTATGTACATTATTTTATAATATATAGGGCCAGGTAGGACAGGCCACCGCTTCTGTCTCGTGCCCTAAGTAACTGCCTACTGCCACTATTGGCACTGACTCACCAGCGGTCAGCTACAAGCACTTCTGCTCTTCAGCAGAGCACAAGCATTCCTCTGCTTTGAGAAGAGAGCATTGTGCTCATGAAACATTGAAAAGACTCACTTCTATGCCTCTCCAGCTATAACCAAGGGAATCCTTCCTTCTCCGCACCAAAAAAATTATTGCTGACTTTTCAAGGATGCTATGGATGAGGTTCATAACCAAGGGGTGTCATCCACCTGGCCACACAATTTGTCTCCTGCAAGTTCGATTAAGCATGCCAAGACATCCTATGGATGTGACAAACACCTCATCACCTCTGCTCTGTTGCCCCTTCTTCCCCCAGTTTCTTACTGGAACTAGTAACTCCAGCTCACCAGTTCCTTGAGCATGGCTTCAATCTGTTCCTGAGCCACATGCACATCTTCTGTAGGTCCTTCCAAAGTGATGTTATCCTGTGGCGAGCAGCCTCACAGTTTGCCCTCTTGCCTGTGATAACAATTGTCTCCGAGTTGCTGTTCTTTGCTGGGAGATCAATTTTGGTGTTGCTTTCTTTACGGATCTGCCACAAAGGGAAAAAAAAAAAAAAATCATCTCAGAAGCGTCCCATGTCAGAAGAAAAACCCTCGCAGGCTATATTGGACATCACCAATGGGCAGGAGAGAGCATCCAGTGGGATTTTGCTGCAGGCAGTGATCATCACGAGCACTTGAGTTAGGAGCAATATCTCACCTTCTTGATGTTGGCACCTCCTTTCCCTACGATGTTCTTGTGGAACTGTTTGCAGATGGGGACAGAAATAGAAAAGCTGTTTTCAACCTAAGGGAGAAAGGAAGGGAGAACTGAAGATTACACTGTCGTGGCAAGGGAGGCCCGACTTCAGGAACTCTGATAAACGAGCTTTTGAAAAGAGGCTTAGACCCAAGGAAGTTCTCTATACGAGGGACTTGTAAGACTAAACAAAGGCAAGGACGTTCCCCTATAGCCTTCCCATAACAGGTACTACCCCCTGCCTCCATTCAGCCAAAACAGCGTCGACAGCTCCCTCCTCTTGAGGTGTTTTAGCTCTACCCAAGCCAGTAGAGCTCTGCTTTGCCCCAGGGTTATCCAGGCACGGAGGAGGGAAGTGCAGGCAGAAGACCTCCTTACCAGGTCTGCCACCGTCTTTTGCATGTACTCGGTGCACTTCTCCACCTCGTTTTTGGGACCTCGGAGTTGGACGATGTCACTCTTGTGTGCAGGGTCTGGGAAGTTGATGATAACCTGCAGGAGCGGTCATTTAGAGTTAGCTCAAGCAAAAGCAAGAACCCTTGTGTCAGACACATGCAAAGGTTGGGGGGATCCTACACATGCCCTTTTCCCATTCAGAAACGGGGAACCGTGTTAGCGGCCTCTGGCTAAAAGAACTATCTTCTCAGACACTTGCGCTACAGAGCCACTAAAGTTACGACTTCTGTGACGACAGGCCTACTACCCATGTAGGAAAGAACCCCTCTGGATTCCTCCTCTCCTACAAAGCCTTACCTCTGGGAATTGCTCCCGGATTTCCCAGACCCGCTCAGCCTTCTGCCCAGTGATGGTCCGGTGGAATTTCTGCTCAACGATTAGGTCCGCAGCGTGTTCATTTTCCTGACGGGAACAGAGGGCACACTGAGTGTTCAGCCGGAGAGCCGTCTACTTTGACTTAGCGGTTTGCTGCCCGACGGTTTACTTGCCAGCACTGTCCCTCTTTTCTCCAGACCAAATTCACTCTGCGTTGACAGAGAAGGGCTACCCGAGGGAACAGGGGAAGACATTTGTGAAGAGGAACTTGCACTTGTCATGAGATCCAAGTGCTCCGTGGGCAAGGGGCACACACTCGCACCAGAAGGTTACAAGGGAACACGAGAGCCCAAACCCTGCAGTCTCCCAAACATCACGTCCTACCCACTCACCATACGGGAAGCGAGTTCCAGCAGCTCGCTCTTGGCCTGTGGGACCCCCTGTGGGTCTCCTTCCATTCTGATCGGGTTGCTCTTCTCGTTGTCCGGGGGAATGCGCACAGACACCTTGTACAGATCCTTCATCCTGTTCACTTCGAGGCAAGGACTGTGGTGACGCCGTCTGCTAGGCAAAGACCTGGAAGCAAGGCACCTGGATTATCACTGCTCAGAGGCTGATGAAGAAGTAAAGCCGCCTCTGGGAAGGGCTCGGTGGGGTAGGGTTGAGCCAGGGGAAATTGCCTCTTCCCCCTGGAGTTCAGCGAGAGCAGACCTGTGCCACACGAGAGCCTGTCCAAGTAAATACCGTGGCATCTACAGAGCCCATTGTTCCCTTGTCAGAGCGAGGTGTGTTTCTTCCCCAAACAGTATCACATTTAGAGCAGAGGATAATCGTTCCTTTCTACCCCAAACTCTTGGCTGGGGACACGTTGCAGTGCTATCAAACTAGCAGACCGCAACAAGGCTTTAGCGTTGGCCATATTCTACTGCCGGTGCTGTAGCACCTTCCTCCAGAGGCCAGACCACACTGCTCCTCCTCCAGCTGACACCCTCTCCCACAAGCCACAGGGCTATTTAACCCCTTAGCGGGAACCAGCTACACCTGCACATCGCCCATGTCAATCAACCCACTGCCTCTGAGGCAAGGCCACAGCTGCGTGTTATCAATGCTAATCAACCCACCGCCTTCATTCCTCTACAGGGAGAAGCTCACCAAGCACATTTCCACCACCCACAACTGGCTGCTAAAATGTCATTCGCACAGAGCAACGTGTGGGAAAAAAAATAAAAAAAATTCCTCCAGGACACATCAAAGTAATTCCACTACTGTTCAGGCTCCCAAGGTACTTTCACCCGTTCAAGCCATCGCAAGGCCTGACGGCCCATTTCTCTCCTTGTACCACCACCACTCCAGAAAAGCAGAGGAAATGTGATGGAGACAGCACACTGGGTGAGCTACAGAGCCCCTGATACCATCTACTAAACACGAAGAGTGTGAGCATGGGAAGGACTAGAAAGGCACTCCACTTACCGTTTAGCTGCTTTCTTGCCAATGAGGTGTCGGTGGAATTGGTGGTCAGCCTTGATTATTGCGTAATCCGTCCCGTGGATCTAAAAAGAATTATATCTTTTATATCTATCTATATATGTATGGATGTACATTATTTTATATTATAATATATAGGGCCAGGTAGGACAGGCCACCGCTTCTGTCTCGTGCCCTAAGTAACTGCCTACTGCCAGTATTGGCACTGACTCACCAGCGGTCAGCTACAAGCACTTCTGCTCTTCAGCAGAGCACAAGCATTCCTCTGCTTTGAGAAGAGAGCATTGTGCTCATGAAACATTGAAAAGACTTACTTCTACGCCTCTCCAGCTATAACCAAGAGAATCCTTCCTTCTCCGCACCAAAAAAATAATGCTGACTTTTCAAGGATGCTATGGATGAGGTTCATAACCAAGGGGTGTCATCCACCTGGCCACACAATTTGTCTCCTGCAAG
This sequence comes from Falco biarmicus, assembly GCF_023638135.1. Taxonomy (NCBI): domain Eukaryota; kingdom Metazoa; phylum Chordata; class Aves; order Falconiformes; family Falconidae; genus Falco; species Falco biarmicus. The sequence goes on along the minus strand of NW_026611991.1, from coordinate 78,047 downwards.
TACGATTAAGCATGCCAAGACATCCTATGGATGTGACAAACATCTCATCACCTCTGCTCTGTTGCCCCTTCTTCCCCCAGTTTCTTACTGGAACTAGTAACTCCAGCTCACCAGTTCCTTGAGCATGGCTTCAATCTGTTCCTGAGCCACATGCACATCTTCTGTAGGTCCTTCCAAAGTGATGTTATCCTGTGGCGAGCAGCCTCACAGTTTGCCCTCTTGCCTGTGATAACAATTGTCTCCGAGTTGCTGTTCTTTGCTGGGAGATCAATTATGGTGTTGCTTTCTTTACGGATCTGCCATAAAGAAAAAAAAAAAAAAAATCATCTCAGAAGCGTCCCATGTCAGAAGAAAAACCCTCGCAGGCTATATTGGACATCACCAATGGGCAGGAGAGAGCATCCAGTGGGATTTTGCTGCAGGCAGTGATCATCACGAGCACTTGAGTTAGGAGCAATATCTCACCTTCTTGATGTTGGCACCTCCTTTCCCTACGATGTTCTTGTGGAACTGTTTGCAGATGGGGACAGAAATAGAAAAGCTGTTTTCAACCTAAGGGAGAAAGGAAGGGAGAACTGAAGATTACACTGTCGTGGCAAGGGAGGCCCGACTTCAGGAACTCTGATAAACGAGCTTTTGAAAAAAGGCTTAGACCCAAGGAAGTTCTCTATACGAGGGACTTGTAAGACTAAACAAAGGCAAGGACGTTCCCCTATAGCCTTCCCATAACAGGTACTACCCCCTGCCTCCATTCAGCCAAAACAGCGTCGACAGCTCCCTCCTCTTGAGGTGTTTTAGCTCTACCCAAGCCAGTAGAGCTCTGCTTTGCCCCAGGGTTATCCAGGCACGGAGGAGGGAAGTGCAGGCAGAAGACCTCCTTACCAGGTCTGCCACCGTCTTTTGCATGTACTCGGTGCACTTCTCCACCTCGTTTTTGGGACCTCGGAGTTGGACGATGTCACTCTTGTGTGCAGGGTCTGGGAAGTTGATGATAACCTGCAGGAGCGGTCATTTAGAGTTAGCTCAAGCAAAAGCAAGAACCCTTGTGTCAGACACATGCAAAGGTTGGGGGGATCCTACACATGCCCCTTTCCCATTCAGAAACGGGGAACCGTGTTAGCGGCCTCTGGCTAAAAGAACTATCTTCTCAGACACTTGCGCTACAGAGCCACTAAAGTTACGACTTCTGTGACGACAGGCCTACTACCCATGTAGGAAAGAACCCCTCTGGATTCCTCCTCTCCTACAAAGCCTTACCTCTGGGAATTGCTCCCGGATTTCCCAGACCCGCTCAGCCTTCTGCCCAGTGATGGTCCGGTGGAATTTCTGCTCAACGATTAGGTCCGCAGCGTGTTCATTTTCCTGACGGGAACAGAGGGCACACTGAGTGTTCAGCCGGAGAGCCGTCTACTTTGACTTAGCGGTTTGCTGCCCGACGGTTTACTTGCCAGCACTGTCCCTCTTTTCTCCAGACCAAATTCACTCTGCGTTGACAGAGAAGGGCTACCCGAGGGAACAGGGGAAGACATTTGTGAAGAGGAACTTGCACTTGTCATGAGATCCAAGTGCTCCGTGGGCAAGGGGCACACACTCGCACCAGAAGGTTACAAGGGAACACGAGAGCCCAAACCCTGCAGTCTCCCAAACATCACGTCCTACCCACTCACCATACGGGAAGCGAGTTCCAGCAGCTCGCTCTTGGCCTGTGGGACCCCCTGTGGGTCTCCTTCCATTCTGATCGGGTTGCTCTTCTCGTTGTCCGGGGGAATGCGCACAGACACCTTGTACAGATCCTTCATCCTGTTCACTTCGAGGCAAGGACTGTGGTGACGCCGTCTGCTAGGCAAAGACCTGGAAGCAAGGCACCTGGATTATCACTGCTCAGAGGCTGATGAAGAAGTAAAGCCGCCTCTGGGAAGGGCTCGGTGGGGTAGGGTTGAGCCAGGGGAAATTGCCTCTTCCCCCTGGAGTTCAGCGAGAGCAGACCTGTGCCACACGAGAGCCTGTCCAAGTAAATACCGTGGCATCTACAGAGCCCATTGTTCCCTTGTCAGAGCCAGGCGTGTTTCTTCCCCAAACAGTATCACATTTAGAGCAGAGGATAATCGTTCCTTTCTACCCCAAACTCTTGGCTGGGGACACGTTGCAGTGCTATCAAACTAGCAGACCGCAACAAGGCTTTAGCGTTGGCCATATTCTACTGCCGGTGCTGTAGCACCTTCCTCCAGAGGCCAGACCACACTGCTCCTCCTCCAGCTGACACCCTCTCCCACAAGCCACAGGGCTATTTAACCCCTTAGCGGGAACCAGCTACACCTGCACATCGCCCATGTCAATCAACCCACTGCCTCTGAGGCAAGGCCACAGCTGCGTGTTATCAATGCTAATCAACCCACCGCCTTCATTCCTCTACAGGGAGAAGCTCACCAAGCACATTTCCACCACCCACAACTGGCTGCTAAAATGTCATTCGCACAGAGCAACGTGTGGGAAAAAAAATAAAAAAAATTCCTCCAGGACACATCAAAGTAATTCCACTACTGTTCAGGCTCCCAAGGTACTTTCACCCGTTCAAGCCATCGCAAGGCCTGACGGCCCATTTCTCTCCTTGTACCACCACCACTCCAGAAAAGCAGAGGAAATGTGATGGAGACAGCACACTGGGTGAGCTACAGAGCCCCTGATACCATCTACTAAACACGAAGAGTGTGAGCATGGGAAGGACTAGAAAGGCACTCCACTTACCGTTTAGCTGCTTTCTTGCCAATGAGGTGTCGGTGGAATTGGTGGTCAGCCTTGATTATTGCGTAATCCGTCCCGTGGATCTAAAAAGAATTATATCTTTTATATCTATCTATATATGTATGGATGTACATTATTTTATATTATAATATATAGGGCCAGGTAGGACAGGCCACCGCTTCTGTCTCGTGCCCTAAGTAACTGCCTACTGCCACTATTGGCACTGACTCACCAGCGGTCAGCTACAAGCACTTCTGCTCTTCAGCAGAGCACAAGCATTCCTCTGCTTTGAGAAGAGAGCATTGTGCTCATGAAACATTGAAAAGACTTACTTCTACGCCTCTCCAGCTATAACCAAGAGAATCCTTCCTTCTCCGCACCAAAAAAATAATGCTGACTTTTCAAGGATGCTATGGATGAGTTTCATAACCAAGGGGTGTCATCCACCTGGCCACACAATTTGTCTCCTGCAAGTACGATTAAGCATGCCAAGACATCCTATGGATGTGACAAACATCTCATCACCTCTGCTCTGTTGCCCCTTCTTCCCCCAGTTTCTTACTGGAACTAGTAACTCCAGCTCACCAGTTCCTTGAGCATGGCTTCAATCTGTTCCTGAGCCACATGCACATCTTCTGTAGGTCCTTCCAAAGTGATGTTATCCTGTGGCGAGCAGCCTCACAGTTTGCCCTCTTGCCTGTGATAACAATTGTCTCCGAGTTGCTGTTCTTTGCTGGGAGATCAATTTTGGTGTTGCTTTCTTTACGGATCTGCCATAAAGAAAAAAAAAAAAAAAATCATCTCAGAAGCGTCCCATGTCAGAAGAAAAACCCTCGCAGGCTATATTGGACATCACCAATGGGCAGGAGAGAGCATCCAGTGGGATTTTGCTGCAGGCAGTGATCATCACGAGCACTTGAGTTAGGAGCAATATCTCACCTTCTTGATGTTGGCACCTCCTTTCCCTACGATGTTCTTGTGGAACTGTTTGCAGATGGGGACAGAAATAGAAAAGCTGTTTTCAACCTAAGGGAGAAAGGAAGGGAGAACTGAAGATTACACTGTCGTGGCAAGGGAGGCCCGACTTCAGGAACTCTGATAAACGAGCTTTTGAAAAGAGGCTTAGACCCAAGGAAGTTCTCTATACGAGGGACTTGTAAGACTAAACAAAGGCAAGGACGTTCCCCTATAGCCTTCCCATAACAGGTACTACCCCCTGCCTCCATTCAGCCAAAACAGCGTCGACAGCTCCCTCCTCTTGAGGTGTTTTAGCTCTACCCAAGCCAGTAGAGCTCTGCTTTGCCCCAGGGTTATCCAGGCACGGAGGAGGGAAGTGCAGGCAGAAGACCTCCTTACCAGGTCTGCCACCGTCTTTTGCATGTACTCGGTGCACTTCTCCACCTCGTTTTTGGGACCTCGGAGTTGGACGATGTCACTCTTGTGTGCAGGGTCTGGGAAGTTGATGATAACCTGCAGGAGCGGTCATTTAGAGTTAGCTCAAGCAAAAGCAAGAACCCTTGTGTCAGACACATGCAAAGGTTGGGGGGATCCTACACATGCCCCTTTCCCATTCAGAAACGGGGAACCGTGTTAGCGGCCTCTGGCTAAAAGAACTATCTTCTCAGACACTTGCGCTACAGAGCCACTAAAGTTACGACTTCTGTGACGACAGGCCTACTACCCATGTAGGAAAGAACCCCTCTGGATTCCTCCTCTCCTACAAAGCCTTACCTCTGGGAATTGCTCCCGGATTTCCCAGACCCGCTCAGCCTTCTGCCCAGTGATGGTCCGGTGGAATTTCTGCTCAACGATTAGGTCCGCAGCGTGTTCATTTTCCTGACGGGAACAGAGGGCACACTGAGTGTTCAGCCGGAGAGCCGTCTACTTTGACTTAGCGGTTTGCTGCCCGACGGTTTACTTGCCAGCACTGTCCCTCTTTTCTCCAGACCAAATTCACTCTGCGTTGACAGAGAAGGGCTACCCGAGGGAACAGGGGAAGACATTTGTGAAGAGGAACTTGCACTTGTCATGAGATCCAAGTGCTCCGTGGGCAAGGGGCACACACTCGCACCAGAAGGTTACAAGGGAACACGAGAGCCCAAACCCTGCAGTCTCCCAAACATCACGTCCTACCCACTCACCATACGGGAAGCGAGTTCCAGCAGCTCGCTCTTGGCCTGTGGGACCCCCTGTGGGTCTCCTTCCATTCTGATCGGGTTGCTCTTCTCGTTGTCCGGGGGAATGCGCACAGACACCTTGTACAGATCCTTCATCCTGTTCACTTCGAGGCAAGGACTGTGGTGACGCCGTCTGCTAGGCAAAGACCTGGAAGCAAGGCACCTGGATTATCACTGCTCAGAGGCTGATGAAGAAGTAAAGCCGCCTCTGGGAAGGGCTCGGTGGGGTAGGGTTGAGCCAGGGGAAATTGCCTCTTCCCCCTGGAGTTCAGCGAGAGCAGACCTGTGCCACACGAGAGCCTGTCCAAGTAAATACCGTGGCATCTACAGAGCCCATTGTTCCCTTGTCAGAGCCAGGCGTGTTTCTTCCCCAAACAGTATCACATTTAGAGCAGAGGATAATCGTTCCTTTCTACCCCAAACTCTTGGCTGGGGACACGTTGCAGTGCTATCAAACTAGCAGACCGCAACAAGGCTTTAGCGTTGGCCATATTCTACTGCCGGTGCTGTAGCACCTTCCTCCAGAGGCCAGACCACACTGCTCCTCCTCCAGCTGACACCCTCTCCCACAAGCCACAGGGCTATTTAACCCCTTAGCGGGAACCAGCTACACCTGCACATCGCCCATGTCAATCAACCCACTGCCTCTGAGGCAAGGCCACAGCTGCGTGTTATCAATGCTAATCAACCCACCGCCTTCATTCCTCTACAGGGAGAAGCTCACCAAGCACATTTCCACCACCCACAACTGGCTGCTAAACTGTCATTCGCACAGAGCAACGTGTGGAAAAAAAAAAAAAAAAAAATTCCTCCAGGACACATCAAAGTAATTCCACTACTGTTCAGGCTCCCAAGGTACTTTCACCCGTTCAAGCCATCGCAAGGCCTCACGGCCCATTTCTCTCCTTGTACCACCACCACTCCAGAAAAGCAGAGGAAATGTGATGGAGACAGCACACTGGGTGAGCTACGGAGCCCCTGATACCATCTACTAAACACGAAGAGTGTGAGCATGGGAAGGACTAGAAAGGCACTCCACTTACCGTTTAGCTGCTTTCTTGCCAATGAGGTGTCGGTGGAATTGGTGGTCAGCCTTGATTATTGCGTAATCCGTCCCGTGGATCTAAAAAGAATTATATCTTTTATATCTATCTATATATGTATGGATGTACATTATTTTATATTATAATATATAGGGCCAGGTAGGACAGGCCACCGCTTCTGTCTCGTGCCCTAAGTAACTGCCTACTGCCAGTATTGGCACTGACTCACCAGCGGTCAGCTACAAGCACTTCTGCTCTTCAGCAGAGCACAAGCATTCCTCTGCTTTGAGAAGAGAGCATTGTGCTCATGAAACATTGAAAAGACTGACTTCTACGCCTCTCCAGCTATAACCAAGAGAATCCTTCCTTCTCCGCACCAAAAAAAATAATGCTGACTTTTCAAGGATGCTATGGATGAGGTTCATAACCAAGGGGTGTCATCCACCTGGCCACACAATTTGTCTCCTGCAAGTACGATTAAGCATGCCAAGACATCCTATGGATGTGACAAACACCTCATCACCTCTGCTCTGTTGCCCCTTCTTCCCCCAGTTTCTTACTGGAACTAGTAACTCCAGCTCACCAGTTCCTTGAGCATGGCTTCAATCGGTTCCTGAGCCACATGCACATCTTCTGTAGGTCCTTCCAAAGTGATGTTATCCTGTGGCGAGCAGCCTCACAGTTTGCCCTCTTGCCTGTGATAACAATTGTCTCCGAGTTGCTGTTCTTTGCTGGGAGATCAGTTTTGGTGTTGCTTTCTTTACGGATCTGCCATAAAGAAAAAAAAAAAAAAATCATCTCAGAAGCGTCCCATGTCAGAAGAAAAACCCTCGCAGGCTATATTGGACATCACCAATGGGCAGGAGAGAGCATCCAGTGGGATTTTGCTGCAGGCAGTGATCATCACGAGCACTTGAGTTAGGAGCAATATCTCACCTTCTTGATGTTGGCACCTCCTTTCCCCACGATGTTCTTGTGGAACTGTTTGCAGATGGGGACAGAAATAGAAAAGCTGTTTTCAACCTAAGGGAGAAAGGAAGGGAGAACTGAAGATTACACTGTCGTGGCAAGGGAGGCCCGACTTCAGGAACTCTGATAAACGAGCTTTTGAAAAGAGGCTTAGACCCAAGGAAGTTCTCTATACGAGGGACTTGTAAGACTAAACAAAGGCAAGGACGTTCCCCTATAGCCTTCCCATAACAGGTACTACCCCCTGCCTCCATTCAGCCAAAACAGCGTCGACAGCTCCCTCCTCTTGAGGTGTTTTAGCTCTACCCAAGCCAGTAGAGCTCTGCTTTGCCCCAGGGTTATCCAGGCACGGAGGAGGGAAGTGCAGGCAGAAGACCTCCTTACCAGGTCTGCCACCGTCTTTTGCATGTACTCGGTGCACTTCTCCACCTCGTTTTTGGGACCTCGGAGTTGGACGATGTCACTCTTGTGTGCAGGGTCTGGGAAGTTGATGATAACCTGCAGGAGCGGTCATTTAGAGTTAGCTCAAGCAAAAGCAAGAACCCTTGTGTCAGACACATGCAAAGGTTGGGGGGATCCTACACATGCCCTTTTCCCATTCAGAAAAGGGGAACCGTGTTAGCGGCCTCTGGCTAAAAGAACTATCTTCTCAGACACTTGCGCTACAGAGCCACTAAAGTTACGACTTCTGTGACGACAGGCCTACTACCCATGTAGGAAAGAACCCCTCTGGATTCCTCCTCTCCTACAAAGCCTTACCTCTGGGAATTGCTCCCGGATTTCCCAGACCCGCTCAGCCTTCTGCCCAGTGATGGTCCGGTGGAATTTCTGCTCAACGATTAGGTCCGCAGCGTGTTCATTTTCCTGACGGGAACAGAGGGCACACTGAGTGTTCAGCCGGAGAGCCATCTACTTTGACTTAGCGGTTTGCTGCCCGACGGTTTACTTGCCAGCACTGTCCCTCTTTTCTCCAGACCAAATTCACTCTGCGTTGACAGAGAAGGGCTACCCGAGGGAACAGGGGAAGACATTTGTGAAGAGGAACTTGCACTTGTCATGAGATCCAAGTGCTCCGTGGGCAAGGGGCACACACTCGCACCAGAAGGTTACAAGGGAACACGAGAGCCCAAACCCTGCAGTCTCCCAAACATCACGTCCTACCCACTCACCATACGGGAAGCGAGTTCCAGCAGCTCGCTCTTGGCCTGTGGGACCCCCTGTGGGTCTCCTTCCATTCTGATCGGGTTGCTCTTCTCGTTGTCCGGGGGAATGCGCACAGACACCTTGTACAGATCCTTCATCCTGTTCACTTCGAGGCAAGGACTGTGGTGACGCCGTCTGCTAGGCAAAGACCTGGAAGCAAGGCACCTGGATTATCACTGCTCAGAGGCTGATGAAGAAGTAAAGCCGCCTCTGGGAAGGGCTCGGTGGGGTAGGGTTGAGCCAGGGGAAATTGCCTCTTCCCCCTGGAGTTCAGCGAGAGCAGACCTGTGCCACACGAGAGCCTGTCCAAGTAAATACCGTGGCATCTACAGAGCCCATTGTTCCCTTGTCAGAGCCAGGCGTGTTTCTTCCCCAAACAGTATCACATTTAGAGCAGAGGATAATCGTTCCTTTCTACCCCAAACTCTTGGCTGGGGACACGTTGCAGTGCTATCAAACTAGCAGACCGCAACAAGGCTTTAGCGTTGGCCATATTCTACTGCCGGTGCTGTAGCACCTTCCTCCAGAGGCCAGACCACACTGCTCCTCCTCCAGCTGACACCCTCTCCCACAAGCCACAGGGCTATTTAACCCCTTAGCGGGAACCAGCTACACCTGCACATCGCCCATGTCAATCAACCCACTGCCTCTGAGGCAAGGCCACAGCTGCGTGTTATCAATGCTAATCAACCCACCGCCTTCATTCCTCTACAGGGACAAGCTCACCAAGCACATTTCCACCACCCACAACTGGCTGCTAAAATGTCATTCGCACAGAGCAACGTGTGGAAAAAAAAAAAAAAAAAAATTCCTCCAGGACACATCAAAGTAATTCCACTACTGTTCAGGCTCCCAAGGTACTTTCACCCGTTCAAGCCATCGCAAGGCCTGACGGCCCATTTCTCTCCTTGTACCACCACCACTCCAGAAAAGCAGAGGAAATGTGATGGAGACAGCACACTGGGTGAGCTACGGAGCCCCTGATACCATCTACTAAACACGAAGAGTGTGAGCATGGGAAGGACTAGAAAGGCACTCCACTTACCGTTTAGCTGCTTTCTTGCCAATGAGGTGTCGGTGGAATTGGTGGTCAGCCTTGATTATTGCGTAATCCGTCCCGTGGATCTAAAAAGAATTATATCTTTTATATCTATCTATATATGTATGGATGTACATTATTTTATATTATAATATATAGGGCCAGGTAGGACAGGCCACCGCTTCTGTCTCGTGCCCTAAGTAACTGCCTACTGCCAGTATTGGCACTGACTCACCAGCGGTCAGCTACAAGCACTTCTGCTCTTCAGCAGAGCACAAGCATTCCTCTGCTTTGAGAAGAGAGCATTGTGCTCATGAAACATTGAAAAGACTGACTTCTACGCCTCTCCAGCTATAACCAAGAGAATCCTTCCTTCTCCGCACCAAAAAAAATAATGCTGACTTTTCAAGGATGCTATGGATGAGGTTCATAACCAAGGGGTGTCATCCACCTGGCCACACAATTTGTCTCCTGCAAGTACGATTAAGCATGCCAAGACATCGTATGGATGTGACAAACACCTCATCACCTCTGCTCTGTTGCCCCTTCTTCCCCCAGTTTCTTACTGGAACTAGTAACTCCAGCTCACCAGTTCCTTGAGCATGGCTTCAATCGGTTCCTGAGCCACATGCACATCTTCTGTAGGTCCTTCCAAAGTGATGTTATCCTGTGGCGAGCAGCCTCACAGTTTGCCCTCTTGCCTGTGATAACAATTGTCTCCGAGTTGCTGTTCTTTGCTGGGAGATCAGTTTTGGTGTTGCTTTCTTTACGGATCTGCCATAAAGAAAAAAAAAAAAAATCATCTCAGAAGCGTCCCATGTCAGAAGAAAAACCCTCGCAGGCTATATTGGACATCACCAATGGGCAGGAGAGAGCATCCAGTGGGATTTTGCTGCAGGCAGTGATCATCACGAGCACTTGAGTTAGGAGCAATATCTCACCTTCTTGATGTTGGCACCTCCTTTCCCCACGATGTTCTTGTGGAACTGTTTGCAGATGGGGACAGAAATAGAAAAGCTGTTTTCAACCTAAGGGAGAAAGGAAGGGAGAACTGAAGATTACACTGTCGTGGCAAGGGAGGCCCGACTTCAGGAACTCTGATAAACGAGCTTTTGAAAAGAGGCTTAGACCCAAGGAAGTTCTCTATACGAGGGACTTGTAAGACTAAACAAAGGCAAGGACGTTCCCCTATAGCCTTCCCATAACAGGTACTACCCCCTGCCTCCATTCAGCCAAAACAGCGTCGACAGCTCCCTCCTCTTGAGGTGTTTTAGCTCTACCCAAGCCAGTAGAGCTCTGCTTTGCCCCAGGGTTATCCAGGCACGGAGGAGGGAAGTGCAGGCAGAAGACCTCCTTACCAGGTCTGCCACCGTCTTTTGCATGTACTCGGTGCACTTCTCCACCTCGTTTTTGGGACCTCGGAGTTGGACGATGTCACTCTTGTGTGCAGGGTCTGGGAAGTTGATGATAACCTGCAGGAGCGGTCATTTAGAGTTAGCTCAAGCAAAAGCAAGAACCCTTGTGTCAGACACATGCAAAGGTTGGGGGGATCCTACACATGCCCTTTTCCCATTCAGAAAAGGGGAACCGTGTTAGCGGCCTCTGGCTAAAAGAACTATCTTCTCAGACACTTGCGCTACAGAGCCACTAAAGTTACGACTTCTGTGACGACAGGCCTACTACCCATGTAGGAAAGAACCCCTCTGGATTCCTCCTCTCCTACAAAGCCTTACCTCTGGGAATTGCTCCCGGATTTCCCAGACCCGCTCAGCCTTCTGCCCAGTGATGGTCCGGTGGAATTTCTGCTCAACGATTAGGTCCGCAGCGTGTTCATTTTCCTGACGGGAACAGAGGGCACACTGAGTGTTCAGCCGGAGAGCCATCTACTTTGACTTAGCGGTTTGCTGCCCGACGGTTTACTTGCCAGCACTGTCCCTCTTTTCTCCAGACCAAATTCACTCTGCGTTGACAGAGAAGGGCTACCCGAGGGAACAGGGGAAGACATTTGTGAAGAGGAACTTGCACTTGTCATGAGATCCAAGTGCTCCGTGGGCAAGGGGCACACACTCGCACCAGAAGGTTACAAGGGAACACGAGAGCCCAAACCCTGCAGTCTCCCAAACATCACGTCCTACCCACTCACCATACGGGAAGCGAGTTCCAGCAGCTCGCTCTTGGCCTGTGGGACCCCCTGTGGGTCTCCTTCCATTCTGATCGGGTTGCTCTTCTCGTTGTCCGGGGGAATGCGCACAGACACCTTGTACAGATCCTTCATCCTGTTCACTTCGAGGCAAGGACTGTGGTGACGCCGTCTGCTAGGCAAAGACCTGGAAGCAAGGCACCTGGATTATCACTGCTCAGAGGCTGATGAAGAAGTAAAGCCGCCTCTGGGAAGGGCTCGGTGGGGTAGGGTTGAGCCAGGGGAAATTGCCTCTTCCCCCTGGAGTTCAGCGAGAGCAGACCTGTGCCACACGAGAGCCTGTCCAAGTAAATACCGTGGCATCTACAGAGCCCATTGTTCCCTTGTCAGAGCCAGGCGTGTTTCTTCCCCAAACAGTATCACTTTTAGAGCAGAGGATAATCGTTCCTTTCTACCCCAAACTCTTGGCTGGGGACACGTTGCAGTGCTATCAAACTAGCAGACCGCAACAAGGCTTTAGCGTTGGCCATATTCTACTGCCGGTGCTGTAGCACCTTCCTCCAGAGGCCAGACCACACTGCTCCTCCTCCAGCTGACACCCTCTCCCACAAGCCACAGGGCTATTTAACCCCTTAGCGGGAACCAGCTACACCTGCACATCGCCCATGTCAATCAACCCACTGCCTCTGAGGCAAGGCCACAGCTGCGTGTTATCAATGCTAATCAACCCACCGCCTTCATTCCTCTACAGGGACAAGCTCACCAAGCACATTTCCACCACCCACAACTGGCTGCTAAAATGTCATTCGCACAGAGCAACGTGTGGAAAAAAAAAAAAAAAAAAAAATTCCTCCAGGACACATCAAAGTAATTCCACTACTGTTCAGGCTCCCAAGGTACTTTCACCCGTTCAAGCCATCGCAAGGCCTGACGGCCCATTTCTCTCCTTGTACCACCACCACTCCAGAAAAGCAGAGGAAATGTGATGGAGACAGCACACTGGGTGAGCTACAGAGCCCCTGATACCATCTACTAAACACGAAGAGTGTGAGCATGGGAAGGACTAGAAAGGCACTCCACTTACCGTTTAGCTGCTTTCTTGCCAATGAGGTGTCGGTGGAATTGGTGGTCAGCCTTGATTATTGCGTAATCCGTCCCGTGGATCTAAAAAGAATTATATTTTTTATATCTATCTATATATGTATGGATGTACATTATTTTATATTATAATATATAGGGCCAGGTAGGACAGGCCACCGCTTCTGTCTCGTGCCCTAAGTAACTGCCTACTGCCACTATTGGCACTGACTCACCAGCAGTCAGCTACAAGCACTTCTGCTCTTCAGCAGAGCACAAGCATTCCTCTGCTTTGAGAAGAGAGCATTGTGCTCATGAAACATTGAAAAGACTGACTTCTATGCCTCTCCAGCTATAACCAAGAGAATCCTTCCTTCTCCGCACCAAAAAAATTAATGCTGACTTTTCAAGGATGCTATGGATGAGGTTCATAACCAAGGGGTGTCATCCACCTGGCCACACAATTTGTCTCCTGCAAGTACGATTAAGCATGCCAAGACATCCTATGGATGTGACAAACACCTCATCACCTCTGCTCTGTTGCCCCTTCGTCCCCCAGTTTCTTACTGGAACTAGTAACTCCAGCTCACCAGTTCCTTGAGCATGGCTTCAATCGGTTCCTGAGCCACATGCACATCTTCTGTAGGTCCTTCCAAAGTGATGTTATCCTGTGGCGAGCAGCCTCACAGTTTGCCCTCTTGCCTGTGCTAACAATTGTCTCCGAGTTGCTGTTCTTTGCTGGGAGATCAATTATGGTGTTGCTTTCTTTACGGATCTGCCACAAAGGAAAAAAAAATAAAAAATCATCTCAGAAGTGTCCCATGTCAGAAGAAAAAGCCTCGCAGGCTATATTGGACATCACCAATGGGCAGGAGAGAGCATCCAGTGGGATTTTGCTGCAGGCAGTGATCATCATGAGCACTTGAGTTAGGAGCAATATCTCACCTTCTTGATGTTGGCACCTCCTTTCCCCACGATGTTCTTGTGGAACTGTTTGCAGATGGGGACAGAAATAGAAAAGCTGTTTTCAACCTAAGGGAGAAAGGAAGGGAGAACTGAAGATTACACTGTCGTGGCAAGGGAGGCCCGACTTCAGGAACTCTGATAAACGAGCTTTTGAAAAGAGGCTTAGACCCAAGGAAGTTCTCTATACGAGGGACTTGTAAGACTAAACAAAGGCAAGGACGTTCCCCTATAGCCTTCCCATAACAGGTACTACCCCCTGCCTCCATTCAGCCAAAACAGCGTCGACAGCTCCCTCCTCTTGAGGTGTTTTAGCTCTACCCAAGCCAGTAGAGCTCTGCTTTGCCCCAGGGTTATCCAGGCACGGAGGAGGGAAGTGCAGGCAGAAGACCTCCTTACCAGGTCTGCCACCGTCTTTTGCATGTACTCGGTGCACTTCTCCACCTCGTTTTTGGGACCTCGGAGTTGGACGATGTCACTCTTGTGTGCAGGGTCTGGGAAGTTGATGATAACCTGCAGGAGCGGTCATTTAGAGTTAGCTCAAGCAAAAGCAAGAACCCTTGTGTCAGACACATGCAAAGGTTGGGGGGATCCTACACATGCCCTTTTCCCATTCAGAAAAGGGGAACCGTGTTAGCGGCCTCTGGCTAAAAGAACTATCTTCTCAGACACTTGCGCTACAGAGCCACTAAAGTTACGACTTCTGTGACGACAGGCCTACTACCCATGTAGGAAAGAACCCCTCTGGATTCCTCCTCTCCTACAAAGCCTTACCTCTGGGAATTGCTCCCGGATTTCCCAGACCCGCTCAGCCTTCTGCCCAGTGATGGTCCGGTGGAATTTCTGCTCAACGATTAGGTCCGCAGCGTGTTCATTTTCCTGACGGGAACAGAGGGCACACTGAGTGTTCAGCCGGAGAGCCATCTACTTTGACTTAGCGGTTTGCTGCCCGACGGTTTACTTGCCAGCACTGTCCCTCTTTTCTCCAGACCAAATTCACTCTGCGTTGACAGAGAAGGGCTACCCGAGGGAACAGGGGAAGACATTTGTGAAGAGGAACTTGCACTTGTCATGAGATCCAAGTGCTCCGTGGGCAAGGGGCACACACTCGCACCAGAAGGTTACAAGGGAACACGAGAGCCCAAACCCTGCAGTCTCCCAAACATCACGTCCTACCCACTCACCATACGGGAAGCGAGTTCCAGCAGCTCGCTCTTGGCCTGTGGGACCCCCTGTGGGTCTCCTTCCATTCTGATCGGGTTGCTCTTCTCGTTGTCCGGGGGAATGCGCACAGACACCTTGTACAGATCCTTCATCCTGTTCACTTCGAGGCAAGGACTGTGGTGACGCCGTCTGCTAGGCAAAGACCTGGAAGCAAGGCACCTGGATTATCACTGCTCAGAGGCTGATGAAGAAGTAAAGCCGCCTCTGGGAAGGGCTCGGTGGGGTAGGGTTGAGCCAGGGGAAATTGCCTCTTCCCCCTGGAGTTCAGCGAGAGCAGACCTGTGCCACACGAGAGCCTGTCCAAGTAAATACCGTGGCATCTACAGAGCCCATTGTTCCCTTGTCAGAGCCAGGCGTGTTTCTTCCCCAAACAGTATCACATTTAGAGCAGAGGATAATCGTTCCTTTCTACCCCAAACTCTTGGCTGGGGACACGTTGCAGTGCTATCAAACTAGCAGACCGCAACAAGGCTTTAGCGTTGGCCATATTCTACTGCCGGTGCTGTAGCACCTTCCTCCAGAGGCCAGACCACACTGCTCCTCCTCCAGCTGACACCCTCTCCCACAAGCCACAGGGCTATTTAACCCCTTAGCGGGAACCAGCTACACCTGCACATCGCCCATGTCAATCAACCCACTGCCTCTGAGGCAAGGCCACAGCTGCGTGTTATCAATGCTAATCAACCCACCGCCTTCATTCCTCTACAGGGACAAGCTCACCAAGCACATTTCCACCACCCACAACTGGCTGCTAAAATGTCATTCGCACAGAGCAACGTGTGGAAAAAAAAAAAAAAAAAAAAATTCCTCCAGGACACATCAAAGTAATTCCACTACTGTTCAGGCTCCCAAGGTACTTTCACCCGTTCAAGCCATCGCAAGGCCTGACGGCCCATTTCTCTCCTTGTACCACCACCACTCCAGAAAAGCAGAGGAAATGTGATGGAGACAGCACACTGGGTGAGCTACAGAGCCCCTGATACCATCTACTAAACACGAAGAGTGTGAGCATGGGAAGGACTAGAAAGGCACTCCACTTACCGTTTAGCTGCTTTCTTGCCAATGAGGTGTCGGTGGAATTGGTGGTCAGCCTTGATTATTGCGTAATCCGTCCCGTGGATCTAAAAAGAATTATATTTTTTATATCTATCTATATATGTATGGATGTACATTATTTTATATTATAATATATAGGGCCAGGTAGGACAGGCCACCGCTTCTGTCTCGTGCCCTAAGTAACTGCCTACTGCCACTATTGGCACTGACTCACCAGCAGTCAGCTACAAGCACTTCTGCTCTTCAGCAGAGCACAAGCATTCCTCTGCTTTGAGAAGAGAGCATTGTGCTCATGAAACATTGAAAAGACTGACTTCTATGCCTCTCCAGCTATAACCAAGAGAATCCTTCCTTCTCCGCACCAAAAAAATTAATGCTGACTTTTCAAGGATGCTATGGATGAGGTTCATAACCAAGGGGTGTCATCCACCTGGCCACACAATTTGTCTCCTGCAAGTACGATTAAGCATGCCAAGACATCCTATGGATGTGACAAACACCTCATCACCTCTGCTCTGTTGCCCCTTCGTCCCCCAGTTTCTTACTGGAACTAGTAACTCCAGCTCACCAGTTCCTTGAGCATGGCTTCAATCGGTTCCTGAGCCACATGCACATCTTCTGTAGGTCCTTCCAAAGTGATGTTATCCTGTGGCGAGCAGCCTCACAGTTTGCCCTCTTGCCTGTGCTAACAATTGTCTCCGAGTTGCTGTTCTTTGCTGGGAGATCAATTATGGTGTTGCTTTCTTTACGGATCTGCCACAAAGGAAAAAAAAATAAAAAATCATCTCAGAAGTGTCCCATGTCAGAAGAAAAAGCCTCGCAGTCTATATTGGACATCACCAATGGGCAGGAGAGAGCATCCAGTGGGATTTTGCTGCAGGCAGTGATCATCATGAGCACTTGAGTTAGGAGCAATATCTCACCTTCTTGATGTTGGCACCTCCTTTCCCCACGATGTTCTTGTGGAACTGTTTGCAGATGGGGACAGAAATAGAAAAGCTGTTTTCAACCTAAGGGAGAAAGGAAGGGAGAACTGAAGATTACACTGTCGTGGCAAGGGAGGCCCGACTTCAGGAACTCTGATAAACGAGCTTTTGAAAAGAGGCTTAGACCCAAGGAAGTTCTCTATACGAGGGACTTGTAAGACTAAACAAAGGCAAGGACGTTCCCCTATAGCCTTCCCATAACAGGTACTACCCCCTGCCTCCATTCAGCCAAAACAGCGTCGACAGCTCCCTCCTCTTGAGGTGTTTTAGCTCTACCCAAGCCAGTAGAGCTCTGCTTTGCCCCAGGGTTATCCAGGCACGGAGGAGGGAAGTGCAGGCAGAAGACCTCCTTACCAGGTCTGCCACCGTCTTTTGCATGTACTCGGTGCACTTCTCCACCTCGTTTTTGGGACCTCGGAGTTGGACGATGTCACTCTTGTGTGCAGGGTCTGGGAAGTTGATGATAACCTGCAGGAGCGGTCATTTAGAGTTAGCTCAAGCAAAAGCAAGAACCCTTGTGTCAGACACATGCAAAGGTTGGGGGGATCCTACACATGCCCTTTTCCCATTCAGAAAAGGGGAACCGTGTTAGCGGCCTCTGGCTAAAAGAACTATCTTCTCAGACACTTGCGCTACAGAGCCACTAAAGTTACGACTTCTGTGACGACAGGCCTACTACCCATGTAGGAAAGAACCCCTCTGGATTCCTCCTCTCCTACAAAGCCTTACCTCTGGGAATTGCTCCCGGATTTCCCAGACCCGCTCAGCCTTCTGCCCAGTGATGGTCCGGTGGAATTTCTGCTCAACGATTAGGTCCGCAGCGTGTTCATTTTCCTGACGGGAACAGAGGGCACACTGAGTGTTCAGCCGGAGAGCCATCTACTTTGACTTAGCGGTTTGCTGCCCGACGGTTTACTTGCCAGCACTGTCCCTCTTTTCTCCAGACCAAATTCACTCTGCGTTGACAGAGAAGGGCTACCCGAGGGAACAGGGGAAGACATTTGTGAAGAGGAACTTGCACTTGTCATGAGATCCAAGTGCTCCGTGGGCAAGGGGCACACACTCGCACCAGAAGGTTACAAGGGAACACGAGAGCCCAAACCCTGCAGTCTCCCAAACATCACGTCCTACCCACTCACCATACGGGAAGCGAGTTCCAGCAGCTCGCTCTTGGCCTGTGGGACCCCCTGTGGGTCTCCTTCCATTCTGATCGGGTTGCTCTTCTCGTTGTCCGGGGGAATGCGCACAGACACCTTGTACAGATCCTTCATCCTGTTCACTTCGAGGCAAGGACTGTGGTGACGCCGTCTGCTAGGCAAAGACCTGGAAGCAAGGCACCTGGATTATCACTGCTCAGAGGCTGATGAAGAAGTAAAGCCGCCTCTGGGAAGGGCTCGGTGGGGTAGGGTTGAGCCAGGGGAAATTGCCTCTTCCCCCTGGAGTTCAGCGAGAGCAGACCTGTGCCACACGAGAGCCTGTCCAAGTAAATACCGTGGCATCTACAGAGCCCATTGTTCCCTTGTCAGAGCCAGGCGTGTTTCTTCCCCAAACAGTATCACTTTTAGAGCAGAGGATAATCGTTCCTTTCTACCCCAAACTCTTGGCTGGGGACACGTTGCAGTGCTATCAAACTAGCAGACCGCAACAAGGCTTTAGCGTTGGCCATATTCTACTGCCGGTGCTGTAGCACCTTCCTCCAGAGGCCAGACCACACTGCTCCTCCTCCAGCTGACACCCTCTCCCACAAGCCACAGGGCTATTTAACCCCTTAGCGGGAACCAGCTACACCTGCACATCGCCCATGTCAATCAACCCACTGCCTCTGAGGCAAGGCCACAGCTGCGTGTTATCAATGCTAATCAACCCACCGCCTTCATTCCTCTACAGGGACAAGCTCACCAAGCACATTTCCACCACCCACAACTGGCTGCTAAAATGTCATTCGCACAGAGCAACGTGTGGAAAAAAAAAAAAAAAAAAAATTCCTCCAGGACACATCAAAGTAATTCCACTACTGTTCAGGCTCCCAAGGTACTTTCACCCGTTAAAGCCATCGCAAGGCCTGACGGCCCATTTCTCTCCTTGTACCACCACCACTCCAGAAAAGCAGAGGAAATGTGATGGAGACAGCACACTGGGTGAGCTACAGAGCCCCTGATACCATCTACTAAACACGAAGAGTGTGAGCATGGGAAGGACTAGAAAGGCACTCCACTTACCGTTTAGCTGCTTTCTTGCCAATGAGGTGTCGGTGGAATTGGTGGTCAGCCTTGATTATTGCGTAATCCGTCCCGTGGATCTAAAAAGAATTATATTTTTTATATCTATCTATATATGTATGGATGTACATTATTTTATATTATAATATATAGGGCCAGGTAGGACAGGCCACCGCTTCTGTCTCGTGCCCTAAGTAACTGCCTACTGCCAGTATTGGCACTGACTCACCAGCGGTCAGCTACAAGCACTTCTGCTCTTCAGCAGAGCACAAGCATTCCTCTGCTTTGAGAAGAGAGCATTGTGCTCATGAAACATTGAAAAGACTGACTTCTATGCCTCTCCAGCTATAACCAAGGGAATCCTTCCTTCTCCGCACCAAAAAAAATAATGCTGACTTTTCAAGGATGCTATGGATGAGGTTCATAACCAAGGGGTGTCATCCACCTGGCCACACAATTTGTCTCCTGCAAGTACGATTAAGCATGCCAAGACATCCTATGGATGTGACAAACACCTCATCACCTCTGCTCTGTTGCCCCTTCTTCCCCCAGTTTCTTACTGGAACTAGTAACTCCAGCTCACCAGTTCCTTGAGCATGGCTTCAATCGGTTCCTGAGCCACATGCACATCTTCTGTAGGTCCTTCCAAAGTGATGTTATCCTGTGGCGAGCAGCCTCACAGTTTGCCCTCTTGCCTGTGCTAACAATTGTCTCCGAGTTGCTGTTCTTTGCTGGGAGATCAATTTTGGTGTTGCTTTCTTTACGGATCTGCCACAAAAGAAAAAAAAAAAAAAATCATCTCAGAAGCGTCCCATGTCAGAAGAAAAACCCTCGCAGGCTATATTGGACATCACCAATGGGCAGGAGAGAGCATCCAGTGGGATTTTGCTGCAGGCAGTGATCATCACGAGCACTTGAGTTAGGAGCAATATCTCACCTTCTTGATGTTGGCACCTCCTTTCCCTACGATGTTCTTGTGGAACTGTTTGCAGATGGGGACAGAAATAGAAAAGCTGTTTTCAACCTAAGGGAGAAAGGAAGGGAGAACTGAAGATTACACTGTCGTGGCAAGGGAGGCCCGACTTCAGGAACTCTGATAAACGAGCTTTTGAAAAGAGGCTTAGACCCAAGGAAGTTCTCTATACGAGGGACTTGTAAGACTAAACAAAGGCAAGGACGTTCCCCTATAGCCTTCCCATAACAGGTACTACCCCCTGCCTCCATTCAGCCAAAACAGCGTCGACAGCTCCCTCCTCTTGAGGTGTTTTAGCTCTACCCAAGCCAGTAGAGCTCTGCTTTGCCCCAGGGTTATCCAGGCACGGAGGAGGGAAGTGCAGGCAGAAGACCTCCTTACCAGGTCTGCCACCGTCTTTTGCATGTACTCGGTGCACTTCTCCACCTCGTTTTTGGGACCTCGGAGTTGGACGATGTCACTCTTGTGTGCAGGGTCTGGGAAGTTGATGATAACCTGCAGGAGCGGTCATTTAGAGTTAGCTCAAGCAAAAGCAAGAACCCTTGTGTCAGACACATGCAAAGGTTGGGGGGATCCTACACATGCCCTTTTCCCATTCAGAAAAGGGGAACCGTGTTAGCGGCCTCTGGCTAAAAGAACTATCTTCTCAGACACTTGCGCTACAGAGCCACTAAAGTTACGACTTCTGTGACGACAGGCCTACTACCCATGTAGGAAAGAACCCCTCTGGATTCCTCCTCTCCTACAAAGCCTTACCTCTGGGAATTGCTCCCGGATTTCCCAGATCCGCTCAGCCTTCTGCCCAGTGATGGTCCGGTGGAATTTCTGCTCAACGATTAGGTCCGCAGCGTGTTCATTTTCCTGACGGGAACAGAGGGCACACTGAGTGTTCAGCCGGAGAGCCGTCTACTTTGACTTAGCGGTTTGCTGCCCGACGGTTTACTTGCCAGCACTGTCCCTCTTTTCTCCAGACCAAATTCACTCTGCGTTGACAGAGAAGGGCTACCCAAGGGAACAGGGGAAGACATTTGTGAAGAGGAACTTGCACTTGTCATGAGATCCAAGTGCTCCGTGGGCAAGGGGCACACACTCGCACCAGAAGGTTACAAGGGAACACGAGAGCCCAAACCCTGCAGTCTCCCAAACATCACGTCCTACCCACTCACCATACGGGAAGCGAGTTCCAGCAGCTCGCTCTTGGCCTGTGGGACCCCCTGTGGGTCTCCTTCCATTCTGATCGGGTTGCTCTTCTCGTTGTCCGGGGGAATGCGCACAGACACCTTGTACAGATCCTTCATCCTGTTCACTTCGAGGCAAGGACTGTGGTGACGCCGTCTGCTAGGCAAAGACCTGGAAGCAAGGCACCTGGATTATCACTGCTCAGAGGCTGATGAAGAAGTAAAGCCGCCTCTGGGAAGGGCTCGGTGGGGTAGGGTTGAGCCAGGGGAAATTGCCTCTTCCCCCTGGAGTTCAGCGAGAGCAGACCTGTGCCACACGAGAGCCTGTCCAAGTAAATACCGTGGCATCTACAGAGCCCATTGTTCCCTTGTCAGAGCCAGGCGTGTTTCTTCCCCAAACAGTATCACATTTAGAGCAGAGGATAATCGTTCCTTTCTACCCCAAACTCTTGGCTGGGGACACGTTGCAGTGCTATCAAACTAGCAGACCGCAACAAGGCTTTAGCGTTGGCCATATTCTACTGCCGGTGCTGTAGCACCTTCCTCCAGAGGCCAGACCACACTGCTCCTCCTCCAGCTGACACCCTCTCCCACAAGCCACAGGGCTATTTAACCCCTTAGCGGGAACCAGCTACACCTGCACATCGCCCATGTCAATCAACCCACTGCCTCTGAGGCAAGGCCACAGCTGCGTGTTATCAATGCTAATCAACCCACCGCCTTCATTCCTCTACAGGGACAAGCTCACCAAGCACATTTCCACCACCCACAACTGGCTGCTAAAATGTCATTCGCACAGAGCAACGTGTGGAAAAAAAAAAAAAAAAAAATTCCTCCAGGACACATCAAAGTAATTCCACTACTGTTCAGGCTCCCAAGGTACTTTCACCCGTTCAAGCCATCGCAAGGCCTGACGGCCCATTTCTCTCCTTGTACCACCACCACTCCAGAAAAGCAGAGGAAATGTGATGGAGACAACACACTGGGTGAGCTACAGAGCCCCTGATACCATCTACTAAACACGAAGAGTGTGAGCATGGGAAGGACTAGAAAGGCACTCCACTTACCGTTTAGCTGCTTTCTTGCCAATGAGGTGTCGGTGGAATTGGTGGTCAGCCTTGATTATTGCGTAATCCGTCCCGTGGATCTAAAAAGAATTATATCTTTTATATCTATCTATATATGTATGGATGTACATTATTTTATATTATAATATATAGGGCCAGGTAGGACAGGCCACCGCTTCTGTCTCGTGCCCTAAGTAACTGCCTACTGCCACTATTGGCACTGACTCACCAGCGGTCAGCTACAAGCACTTCTGCTCTTCAGCAGAGCACAAGCATTCCTCTGCTTTGAGAAGAGAGCATTGTGCTCATGAAACATTGAAAAGACTGACTTCTATGCCTCTCCAGCTATAACCAAGAGAATCCTTCCTTCTCCGCACCAAAAAAATTAATGCTGACTTTTCAAGGATGCTATGGATGAGTTTCATAACCAAGGGGTGTCATCCACCTGGCCACACAATTTGTCTCCTGCAAGTACGATTAAGCATGCCAAGACATCCTATGGATGTGACAAACACCTCATCACCTCTGCTCTGTTGCCCCTTCTTCCCCGAGTTCCTGTTCTCCTTCATAATACCTAGTTGTTCTCTCATTATGAATCCTCCCTTCCCCTTATCAGTGTCAATGGAATCATCGTTCCATGGACAATGAGTCGTCCCTTTCCCCCGCTTGGTCCGAGAGTATTACCTCTGTTCAGTGGCTTGATCCAGGGTGATAGTGCTCGTTCTAGGCGCTGTAAAAAGCGAAATCTATATCCTATGTCCTGATTTTGGGTATCTAACATTAATGCAAAACAGTAATCCTCACACAGTTTTTATTTCATTCTGTAGCGTCGGTGTCGGTATCGGCTGCCTGCGGTAAAGGTTCACGGAAAGGTCTTACATTCTTCGCTGGGATCCATCGAGGTCCTTTTTCTGTAGAGACACAAGCATAACCTTTTCCCCGTGTAACAAGAGGATATGGTCCCATAATTTTACCTGTTTCTGCATCTCGGACCGATACCGGGCCTTTAACCCGTGCCTCGACGGAGGTAGCTGCAGTGAAACGTCGACCTATCGGTGGGTCGTTATCTATTCAAGAACAATTCAAAAAATTAAAAACATACAACGCTTTCTGTAACCGTTCCTCGGGAATAGCCATGCCCATTCCCCCTTTTTGTTGTTGTCATAAACGTTTCAGAGACCGATGAGACCCTTCAATGAGAGATCGACCGGTGGGGGAATGAGCAATGCCGGTAATGTGAGTTCTACCCCATAGGGCAAAAGAGGTTTTTACAGTTGTTGAAACGTAAAGATAAAGACCGACAACGGTCCAGCTTAAGGGAATACCTAAAGCAGCAAAAGCACGCATTAAATGTCTACGAACAGCTCGTGCCTTTTCTCCTGTGTGACACGAGGCAACCAAGGCACCTGAAAATGTATCAATGGAAGAGTGGATATATTTAAGGCTACCAAATTCAGAATCATGCGTGACATCTGTTTGCCATAACGGTAGGCTTTGTAATCCTCTAGGATTAACTCCTGCAGCAACTGATGGGAAAGAATGTTTTTGACAATCGGGACAGACAGCAATAATACTTGATGCTTGTTGAGCAGCAAGGCCAAACTGTCGCTTAAGAGCTCCAGCGTTTCGATGGAAAAAAAGAGTGCCTTCGCTTAGCTTGTGCAATACGGTCTGGCAGTACTTGAACTGGTCACGGCAATAGGTCAGCTCGTCGATTGCCTTCTGCAAGAAAACCAGGTAGCGAGGTATGAGACCTAATATGCATAACAAAATAAGGCGCAGATCGAGAGTCCAAAAGGAAAATAAGTTCCTGTAACAGGGTAAAGGGTTGTGAATGCGAAACACTCCGCAGCACAGAAGCTTCAGCTCGTGGAACAATACCTGCAACATAAGCAGAATCAGTAACAAGGTGGAGTGGTACATTCCATTCTCGGAAAACACGAACAACTGCATTCAGTTCTCCTGTTTGAGGTGAACCGGAGACCGTCTCTATGTCCGAATCCCATTGTCTCCGTTGAAAACCTTAGGAAGACAGGAATTGAACCTGCACAGAAGAGATCAAAGCGCTCCATACTCCCCTTACATTACTTCCCAGTAGGGTCAGCTAAACAAAAGCTATCGGGCCCATACCCCGAAAATGATGGTTTAACCTCTTCCTCTACTAAATGAGCCCCGTCACAAAACTAACGTTCTCCTTAAGCCTTCTACTAGGAACAACCATCACAATTTCAAGCAACCACTGACTGCTAGCCTGGCCTGGACTAGAAATCAACACCCTTGCCATTATCCCCTTCCTTTCAAAATCACACCACCCTCGAGCTATGGAAGCTGCAATCAAATACTTTCTCGTCCAAGCAACCGCCTCCGCATTAATCCTCTTCTCAAGCACAATCAACGCACAGTTCACCGGACAATGAGACATTCCGCGACTAAGCCACCCAACAGCCTCCCTACTACTAACTACAGCAGTCGCAATAAAACTAGGCCTAGTACCCTTTCACTCCTGATGTCCAGAGGTCATACAAGGCTCACCTATAACCACTGCCCTACTCGTCTCTACATGAATAAAACTCCCCCCACTCACTCTTCTTTTCTTAACTGCCCCCTCACTGAACCCACTCCTACTGACAACCGTGGCCATTGCATCCGCAGCCATCGGAGGGCGAACAGGACTTAACCAAACACAAATCCGAAAAGTCCTAGCTTTCTCATCGATCGCCCACCTAGGCTGAATAACCATCATCCTCATATACAACCCCAAGCTAACATTAATAACCTTCTACCCATACTCCTTAAGAACCGCCTCCATTTTCTTAGCCCTCAACACAACCAACTCCTCAAAACTATCCACAATAATAACCTCCTGAACAAAAATACCATCACTAAACGCATCCTTGACGCTAGCACTACTATCCCTAGCCGGCCTGCCCCCACTCCCTGGCTTTTTACCAAAATGACTCATTATCCAGGAACTAACTAAGCAAGAGATATCAACCGCAGCCATAATTATTTCAATACTCTCCCTACAAGGTTTATTTTTCTACCTACGCCTTGCATATTGCTCCACACTCCCACCAAACACTACAAGCTTCATAAAACAATGATACAATAACAAATCCACAGGCACACCAATTGCTACCTTAATTTCTCTGTCAGTCCTCCTTCTCCCCCCTTCTCCCACAATCCTGACCGTTACCTAAGAAACTTAGGATCCCCTGCCTACCAAACCGAAGGCCTTCAAAGCCTTAACTAAGAGTTAAATCCTCTTAGTTTCTGCCCACACCACTAAGGCCCGCAGGACACTAAACCTGCACCATCTAAATGCAACGCAGATACTCTAATTCAGCTAGGGCCTCCACGATAAGCCTAGACAGACGGGCCTCGATCCCATAAACTTCTAATTAACAGCTAGACGCTCAAACCAACGAGCTTCTGTCTACCAGACTCCAGCACACTCTCAGCGTACATCAATGAGTTTGCAACTCAACATGAACTTCACCACAGAGTCGATAAGAAGAGGAATTCAACCTCTGTAAAAAGGACTACAGCCTAACGCCTAAACACTCAGCCACCTGACCCGTGACCTTCATCAACCGATGACTAGTTTCAACAAACCACAATGACATCGGCACCCTATACCTACTCTTCGGAGCATGGGCAGGCATAGCCGAGTACCGCCCTCAGCCTCCTTATTCGAGCAGAACTTGGCCAACCAGGAACTCTCCTAGGAGACGACCAAATCTACAATGTCATCATCACCGCCCATGCCTTCGTAAGAATCTTCTTCACAGTTATAGCTATTATAATCGAAGGGTTTGGAAACTGACTAGTCCCCCTTATAATTGGAGCCCCAGACATAGCATTCCCCCGCATAAACAACATCGGTTTCTGAACTACTTCCTCCGTCCTTCCTACTGCTCCTAGCGTCCTCCACAGTAGAAGCTGGAGTCGGAACAGGATGAACCATATACCCGCCCCTAGCAGGCAACCTAGCCCATGCTGGCGCCTCAGTAGACCTAGCCATCTTCTCCCTACACCTCGCAGGTGTGTCTTCCATCTTAGGGGCCATCAACTTTAACACAACAGCCATTAACATAACCCCCCCTGCCTTATCGCAACATCCAACTCCCCTATTCGTATGATCCATACTCCTAGTGCCCTCACTTCCAGTCCTGGCCGCCGGCATCACCATACTACTGACCGACCGAAACCTAAACACTACATTCTGTGACCCCGCTGGAGGGGGAGACCCCATTCTCTACCAGCACCTGTTCTGATTCTTTGGCCACCAGGAAGTTTACATCTTAATCCTTCACGGCTTTGGAATCATCTCACATGTTGTAACGTATTACGCAGGCAAAAAAGAACCATTCGGCTACATAGGAATAGTCTGAGCTATACTATCGATTGGATTCCTGGGCTTTGTCATATGAGCCCACCACATATTCACTGTCGGAATAGACGTAGACAGCCGATCATACTTCATCTCCGCCACTATAATCATCGCCATCCCAACCGGCATTCAGGTATTCAGCTGACTAGCCACACTACACGGAGGCACCATCAAATGAGGTCCACCGATACTGTGAGCCTTGGGCTTCATCTTCCTCTTCACACTTGCCAATGAGGTGTCGGTGGAACTGGTGGTCAGCCTTGATTACTGCGTAATCCATCCCGTGGATCTAAAAAGAATTTTATATATATATAATATTGTACGCACATACATACATATATATATATTATATAGGGCCAGGAAGGACAGGCCACCGCTTCTGTCTCGTGCCCTAAGTAACTGCCTACTGCCAGTATTGGCACTGACTCGCCAGCGGTCAGCTACAAGCACTTCTGCTCTTCAGCAGAGCACAAGCATTCCTCTGCTTTGAGAAGAGAGCATTGTGCTCATGAAACATTGAAAACACTTACTTCTATGCCTCTCCAGCTATAACCAAGAGAATCCTTCCTTCTCCGCACCAAAAAAATTAATGCTGACTTTTCAAGGATGCTATGGATGAGGTTCATAACCAAGGGGTGTCATCCACCTGGCCACACAATTTGTCTCCTGCAAGTTCGATTAAGCATGCCAAGACATCCTATGGATGTGACAAACACCTCATCACCTCTGCTCTGTTGCCCCTTCTTCCCCCAGTTTCTTACTGGAACTAGTAACTCCAGCTCACCAGTTCCTTGAGCATGGCTTCAATCGGTTCCTGAGCCACATGCACATCTTCTGTAGGTCCTTCCAAAGTGATGTTATCCTGTGGCGAGCAGCCTCACAGTTTGCCCTCTTGCCTGTGATAACAATTGTCTCCGAGTTGCTGTTCTTTGCTGGGAGATCAATTATGGTGTTGCTTTCTTTACGGATCTGCCATAAAGAAAAAAAAAAAAAAAATCATCTCAGAAGCGTCCCATGTCAGAAGAAAAACCCTCGCAGGCTATATTGGACATCACCAATGGGCAGGAGAGAGCATCCAGTGGGATTTTGCTGCAGGCAGTGATCATCACGAGCACTTGAGTTAGGAGCAATATCTCACCTTCTTGATGTTGGCACCTCCTTTCCCTACGATGTTCTTGTGGAACTGTTTGCAGATGGGGACAGAAATAGAAAAGCTGTTTTCAACCTAAGGGAGAAAGGAAGGGAGAACTGAAGATTACACTGTCGTGGCAAGGGAGGCCCGACTTCAGGAACTCTGATAAACGAGCTTTTGAAAAGAGGCTTAGACCCAAGGAAGTTCTCTATACGAGGGACTTGTAAGACTAAACAAAGGCAAGGACGTTCCCCTATAGCCTTCCCATAACAGGTACTACCCCCTGCCTCCATTCAGCCAAAACAGCGTCGACAGCTCCCTCCTCTTGAGGTGTTTTAGCTCTACCCAAGCCAGTAGAGCTCTGCTTTGCCCCAGGGTTATCCAGGCACGGAGGAGGGAAGTGCAGGCAGAAGACCTCCTTACCAGGTCTGCCACCGTCTTTTGCATGTACTCGGTGCACTTCTCCACCTCGTTTTTGGGACCTCGGAGTTGGACGATGTCACTCTTGTGTGCAGGGTCTGGGAAGTTGATGATAACCTGCAGGAGCGGTCATTTAGAGTTAGCTCAAGCAAAAGCAAGAACCCTTGTGTCAGACACATGCAAAGGTTGGGGGGATCCTACACATGCCCTTTTCCCATTCAGAAAAGGGGAACCGTGTTAGCGGCCTCTGGCTAAAAGAACTATCTTCTCAGACACTTGCGCTACAGAGCCACTAAAGTTACGACTTCTGTGACGACAGGCCTACTACCCATGTAGGCAAGAACCCCTCTGGATTCCTCCTCTCCTACAAAGCCTTACCTCTGGGAATTGCTCCCGGATTTCCCAGACCCGCTCAGCCTTCTGCCCAGTGATGGTCCGGTGGAATTTCTGCTCAACGATTAGGTCCGCAGCGTGTTCATTTTCCTGACGGGAACAGAGGGCACACTGAGTGTTCAGCCGGAGAGCCGTCTACTTTGACTTAGCGGTTTGCTGCCCGACGGTTTACTTGCCAGCACTGTCCCTCTTTTCTCCAGACCAAATTCACTCTGCGTTGACAGAGAAGGGCTACCCGAGGGAACAGGGGAAGACATTTGTGAAGAGGAACTTGCACTTGTCATGAGATCCAAGTGCTCCGTGGGCAAGGGGCACACACTCGCACCAGAAGGTTACAAGGGAACACGAGAGCCCAAACCCTGCAGTCTCCCAAACATCACGTCCTACCCACTCACCATACGGGAAGCGAGTTCCAGCAGCTCGCTCTTGGCCTGTGGGACCCCCTGTGGGTCTCCTTCCATTCTGATCGGGTTGCTCTTCTCGTTGTCCGGGGGAATGCGCACAGACACCTTGTACAGATCCTTCATCCTGTTAACTTCGAGGCAAGGACTGTGGTGACGCCGTCTGCTAGGCAAAGACCTGGAAGCAAGGCACCTGGATTATCACTGCTCAGAGGCTGATGAAGAAGTAAAGCCGCCTCTGGGAAGGGCTCGGTGGGGTAGGGTTGAGCCAGGGGAAATTGCCTCTTCCCCCTGGAGTTCAGCGAGAGCAGACCTGTGCCACACGAGAGCCTGTCCAAGTAAATACCGTGGCATCTACAGAGCCCATTGTTCCCTTGTCAGAGCGAGGCGTGTTTCTTCCCCAAACAGTATCACATTTAGAGCAGAGGATAATCGTTCCTTTCTACCCCAAACTCTTGGCTGGGGACACGTTGCAGTGCTATCAAACTAGCAGACCGCAACAAGGCTTTAGCGTTGGCCATATTCTACTGCCGGTGCTGTAGCACCTTCCTCCAGAGGCCAGACCACACTGCTCCTCCTCCAGCTGACACCCTCTCCCACAAGCCACAGGGCTATTTAACCCCTTAGCGGGAACCACCTACACCTGCACATCGCCCATGTCAATCAACCCACTGCCTCTGAGGCAAGGCCACAGCTGCGTGTTATCAATGCTAATCAACCCACCGCCTTCATTCCTCTACAGGGAGAAGCTCACCAAGCACATTTCCACCACCCACAACTGGCTGCTAAAATGTCATTCGCACAGAGCAACATGTGGAAAAAAAAAAAAAAAAAAATTCCTCCAGGACACATCAAAGTAATTCCACTACTGTTCAGGCTCCCAAGGTACTTTCACCCGTTCAAGCCATCGCAAGGCCTGACGGCCCATTTCTCTCCTTGTACCACCACCACTCCAGAAAAGCAGAGGAAATGTGATGGAGACAGCACACTGGGTGAGCTACAGAGCCCCTGATACCATCTACTAAACACGAAGAGTGTGAGCATGGGAAGGACTAGAAAGGCACTCCACTTACCGTTTAGCTGCTTTCTTGCCAATGAGGTGTCGGTGGAATTGGTGGTCAGCCTTGATTATTGCGTAATCCGTCCCGTGGATCTAAAAAGAATTATATCTTTTATATCTATCTATATATGTATGGATGTACATTATTTTATATTATATATATAGGGCCAGGTAGGACAGGCCACCGCTTCTGTCTCGTGCCCTAAGTAACTGCCTACTGCCACTATTGGCACTGACTCACCAGCGGTCAGCTACAAGCACTTCTGCTCTTCAGCAGAGCACAAGCATTCCTCTGCTTTGAGAAGAGAGCATTGTGCTCATGAAACATTGAAAAGACTGACTTCTATGCCTCTCCAGCTATAACCAAGAGAATCCTTCCTTCTCCGCACCAAAAAAATTAATGCTGACTTTTCAAGGATGCTATGGATGAGGTTCATAACCAAGGGGTGTCATCCACCTGGCCACACAATTTGTCTCCTGCAAGTTCGATTAAGCATGCCAAGACATCCTATGGATGTGACAAACACCTCATCACCTCTGCTCTGTTGCCCCTTCTTCCCCCAGTTTCTTACTGGAACTAGTAACTCCAGCTCACCAGTTCCTTGAGCATGGCTTCAATCGGTTCCTGAGCCACATGCACATCTTCTGTAGGTCCTTCCAAAGTGATGTTATCCTGTGGCGAGCAGCCTCACAGTTTGCCCTCTTGCCTGTGCTAACAATTGTCTCCGAGTTGCTGTTCTTTGCTGGGAGATCAATTATGGTGTTGCTTTCTTTACGGATCTGCCACAAAGGGAAAAAAAAAAAAAAATCATCTCAGAAGTGTCCCATGTCAGAAGAAAAAGCCTCGCAGGCTATATTGGACATCACCAATGGGCAGGAGAGAGCATCCAGTGGGATTTTGCTGCAGGCAGTGATCATCACGAGCACTTGAGTTAGGAGCAATATCTCACCTTCTTGATGTTGGCACCTCCTTTCCCCACGATGTTCTTGTGGAACTGTTTGCAGATGGGGACAGAAATAGAAAAGCTGTTTTCAACCTAAGGGAGAAAGGAAGGGAGAACTGAAGATTACACTGTCGTGGCAAGGGAGGCCCGACTTCAGGAACTCTGATAAACGAGCTTTTGAAAAGAGGCTTAGACCCAAGGAAGTTCTCTATACGAGGGACTTGTAAGACTAAACAAAGGCAAGGACGTTCCCCTATAGCCTTCCCATAACAGGTACTACCCCCTGCCTCCATTCAGCCAAAACAGCGTCGACAGCTCCCTCCTCTTGAGGTGTTTTAGCTCTACCCAAGCCAGTAGAGCTCTGCTTTGCCCCAGGGTTATCCAGGCACGGAGGAGGGAAGTGCAGGCAGAAGACCTCCTTACCAGGTCTGCCACCGTCTTTTGCATGTACTCGGTGCACTTCTCCACCTCGTTTTTGGGACCTCGGAGTTGGACGATGTCACTCTTGTGTGCAGGGTCTGGGAAGTTGATGATAACCTGCAGGAGCGGTCATTTAGAGTTAGCTCAAGCAAAAGCAAGAACCCTTGTGTCAGACACATGCAAAGGTTGGGGGGATCCTACACATGCCCTTTTCCCATTCAGAAAAGGGGAACCGTGTTAGCGGCCTCTGGCTAAAAGAACTATCTTCTCAGACACTTGCGCTACAGAGCCACTAAAGTTACGACTTCTGTGACGACAGGCCTACTACCCATGTAGGAAAGAACCCCTCTGGATTCCTCCTCTCCTACAAAGCCTTACCTCAGGGAATTGCTCCCGGATTTCCCAGATCCGCTCAGCCTTCTGCCCAGTGATGGTCCGGTGGAATTTCTGCTCAATGATTAGGTCCGCAGCGTGTTCATTTTCCTGACGGGAACAGAGGGCACACTGAGTGTTCAGCCGGAGAGCCGTCTACTTTGACTTAGCGGTTTGCTGCCCGACGGTTTACTTGCCAGCACTGTCCCTCTTTTCTCCAGACCAAATTCACTCTGCGTTGACAGAGAAGGGCTACCCGAGGGAACAGGGGAAGACATTTGTGAAGAGGAACTTGCACTTGTCATGAGATCCAAGTGCTCCGTGGGCAAGGGGCACACACTCGCACCAGAAGGTTACAAGGGAACACGAGAGCCCAAACCCTGCAGTCTCCCAAACATCACGTCCTACCCACTCACCATACGGGAAGCGAGTTCCAGCAGCTCGCTCTTGGCCTGTGGGACCCCCTGTGGGTCTCCTTCCATTCTGATCGGGTTGCTCTTCTCATTGTCCGGGGGAATGCGCACAGACACCTTGTACAGATCCTTCATCCTGTTCACTTCGAGGCAAGGACTGTGGTGACGCCGTCTGCTAGGCAAAGACCTGGAAGCAAGGCACCTGGATTATCACTGCTCAGAGGCTGATGAAGAAGTAAAGCCGCCTCTGGGAAGGGCTCGGTGGGGTAGGGTTGAGCCAGGGGAAATTGCCTCTTCCCCCTGGAGTTCAGCGAGAGCAGACCTGTGCCACACGAGAGCCTGTCCAAGTAAATACCGTGGCATCTACAGAGCCCATTGTTCCCTTGTCAGAGCCAGGCGTGTTTCTTCCCCAAACAGTATCACATTTAGAGCAGAGGATAATCGTTCCTTTCTACCCCAAACTCTTGGCTGGGGACACGTTGCAGTGCTATCAAACTAGCAGACCGCAACAAGGCTTTAGCGTTGGCCATATTCTACTGCCGGTGCTGTAGCACCTTCCTCCAGAGGCCAGACCACACTGCTCCTCCTCCAGCTGACACCCTCTCCCACAAGCCACAGGGCTATTTAACCCCTTAGCGGGAACCACCTACACCTGCACATCGCCCATGTCAATCAACCCACTGCCTCTGAGGCAAGGCCACAGCTGCGTGTTATCAATGCTAATCAACCCACCGCCTTCATTCCTCTACAGGGAGAAGCTCACCAAGCACATTTCCACCACCCACAACTGGCTGCTAAACTGTCATTCGCACAGAGCAACGTGTGGAAAAAAAAAAAAAAAAAAATTCCTCCAGGACACATCAAAGTAATTCCACTACTGTTCAGGCTCCCAAGGTACTTTCACCCGTTCAAGCCATCGCAAGGCCTGACGGCCCATTTCTCTCCTTGTACCACCACCACTCCAGAAAAGCAGAGGAAATGTGATGGAGACAGCACACTGGGTGAGCTACAGAGCCCCTGATACCATCTACTAAACACGAAGAGTGTGAGCATGGGAAGGACTAGAAAGGCACTCCACTTACCGTTTAGCTGCTTTCTTGCCAATGAGGTGTCGGTGGAATTGGTGGTCAGCCTTGATTATTGCGTAATCCGTCCCGTGGATCTAAAAAGAATTATATCTTTTATATCTATCTATATATGTATGGATGTACATTATTTTATATTATAATATATAGGGCCAGGTAGGACAGGCCACCGCTTCTGTCTCGTGCCCTAAGTAACTGCCTACTGCCAGTATTGGCACTGACTCACCAGCGGTCAGCTACAAGCACTTCTGCTCTTCAGCAGAGCACAAGCATTCCTCTGCTTTGAGAAGAGAGCATTGTGCTCATGAAACATTGAAAAGACTCACTTCTATGCCTCTCCAGCTATAACCAAGAGAATCCTTCCTTCTCCGCACCAAAAAAATTAATGCTGACTTTTCAAGGATGCTATGGATGAGGTTCATAACCAAGGGGTGTCATCCACCTGGCCACACAATTTGTCTCCTGCAAGTTCGATTAAGCATGCCAAGACATCCTATGGATGTGACAAACACCTCATCACCTCTGCTCTGTTGCCCCTTCTTCCCCCAGTTTCTTACTGGAACTAGTAACTCCAGCTCACCAGTTCCTTGAGCATGGCTTCAATCTGTTCCTGAGCCACATGCACATCTTCTGTAGGTCCTTCCAAAGTGATGTTATCCTGTGGCGAGCAGCCTCACAGTTTGCCCTCTTGCCTGTGCTAACAATTGTCTCCGAGTTGCTGTTCTTTGCTGGGAGATCAATTTTGGTGTTGCTTTCTTTACGGATCTGCCACAAAGGGAAAAAAAAAAAAAATCATCTCAGAAGTGTCCCATGTCAGAAGAAAAAGCCTCGCAGGCTATATTGGACATCACCAATGGGCAGGAGAGAGCATCCAGTGGGATTTTGCTGCAGGCAGTGATCATCACGAGCACTTGAGTTAGGAGCAATATCTCACCTTCTTGATGTTGGCACCTCCTTTCCCCACGATGTTCTTGTGGAACTGTTTGCAGATGGGGACAGAAATAGAAAAGCTGTTTTCAACCTAAGGGAGAAAGGAAGGGAGAACTGAAGATTACACTGTCGTGGCAAGGGAGGCCCGACTTCAGGAACTCTGATAAACGAGCTTTTGAAAAGAGGCTTAGACCCAAGGAAGTTCTCTATACGAGGGACTTGTAAGACTAAACAAAGGCAAGGACGTTCCCCTATAGCCTTCCCATAACAGGTACTACCCCCTGCCTCCATTCAGCCAAAACAGCGTCGACAGCTCCCTCCTCTTGAGGTGTTTTAGCTCTACCCAAGCCAGTAGAGCTCTGCTTTGCCCCAGGGTTATCCAGGCACGGAGGAGGGAAGTGCAGGCAGAAGACCTCCTTACCAGGTCTGCCACCGTCTTTTGCATGTACTCGGTGCACTTCTCCACCTCGTTTTTGGGACCTCGGAGTTGGACGATGTCACTCTTGTGTGCAGGGTCTGGGAAGTTGATGATAACCTGCAGGAGCGGTCATTTAGAGTTAGCTCAAGCAAAAGCAAGAACCCTTGTGTCAGACACATGCAAAGGTTGGGGGGATCCTACACATGCCCTTTTCCCATTCAGAAAAGGGGAACCGTGTTAGCGGCCTCTGGCTAAAAGAACTATCTTCTCAGACACTTGCGCTACAGAGCCACTAAAGTTACGACTTCTGTGACGACAGGCCTACTACCCATGTAGGAAAGAACCCCTCTGGATTCCTCCTCTCCTACAAAGCCTTACCTCAGGGAATTGCTCCCGGATTTCCCAGATCCGCTCAGCCTTCTGCCCAGTGATGGTCCGGTGGAATTTCTGCTCAACGATTAGGTCCGCAGCGTGTTCATTTTCCTGACGGGAACAGAGGGCACACTGAGTGTTCAGCCGGAGAGCCGTCTACTTTGACTTAGCGGTTTGCTGCCCGACGGTTTACTTGCCAGCACTGTCCCTCTTTTCTCCAGACCAAATTCACTCTGCGTTGACAGAGAAGGGCTACCCGAGGGAACAGGGGAAGACATTTGTGAAGAGGAACTTGCACTTGTCATGAGATCCAAGTGCTCCGTGGGCAAGGGGCACACACTCGCACCAGAAGGTTACAAGGGAACACGAGAGCCCAAACCCTGCAGTCTCCCAAACATCACGTCCTACCCACTCACCATACGGGAAGCGAGTTCCAGCAGCTCGCTCTTGGCCTGTGGGACCCCCTGTGGGTCTCCTTCCATTCTGATCGGGTTGCTCTTCTCGTTGTCCGGGGGAATGCGCACAGACACCTTGTACAGATCCTTCATCCTGTTCACTTCGAGGCAAGGACTGTGGTGACGCCGTCTGCTAGGCAAAGACCTGGAAGCAAGGCACCTGGATTATCACTGCTCAGAGGCTGATGAAGAAGTAAAGCCGCCTCTGGGAAGGGCTCGGTGGGGTAGGGTTGAGCCAGGGGAAATTGCCTCTTCCCCCTGGAGTTCAGCGAGAGCAGACCTGTGCCACACGAGAGCCTGTCCAAGTAAATACCGTGGCATCTACAGAGCCCATTGTTCCCTTGTCAGAGCCAGGCGTGTTTCTTCCCCAAACAGTATCACATTTAGAGCAGAGGATAATCGTTCCTTTCTACCCCAAACTCTTGGCTGGGGACACGTTGCAGTGCTATCAAACTAGCAGACCGCAACAAGGCTTTAGCGTTGGCCATATTCTACTGCCGGTGCTGTAGCACCTTCCTCCAGAGGCCAGACCACACTGCTCCTCCTCCAGCTGACACCCTCTCCCACAAGCCACAGGGCTATTTAACCCCTTAGCGGGAACCAGCTACACCTGCACATCGCCCATGTCAATCAACCCACTGCCTCTGAGGCAAGGCCACAGCTGCGTGTTATCAATGCTAATCAACCCACCGCCTTCATTCCTCTACAGGGAGAAGCTCACCAAGCACATTTCCACCACCCACAACTGGCTGCTAAACTGTCATTCGCACAGAGCAACGTGTGGAAAAAAAAAAAAAAAAAAATTCCTCCAGGACACATCAAAGTAATTCCACTACTGTTCAGGCTCCCAAGGTACTTTCACCCGTTCAAGCCATCGCAAGGCCTGACGGCCCATTTCTCTCCTTGTACCACCACCACTCCAGAAAAGCAGAGGAAATGTGATGGAGACAGCACACTGGGTGAGCTACAGAGCCCCTGATACCATCTACTAAACACGAAGAGTGTGAGCATGGGAAGGACTAGAAAGGCACTCCACTTACCGTTTAGCTGCTTTCTTGCCAATGAGGTGTCGGTGGAATTGGTGGTCAGCCTTGATTATTGCGTAATCCGTCCCGTGGATCTAAAAAGAATTATATCTTTTATATCTATCTATATATGTATGGATGTACATTATTTTATATTATAATATATAGGGCCAGGTAGGACAGGCCACCGCTTCTGTCTCGTGCCCTAAGTAACTGCCTACTGCCACTATTGGCACTGACTCACCAGCGGTCAGCTACAAGCACTTCTGCTCTTCAGCAGAGCACAAGCATTCCTCTGCTTTGAGAAGAGAGCATTGTGCTCATGAAACATTGAAAAGACTGACTTCTATGCCTCTCCAGCTATAACCAAGAGAATCCTTCCTTCTCCGCACCAAAAAAATTAATGCTGACTTTTCAAGGATGCTATGGATGAGGTTCATAACCAAGGGGTGTCATCCACCTGGCCACACAATTTGTCTCCTGCAAGTTCGATTAAGCATGCCAAGACATCCTATGGATGTGACAAACACCTCATCACCTCTGCTCTGTTGCCCCTTCTTCCCCCAGTTCCTGTTCTCCTTCATAATACCTAGTTGTTCTCTCATTATGAATCCTCCCTTCCCCTTATCAGTGTCAATGGAATCATCGTTCCATGGACAATGAGTCGTCCCTTTCCCCCGCTTGGTCCGAGAGTATTACCTCTGTTCAGTGGCTTGATCCAGGGTGATAGTGCTCGTTCTAGGCGCTGTAAAAAGCGAAATCTATATCCTATGTCCTGATTTTGGGTATCTAACATTAATGCAAAACAGTAATCCTCACACAGTTTATATTTCATTCTGTAGCGTCGGTGTCGGTATCAGCTGCCTGCGGTAAAGGTTCACGGAAAGGTCTTACATTCTTCGCTGGGATCCATCTAGGTCCTTTTTCTGTAGAGACACAAGCATAACCTTTTCCCCGTGTAACAAGAGGATATGGTCCCATAATTTTACCTGTTTCTGCATCTCGGACCGATACCGGGCCTTTAACCCGTGCCTCGACGGAGGTAGCTGCAGTGAAACGTCGACCTATCGGTGGGTCGTTATCTATTAAAGAACAATTCAAAAAATTAAAAACATACAACGCTTTCTGTAACCGTTCCTCGGGAACAGCCATGCCCATTCCCCCTTTTTGTTGTTGTCATAAACGTTTCAGAGACCGATGAGACCCTTCAATGAGAGATCGACCGGTGGGGGAATGAGCAATGCCGGTAATATGAGTTCTACCCCATAGGGCAAAAGAGGTTTTTACAGTTGTTGAAACGTAAAGATAAAGACCGACAACGGTCCAGCTTAAGGGAATACCTAAAGCAGCAAAAGCACGCATTAAATGTCTACGAACAGCTCGTGCCTTTTCTCCTGTGTGACACGAGGCAACCAAGGCACCTGAAAATGTATCAATGGAAGAGTGGATATATTTAAGGCTACCAAATTCAGAATCATGCGTGACATCTGTTTGCCATAACGGTAGGCTTTGTAATCCTCTAGGATTAACTCCTGCAGCAACTGATGGGAAAGAATGTTTTTGACAATCGGGACAGACAGCAATAATACTTGATGCTTGTTGAGCAGCAAGGCCAAACTGTCGCTTAAGAGCTCCAGCGTTTCGATGGAAAAAAAGAGTGCCTTCGCTTAGCTTGTGCAATACGGTCTGGCAGTACTTGAACTGGTCACGGCAATAGGTCAGCTCGTCGATTGCCTTCTGCAAGAAAACCAGGTAGCGAGGTATGAGACCTAATATGCATAACAAAATAAGGCGCAGATCGAGAGTCCAAAAGGAAAATAAGTTCCTGTAACAGGGTAAAGGGTTGTGAATGCAAAACACTCCGCAGCACAGAAGCTTCAGCTCGTGGAACAATACCTGCAACATAAGCAGAATCAGTAACAAGGTGGAGTGGTACATTCCATTCTCGGAAAACACGAACAACTGCATTCAGTTCTCCTGTTTGAGGTGAACCGGAGACCGTCTCTATGTCCGAATCCCATTGCCTCCGTTGATCATCCCACCACAGAAGAACAGATTTATGCGATTGGCCCGATCCATCTGTAAACACAGTAAGCGCCGGTAAGGGTTGTTCGCTTCTTCTGGGTTTTAACATCAGACGAAAATCAACGTTAAACAGTTTGTGTGAAGGTGGATGGGAAGTTATTCGACCTGTATGTTCTCGCCCGGCACCTCCCCGGGACCTACAGCTTGACAAACTATTGCTGTACAATTCAACCACGAGAACCTCTAACACCTTTACCGCTCAAACCTAGCCTTCTCCTTAACATCTTATATATCCCATAAACACCACCTACCCAAAACCTCAGCACTAAAATCATATTAACCCAAACCCCCCATACACACACGCCCCTAAGACTATAGGCGCCCAAACAGCCAACGAAACCAACGAAGCCAACGAAACCACGTCCCCGTAGCTTACAATCCAAAGCGTGGCACTGAAGATGCCAAGATGGCGTCCAATATGAAAGCCGAGGACAAAAGACTTAGCCCTAACCTTACGGTTGGCTCCTGCTAGACCTAGACGTGCAAGTATCTGCGGCCCAGTGTAAATGCCCTAGGCCTCCTGCTAAGACCGAAGGAGCAGGCATCAGGCACACGCTACCAACTGCAGCCCAAGACGCCTTGCTCAGCCACACCCCCACGGGCACTCAGCAGTAATTAACAGTAAGCAAGAAGCGCAAGCTTGACTTAGTCACGGCAACCTTCAGGGTTGGTAAATCTCGTGCCAGCCGCCGCGGTCACACCAGAAACCCAAGCCAACAGTCACACGGCGTAGAGAGCGGACCAGAGCCTGTCAGAATAACTAGGAAACCGAAACACAACTAAGCTGTCGTAAGCCCGAGATACCCCTAAGGCCAACCTAAAGATGATCCTAGTAAACCTGACTGCGGCCAATGAAGAGACGGGACGCAGCTTGATGCAAGCAAATGTCAATGCGTTGTGCAGAAGCACGAGGTTTTATACGCTTGCAGAAGCTGCGCGTTTTAAACCAATTGCTTCTTGAGGCTAAGCCTTGCATACTAGGCAATCCCTGATTGGTGGTTAACTACCGGCACTTAACAGCAAGGTGTTACCTTTCCTTGGCGCCATCCGTCTCCCACTCCCCTGTGCTCTGTAACCATGCCCCATCATGTTGTTAATTGTTGTCTAGACAAGCTCGAGCACACTCCCCTCAGCTGACCGATTGCCACGCGTGGTCCTAGTTTCCAGCCCGCTCCTGCACCTCCCCCTTCCTGTTGCACAAAAGAACCTTTGAAAGCGAACGAGGAAAAACAAGGCCTAAGCAACAGAACAAATAAAAAACCAACTAAGACATATTATCACTGTCAAAATAACCCACTGCCTTTGTTCCGTACAATTCTACAATTTCCCCTTTTTGTTTTTGAACAGCTAGTACCAGGTTTGCCATGTTCCGCAGGGCCCTTGCAAACATGACAGCAACCAAGGTAATAGCAAACAAACAACACTGCCAATCGAGTGAATGGATGCCAGAAAAGGCTGAAATTTTCTCAGATTTTGATAACATGTTGCTGCAGTGGGGCGCCTAAAATCCACGCAGCACATACCATCAAAATCCTCACAGCCACGTCCTTGAACCAACAACAAAAAGCAGCGGCAATTTTGACTCACATGCTTAACTGCCTACCAAACAAGGTGATTGAACTCTTTAATGCTTTCCCTGCTGTTACTCTGCATAAGAGAAGAAGCGCTGCGACACGTTCCCATCCTAGCCTCCTACTACATTAGCATCTACAGAAAGACAATGCTCGACATGCAAAGTGTAAACAACATCACCTTCTTTTGGATTAACGTTATACGTAGGCGGAAGGGCACACCAAACAAGAACCGTTTCCGTCAAAAAGTTCGAAACATAGCATGCCTTCTCTGAACATACCTCTGGGGTCATCCCCTTCATTCCCTCCTTTTGATGCAAAGAGAGACACTTTACCCTAACAGAGAAGCCCCTGTTTACATCTCTGAGCCAGGACACAAGCCGCAGCTGTGCGCGCCACCAGGCTCAGGGCAGAAACCACTCCTGTAGTTACCTAACTAGATATCTCGACAAGCGTGCAGACACCTATTAAACACTAAATAACCATGTTTATCGTTCCTGTTCTCCTTCGTAATACCTAGTTGTTCTCTCATGATGAATCCTCCCTTCCCCTTATCAGTGTCAATGGAATCATCGTTCCATGGACAATGAGTCGTCCCGTTCCCCCGCTTGGTCCGAGAGTATTACCTCTGTTCAGTGGCTTGATCCAGGGTGAT
Source organism: Falco biarmicus (assembly GCF_023638135.1). Taxonomy (NCBI): domain Eukaryota; kingdom Metazoa; phylum Chordata; class Aves; order Falconiformes; family Falconidae; genus Falco; species Falco biarmicus. The sequence continues at coordinate 37,447 of NW_026611991.1, read as the reverse complement.
AGTGCTCGTTCTAGGCGCTGTAAAAAGCGAAATCTATATCCTATGTCCTGATTTTGGGTATCTAACATTAATGCAAAACAGTAATCCTCACACAGTTTTTATTTCATTCTGTAGCGTCGGTGTCGGTATCGGCTGCCTGCGGTAAAGGTTCACGGAAAGGTCTTACATTCTTCGCTGGGATCCATCGAGGTCCTTTTTCTGTAGAGACACAAGCATAACCTTTTCCCCGTGTAACAAGAGGATATGGTCCCATAATTTTACCTGTTTCTGCATCTCGGACCGATACCGGGCCTTTAACCCGTGCCTCGACGGAGGTAGCTGCAGTGAAACGTCGACCTATCGGTGGGTCGTTATCTATTCAAGAACAATTCAAAAAATTAAAAACATACAACGCTTTCTGTAACCGTTCCTCGGGAATAGCCATGCCCATTCCCCCTTTTTGTTGTTGTCATAAACGTTTCAGAGACCGATGAGACCCTTCAATGAGAGATCGACCGGTGGGGGAATGAGCAATGCCGGTAATGTGAGTTCTACCCCATAGGGCAAAAGAGGTTTTTACAGTTGTTGAAACGTAAAGATAAAGACCGACAACGGTCCAGCTTAAGGGAATACCTAAAGCAGCAAAAGCACGCATTAAATGTCTACGAACAGCTCGTGCCTTTTCTCCTGTGTGACACGAGGCAACCAAGGCACCTGAAAATGTATCAATGGAAGAGTGGATATATTTAAGGCTACCAAATTCAGAATCATGCGTGACATCTGTTTGCCATAACGGTAGGCTTTGTAATCCTCTAGGATTAACTCCTGCAGCAACTGATGGGAAAGAATGTTTTTGACAGTCGGGACAGACAGCAATAATACTTGATGCTTGTTGAGCAGCAAGGCCAAACTGTCGCTTAAGAGCTCCAGCGTTTCGATGGAAAAAAAGAGTGCCTTCGCTTAGCTTGTGCAATACGGTCTGGCAGTACTTGAACTGGTCACGGCAATAGGTCAGCTCGTCGATTGCCTTCTGCAAGAAAACCAGGTAGCGAGGTATGAGACCTAATATGCATAACAAAATAAGGCGCAGATCGAGAGTCCAAAAGGAAAATAAGTTCCTGTAACAGGGTAAAGGGTTGTGAATGCGAAACACTCCGCAGCACAGAAGCTTCAGCTCGTGGAACAATACCTGCAACATAAGCAGAATCAGTAACAAGGTGGAGTGGTACATTCCATTCTCGGAAAACACGAACAACTGCATTCAGTTCTCCTGGTTGAGGTGAACCGGAGACCGTCTCTATGTCCGAATCCCATTGTCTCCGTTGAAAACCTTAGGAAGACAGGAATTGAACCTGCACAGAAGAGATCAAAGCGCTCCATACTCCCCTTACATTACTTCCCAGTAGGGTCAGCTAAACAAAAGCTATCGGGCCCATACCCCGAAAATGATGGTTTAACCTCTTCCTCTACTAAATGAGCCCCGTCACAAAACTAACGTTCTCCTTAAGCCTTCTACTAGGAACAACCATCACAATTTCAAGCAACCACTGACTGCTAGCCTGGCCTGGACTAGAAATCAACACCCTTGCCATTATCCCCTTCCTTTCAAAATCACACCACCCTCGAGCTATGGAAGCTGCAATCAAATACTTTCTCGTCCAAGCAACCGCCTCCGCATTAATCCTCTTCTCAAGCACAATCAACGCACAGTTCACCGGACAATGAGACATTCCGCGACTAAGCCACCCAACAGCCTCCCTACTACTAACTACAGCAGTCGCAATAAAACTAGGCCTAGTACCCTTTCACTTCCGATGTCCAGAGGTCATACAAGGCTCACCTATAACCACTGCCCTACTCGTCTCTACATGAATAAAACTCCCCCCACTCACTCTTCTTTTCTTAACTGCCCCCTCACTGAACCCACTCCTACTGACAACCGTGGCCATTGCATCCGCAGCCATCGGAGGGCGAACAGGACTTAACCAAACACAAATCCGAAAAGTCCTAGCTTTCTCATCGATCGCCCACCTAGGCTGAATAACCATCATCCTCATATACAACCCCAAGCTAACATTAATAACCTTCTACCTATACTCCTTAAGAACCGCCTCCATTTTCTTAGCCCTCAACACAACCAACTCCTCAAAACTATCCACAATAATAACCTCCTGAACAAAAATACCATCGCTAAACGCATCCTTGACGCTAGCACTACTATCCCTAGCCGGCCTGCCCCCACTCCCTGGCTTTTTACCAAAATGACTCATTATCCAGGAACTAACTAAGCAAGAGATATCAACCGCAGCCATAATTATTTCAATACTCTCCCTACAAGGTTTATTTTTCTACCTACGCCTTGCATATTGCTCCACACTCCCACCAAACACTACAAGCTTCATAAAACAATGATACAATAACAAATCCACAGGCACACCAATTGCTACCTTAATTTCTCTGTCAGTCCTCCTTCTCCCCCCTTCTCCCGCAATCCTGACCGTTACCTAAGAAACTTAGGATCCCCTGCCTACCAAACCGAAGGCCTTCAAAGCCTTAACTAAGAGTTAAATCCTCTTAGTTTCTGCCCACACCACTAAGGCCCGCAGGACACTAAACCTGCACCATCTAAATGCAACGCAGATACTCTAATTCAGCTAGGGCCTCCACGATAAGCCTAGACAGACGGGCCTCGATCCCATAAACTTCTAATTAACAGCTAGACGCTCAAACCAACGAGCTTCTGTCTACCAGACTCCGGCACACTCTCAGCGTACATCAATGAGTTTGCAACTCAACATGAACTTCACCACAGAGTCGATAAGAAGAGGAATTCAACCTCTGTAAAAAGGACTACAGCCTAACGCCTAAACACTCAGCCACCTGACCCGTGACCTTCATCAACCGATGACTAGTTTCAACAAACCACAATGACATCGGCACCCTATACCTACTCTTCGGAGCATGGGCAGGCATAGCCGAGTACCGCCCTCAGCCTCCTTATTCGAGCAGAACTTGGCCAACCAGGAACTCTCCTAGGAGACGACCAAATCTACAATGTCATCATCACCGCCCATGCCTTCGTAAGAATCTTCTTCACAGTTATAGCCATTATAATCGAAGGGTTTGGAAACTGACTAGTCCCCCTTATAATTGGAGCCCCAGACATAGCATTCCCCCGCATAAACAACATCGGTTTCTGAACTACTTCCTCCGTCCTTCCTACTGCTCCTAGCGTCCTCCACAGTAGAAGCTGGAGTCGGAACAGGATGAACCATATACCCGCCCCTAGCAGGCAACCTAGCCCATGCTGGCGCCTCAGTAGACCTAGCCATCTTCTCCCTACACCTCGCAGGTGTGTCTTCCATCTTAGGGGCCATCAACTTTAACACAACAGCCATTAACATAACCCCCCCTGCCTTATCGCAACATCCAACTCCCCTATTCGTATGATCCATACTCCTAGTGCCCTCACTTCCAGTCCTGGCCGCCGGCATCACCATACTACTGACTGACCGAAACCTAAACACTACATTCTTTGACCCCGCTGGAGGGGGAGACCCCATTCTCTACCAGCACCTGTTCTGATTCTTTGGCCACCAGGAAGTTTACATCTTAATCCTTCACGGCTTTGGAATCATCTCACATGTTGTAACGTATTACGCAGGCAAAAAAGAACCATTCGGCTACATAGGAATAGTCTGAGCTATACTATCGATTGGATTCCTGGGCTTTGTCATATGAGCCCACCACATATTCACTGTCGGAATAGACGTAGACAGCCGATCATACTTCATCTCCGCCACTATAATCATCGCCATCCCAACCGGCATTCAGGTATTCAGCTGACTAGCCACACCACACGGAGGCACCATCAAATGAGATCCACCGATACTGTGAGCCTTGGGCTTCATCTTCCTCTTCACACTTGCCAATAAGGTGTCGGTGGAATTGGTGCTCAGCCTTGATTACTGCGTAATCCACCCCGTGGATCTAAAAAGAATTTTATATATATATAATATTGTACGCACCTACATACATATATATATTATATAGGGCCAGGTAGGACAGGCCACCGCTTCTGTCTCGTGCCCTAAGTAACTGCCTACTGCCAGTATTGGCACTGACTCACCAGCGGTCAGCTACAAGCACTTCTGCTCTTCAGCAGAGCACAAGCATTCCTCTGCTTTGAGAAGAGAGCATTGTGCTCATGAAACATTGAAAAGACTGACTTCTATGCCTCTCCAGCTATAACCAAGAGAATCCTTCCTTCTCCGCACCAAAAAAATTAATGCTGACTTTTCAAGGATGCTATGGATGAGTTTCATAACCAAGGGGTGTCATCCACCTGGCCACACAATTTGTCTCCTGCAAGTTCGATTAAGCATGCCAAGACATCCTATGGATGTGACAAACACCTCATCACCTCTGCTCTGTTGCCCCTTCTTCCCCCAGTTTCTTACTGGAACTAGTAACTCCAGCTCACCAGTTCCTTGAGCATGGCTTCAATCTGTTCCTGAGCCACATGCACATCTTCTGTAGGTCCTTCCAAAGTGATGTTATCCTGTGGCGAGCAGCCTCACAGTTTGCCCTCTTGCCTGTGCTAACAATTGTCTCCGAGTTGCTGTTCTTTGCTGGGAGATCAATTATGGTGTTGCTTTCTTTACGGATCTGCCATAAAGAAAAAAAAAAAAAATCATCTCAGAAGCGTCCCATGTCAGAAGAAAAAGCCTCGCAGGCTATATTGGACATCACCAATGGGCAGGAGAGAGCATCCAGTGGGATTTTGCTGCAGGCAGTGATCATCACGAGCACTTGAGTTAGGAGCAATATCTCACCTTCTTGATGTTGGCACCTCCTTTCCCCACGATGTTCTTGTGGAACTGTTTGCAGATGGGGACAGAAATAGAAAAGCTGTTTTCAACCTAAGGGAGAAAGGAAGGGAGAACTGAAGATTACACTGTCGTGGCAAGGGAGGCCCGACTTCAGGAACTCTGATAAACGAGCTTTTGAAAAGAGGCTTAGACCCAAGGAAGTTCTCTATACGAGGGACTTGTAAGACTAAACAAAGGCAAGGACGTTCCCCTATAGCCTTCCCATAACAGGTACTACCCCCTGCCTCCATTCAGCCAAAACAGCGTCGACAGCTCCCTCCTCTTGAGGTGTTTTAGCTCTACCCAAGCCAGTAGAGCTCTGCTTTGCCCCAGGGTTATCCAGGCACGGAGGAGGGAAGTGCAGGCAGAAGACCTCCTTACCAGGTCTGCCACCGTCTTTTGCATGTACTCGGTGCACTTCTCCACCTCGTTTTTGGGACCTCGGAGTTGGACGATGTCACTCTTGTGTGCAGGGTCTGGGAAGTTGATGATAACCTGCAGGAGCGGTCATTTAGAGTTAGCTCAAGCAAAAGCAAGAACCCTTGTGTCAGACACATGCAAAGGTTGGGGGGATCCTACACATGCCCTTTTCCCATTCAGAAAAGGGGAACCGTGTTAGCGGCCTCTGGCTAAAAGAACTATCTTCTCAGACACTTGCGCTACAGAGCCACTAAAGTTACGACTTCTGTGACGACAGGCCTACTACCCATGTAGGAAAGAACCCCTCTGGATTCCTCCTCTCCTACAAAGCCTTACCTCTGGGAATTGCTCCCGGATTTCCCAGACCCGCTCAGCCTTCTGCCCAGTGATGGTCCGGTGGAATTTCTGCTCAACGATTAGGTCCGCAGCGTGTTCATTTTCCTGACGGGAACAGAGGGCACACTGAGTGTTCAGCCGGAGAGCCGTCTACTTTGACTTAGCGGTTTGCTGCCCGACGGTTTACTTGCCAGCACTGTCCCTCTTTTCTCCAGACCAAATTCACTCTGCGTTGACAGAGAAGGGCTACCCGAGGGAACAGGGGAAGACATTTGTGAAGAGGAACTTGCACTTGTCATGAGATCCAAGTGCTCCGTGGGCAAGGGGCACACACTCGCACCAGAAGGTTACAAGGGAACACGAGAGCCCAAACCCTGCAGTCTCCCAAACATCACGTCCTACCCACTCACCATACGGGAAGCGAGTTCCAGCAGCTCGCTCTTGGCCTGTGGGACCCCCTGTGGGTCTCCTTCCATTCTGATCGGGTTGCTCTTCTCGTTGTCCGGGGGAATGCGCACAGACACCTTGTACAGATCCTTCATCCTGTTCACTTCGAGGCAAGGACTGTGGTGACGCCGTCTGCTAGGCAAAGACCTGGAAGCAAGGCACCTGGATTATCACTGCTCAGAGGCTGATGAAGAAGTAAAGCCGCCTCTGGGAAGGGCTCGGTGGGGTAGGGTTGAGCCAGGGGAAATTGCCTCTTCCCCCTGGAGTTCAGCGAGAGCAGACCTGTGCCACACGAGAGCCTGTCCAAGTAAATACCGTGGCATCTACAGAGCCCATTGTTCCCTTGTCAGAGCCAGGCGTGTTTCTTCCCCAAACAGTATCACATTTAGAGCAGAGGATAATCGTTCCTTTCTACCCCAAACTCTTGGCTGGGGACACGTTGCAGTGCTATCAAACTAGCAGACCGCAACAAGGCTTTAGCGTTGGCCATATTCTACTGCCGGTGCTGTAGCACCTTCCTCCAGAGGCCAGACCACACTGCTCCTCCTCCAGCTGACACCCTCTCCCACAAGCCACAGGGCTATTTAACCCCTTAGCGGGAACCAGCTACACCTGCACATCGCCCATGTCAATCAACCCACTGCCTCTGAGGCAAGGCCACAGCTGCGTGTTATCAATGCTAATCAACCCACCGCCTTCATTCCTCTACAGGGAGAAGCTCACCAAGCACATTTCCACCACCCACAACTGGCTGCTAAACTGTCATTCGCACAGAGCAACGTGTGGAAAAAAAAAAAAAAAAAAAATTCCTCCAGGACACATCAAAGTAATTCCACTACTGTTCAGGCTCCCAAGGTACTTTCACCCGTTCAAGCCATCGCAAGGCCTGACGGCCCATTTCTCTCCTTGTACCACCACCACTCCAGAAAAGCAGAGGAAATGTGATGGAGACAGCACACTGGGTGAGCTACAGAGCCCCTGATACCATCTACTAAACACGAAGAGTGTGAGCATGGGAAGGACTAGAAAGGCACTCCACTTACCGTTTAGCTGCTTTCTTGCCAATGAGGTGTCGGTGGAATTGGTGGTCAGCCTTGATTATTGCGTAATCCGTCCCGTGGATCTAAAAAGAATTATATCTTTTATATCTATCTATATATGTATGGATGTACATTATTTTATATTATAATATATAGGGCCAGGTAGGACAGGCCACCGCTTCTGTCTCGTGCCCTAAGTAACTGCCTACTGCCACTATTGGCACTGACTCACCAGCGGTCAGCTACAAGCACTTCTGCTCTTCAGCAGAGCACAAGCATTCCTCTGCTTTGAGAAGAGAGCATTGTGCTCATGAAACATTGAAAAGACTTACTTCTACGCCTCTCCAGCTATAACCAAGAGAATCCTTCCTTCTCCGCACCAAAAAAAATAATGCTGACTTTTCAAGGATGCTATGGATGAGGTTCATAACCAAGGGGTGTCATCCACCTGGCCACACAATTTGTCTCCTGCAAGTACGATTAAGCATGCCAAGACATCCTATGGATGTGAAAAACACCTCATCACCTCTGCTCTGTTGCCCCTTCTTCCCCCAGTTTCTTACTGGAACTAGTAACTCCAGCTCACCAGTTCCTTGAGCATGGCTTCAATCGGTTCCTGAGCCACATGCACATCTTCTGTAGGTCCTTCCAAAGTGATGTTATCCTGTGGCGAGCAGCCTCACAGTTTGCCCTCTTGCCTGTGATAACAATTGTCTCCGAGTTGCTGTTCTTTGCTGGGAGATCAATTATGGTGTTGCTTTCTTTACGGATCTGCCATAAAGAAAAAAAAAAAAAATCATCTCAGAAGTGTCCCATGTCAGAAGAAAAACCCTCGCAGGCTATATTGGACATCACCAATGGGCAAGAGAGAGCATCCAGTGGGATTTTGCTGCAGGCAGTGATCATCACGAGCACTTGAGTTAGGAGCAATATCTCACCTTCTTGATGTTGGCACCTCCTTTCCCTACGATGTTCTTGTGGAACTGTTTGCAGATGGGGACAGAAATAGAAAAGCTGTTTTCAACCTAAGGGAGAAAGGAAGGGAGAACTGAAGATTACACTGTCGTGGCAAGGGAGGCCCGACTTCAGGAACTCTGATAAACGAGCTTTTGAAAAGAGGCTTAGACCCAAGGAAGTTCTCTATACGAGGGACTTGTAAGACTAAACAAAGGCAAGGACGTTCCCCTATAGCCTTCCCATAACAGGTACTACCCCCTGCCTCCATTCAGCCAAAACAGCGTCGACAGCTCCCTCCTCTTGAGGTGTTTTAGCTCTACCCAAGCCAGTAGAGCTCTGCTTTGCCCCAGGGTTATCCAGGCACGGAGGAGGGAAGTGCAGGCAGAAGACCTCCTTACCAGGTCTGCCACCGTCTTTTGCATGTACTCGGTGCACTTCTCCACCTCGTTTTTGGGACCTCGGAGTTGGACGATGTCACTCTTGTGTGCAGGGTCTGGGAAGTTGATGATAACCTGCAGGAGCGGTCATTTAGAGTTAGCTCAAGCAAAAGCAAGAACCCTTGTGTCAGACACATGCAAAGGTTGGGGGGATCCTACACATGCCCTTTTCCCATTCAGAAAAGGGGAACCGTGTTAGCGGCCTCTGGCTAAAAGAACTATCTTCTCAGACACTTGCGCTACAGAGCCACTAAAGTTACGACTTCTGTGACGACAGGCCTACTACCCATGTAGGAAAGAACCCCTCTGGATTCCTCCTCTCCTACAAAGCCTTACCTCTGGGAATTGCTCCCGGATTTCCCAGACCCGCTCAGCCTTCTGCCCAGTGATGGTCCGGTGGAATTTCTGCTCAACGATTAGGTCCGCAGCGTGTTCATTTTCCTGACGGGAACAGAGGGCACACTGAGTGTTCAGCCGGAGAGCCGTCTACTTTGACTTAGCGGTTTGCTGCCCGACGGTTTACTTGCCAGCACTGTCCCTCTTTTCTCCAGACCAAATTCACTCTGCGTTGACAGAGAAGGGCTACCCGAGGGAACAGGGGAAGACATTTGTGAAGAGGAACTTGCACTTGTCATGAGATCCAAGTGCTCCGTGGGCAAGGGGCACACACTCGCACCAGAAGGTTACAAGGGAACACGAGAGCCCAAACCCTGCAGTCTCCCAAACATCACGTCCTACCCACTCACCATACGGGAAGCGAGTTCCAGCAGCTCGCTCTTGGCCTGTGGGACCCCCTGTGGGTCTCCTTCCATTCTGATCGGGTTGCTCTTCTCGTTGTCCGGGGGAATGCGCACAGACACCTTGTACAGATCCTTCATCCTGTTCACTTCGAGGCAAGGACTGTGGTGACGCCGTCTGCTAGGCAAAGACCTGGAAGCAAGGCACCTGGATTATCACTGCTCAGAGGCTGATGAAGAAGTAAAGCCGCCTCTGGGAAGGGCTCGGTGGGGTAGGGTTGAGCCAGGGGAAATTGCCTCTTCCCCCTGGAGTTCAGCGAGAGCAGACCTGTGCCACACGAGAGCCTGTCCAAGTAAATACCGTGGCATCTACAGAGCCCATTGTTCCCTTGTCAGAGCCAGGCGTGTTTCTTCCCCAAACAGTATCACATTTAGAGCAGAGGATAATCGTTCCTTTCTACCCCAAACTCTTGGCTGGGGACACGTTGCAGTGCTATCAAACTAGCAGACCGCAACAAGGCTTTAGCGTTGGCCATATTCTACTGCCGGTGCTGTAGCACCTTCCTCCAGAGGCCAGACCACACTGCTCCTCCTCCAGCTGACACCCTCTCCCACAAGCCACAGGGCTATTTAACCCCTTAGCGGGAACCAGCTACACCTGCACATCGCCCATGTCAATCAACCCACTGCCTCTGAGGCAAGGCCACAGCTGCGTGTTATCAATGCTAATCAACCCACCGCCTTCATTCCTCTACAGGGAGAAGCTCACCAAGCACATTTCCACCACCCACAACTGGCTGCTAAACTGTCATTCGCACAGAGCAACGTGTGGAAAAAAAAAAAAAAAAAAATTCCTCCAGGACACATCAAAGTAATTCCACTACTGTTCAGGCTCCCAAGGTACTTTCACCCGTTCAAGCCATCGCAAGGCCTGACGGCCCATTTCTCTCCTTGTACCACCACCACTCCAGAAAAGCAGAGGAAATGTGATGGAGACAGCACACTGGGTGAGCTACAGAGCCCCTGATACCATCTACTAAACACGAAGAGTGTGAGCATGGGAAGGACTAGAAAGGCACTCCACTTACCGTTTAGCTGCTTTCTTGCCAATGAGGTGTCGGTGGAATTGGTGGTCAGCCTTGATTATTGCGTAATCCGTCCCGTGGATCTAAAAAGAATTATATCTTTTATATCTATCTATATATGTATGGATGTACATTATTTTATATTATAATATATAGGGCCAGGTAGGACAGGCCACCGCTTCTGTCTCGTGCCCTAAGTAACTGCCTACTGCCACTATTGGCACTGACTCACCAGCGGTCAGCTACAAGCACATCTGCTCTTCAGCAGAGCACAAGCATTCCTCTGCTTTGAGAAGAGAGCATTGTGCTCATGAAACATTGAAAAGACTGACTTCTATGCCTCTCCAGCTATAACCAAGAGAATCCTTCCTTCTCCGCACCAAAAAAATTAATGCTGACTTTTCAAGGATGCTATGGATGAGTTTCATAACCAAGGGGTGTCATCCACCTGGCCACACAATTTGTCTCCTGCAAGTACGATTAAGCATGCCAAGACATCCTATGGATGTGACAAACACCTCATCACCTCTGCTCTGTTGCCCCTTCTTCCCCGAGTTCCTGTTCTCCTTCATAATACCTAGTTGTTCTCTCATTATGAATCCTCCCTTCCCCTTATCAGTGTCAATGGAATCATCGTTCCATGGACAATGAGTCGTCCCTTTCCCCCGCTTGGTCCGAGAGTATTACCTCTGTTCAGTGGCTTGATCCAGGGTGATAGTGCTCGTTCTAGGCGCTGTAAAAAGCGAAATCTATATCCTATGTCCTGATTTTGGGTATCTAACATTAATGCAAAACAGTAATCCTCACACAGTTTTTATTTCATTCTGTAGCGTCGGTGTCGGTATCGGCTGCCTGCGGTAAAGGTTCACGGAAAGGTCTTACATTCTTCGCTGGGATCCATCTAGGTCCTTTTTCTGTAGAGACACAAGCATAACCTTTTCCCCGTGTAACAAGAGGATATGGTCCCATAATTTTACCTGTTTCTGCATCTCGGACCGATACCGGGCCTTTAACCCGTGCCGTGCCTCGACGGAGGTAGCTGCAGTGAAACGTCGACCTATCGGTGGGTCGTTATCTATTCAAGAACAATTCAAAAAATTAAAAACATACAACGCTTTCTGTAACCGTTCCTCGGGAATAGCCATGCCCATTCCCCCTTTTTGTTGTTGTCATAAACGTTTCAGAGACCGATGAGACCCTTCAATGAGAGATCGACCGGTGGGGGAATGAGCAATGCCGGTAATGTGAGTTCTACCCCATAGGGCAAAAGAGGTTTTTACAGTTGTTGAAACGTAAAGATAAAGACCGACAACGGTCCAGCTTAAGGGAATACCTAAAGCAGCAAAAGCACGCATTAAATGTCTACGAACAGCTCGTGCCTTTTCTCCTGTGTGACACGAGGCAACCAAGGCACCTGAAAATGTATCAATGGAAGAGTGGATATATTTAAGGCTACCAAATTCAGAATCATGCGTGACATCTGTTTGCCATAACGGTAGGCTTTGTAATCCTCTAGGATTAACTCCTGCAGCAACTGATGGGAAAGAATGTTTTTGACAATCGGGACAGACAGCAATAATACTTGATGCTTGTTGAGCAGCAAGGCCAAACTGTCGCTTAAGAGCTCCAGCGTTTCGATGGAAAAAAAGAGTGCCTTCGCTTAGCTTGTGCAATACGGTCTGGCAGTACTTGAACTGGTCACGGCAATAGGTCAGCTCGTCGATTGCCTTCTGCAAGAAAACCAGGTAGCGAGGTATGAGACCTAATATGCATAACAAAATAAGGCGCAGATCGAGAGTCCAAAAGGAAAATAAGTTCCTGTAACAGGGTAAAGGGTTGTGAATGCGAAACACTCCGCAGCACAGAAGCTTCAGCTCGTGGAACAATACCTGCAACATAAGCAGAATCAGTAACAAGGTGGAGTGGTACATTCCATTCTCGGAAAACACGAACAACTGCATTCAGTTCTCCTGTTTGAGGTGAACCGGAGACCGTCTCTATGTCCGAATCCCATTGTCTCCGTTGAAAACCTTAGGAAGACAGGAATTGAACCTGCACAGAAGAGATCAAAGCGCTCCATACTCCCCTTACATTACTTCCCAGTAGGGTCAGCTAAACAAAAGCTATCGGGCCCATACCCCGAAAATGATGGTTTAACCTCTTCCTCTACTAAATGAGCCCCGTCACAAAACTAACGTTCTCCTTAAGCCTTCTACTAGGAACAACCATCACAATTTCAAGCAACCACTGACTGCTAGCCTGGCCTGGACTAGAAATCAACACCCTTGCCATTATCCCCTTCCTTTCAAAATCACACCACCCTCGAGCTATGGAAGCTGCAATCAAATACTTTCTCGTCCAAGCAACCGCCTCCGCATTAATCCTCTTCTCAAGCACAATCAACGCACAGTTCACCGGACAATGAGACATTCCGCGACTAAGCCACCCAACAGCCTCCCTACTACTAACTACAGCAGTCGCAATAAAACTAGGCCTAGTACCCTTTCACTTCCGATGTCCAGAGGTCATACAAGGCTCACCTATAACCACTGCCCTACTCGTCTCTACATGAATAAAACTCCCCCCACTCACTCTTCTTTTCTTAACTGCCCCCTCACTGAACCCACTCCTACTGACAACCGTGGCCATTGCATCCGCAGCCATCGGAGGGCGAACAGGACTTAACCAAACACAAATCCGAAAAGTCCTAGCTTTCTCATCGATCGCCCACCTAGGCTGAATAACCATCATCCTCATATACAACCCCAAGCTAACATTAATAACCTTCTACCTATACTCCTTAAGAACCGCCTCCATTTTCTTAGCCCTCAACACAACCAACTCCTCAAAACTATCCACAATAATAACCTCCTGAACAAAAATACCATCGCTAAACGCATCCTTGACGCTAGCACTACTATCCCTAGCCGGCCTGCCCCCACTCCCTGGCTTTTTACCAAAATGACTCATTATCCAGGAACTAACTAAGCAAGAGATATCAACCGCAGCCATAATTATTTCAATACTCTCCCTACAAGGTTTATTTTTCTACCTACGCCTTGCATATTGCTCCACACTCCCACCAAACACTACAAGCTTCATAAAACAATGATACAATAACAAATCCACAGGCACACCAATTGCTACCTTAATTTCTCTGTCAGTCCTCCTTCTCCCCCCTTCTCCCGCAATCCTGACCGTTACCTAAGAAACTTAGGATCCCCTGCCTACCAAACCGAAGGCCTTCAAAGCCTTAACTAAGAGTTAAATCCTCTTAGTTTCTGCCCACACCACTAAGGCCCGCAGGACACTAAACCTGCACCATCTAAATGCAACGCAGATACTCTAATTCAGCTAGGGCCTCCACGATAAGCCTAGACAGACGGGCCTCGATCCCATAAACTTCTAATTAACAGCTAGACGCTCAAACCAACGAGCTTCTGTCTACCAGACTCCGGCACACTCTCAGCGTACATCAATGAGTTTGCAACTCAACATGAACTTCACCACAGAGTCGATAAGAAGAGGAATTCAACCTCTGTAAAAAGGACTACAGCCTAACGCCTAAACACTCAGCCACCTGACCCGTGACCTTCATCAACCGATGACTAGTTTCAACAAACCACAATGACATCGGCACCCTATACCTACTCTTCGGAGCATGGGCAGGCATAGCCGAGTACCGCCCTCAGCCTCCTTATTCGAGCAGAACTTGGCCAACCAGGAACTCTCCTAGGAGACGACCAAATCTACAATGTCATCATCACCGCCCATGCCTTCGTAAGAATCTTCTTCACAGTTATAGCCATTATAATCGAAGGGTTTGGAAACTGACTAGTCCCCCTTATAATTGGAGCCCCAGACATAGCATTCCCCCGCATAAACAACATCGGTTTCTGAACTACTTCCTCCGTCCTTCCTACTGCTCCTAGCGTCCTCCACAGTAGAAGCTGGAGTCGGAACAGGATGAACCATATACCCGCCCCTAGCAGGCAACCTAGCCCATGCTGGCGCCTCAGTAGACCTAGCCATCTTCTCCCTACACCTCGCAGGTGTGTCTTCCATCTTAGGGGCCATCAACTTTAACACAACAGCCATTAACATAACCCCCCCTGCCTTATCGCAACATCCAACTCCCCTATTCGTATGATCCATACTCCTAGTGCCCTCACTTCCAGTCCTGGCCGCCGGCATCACCATACTACTGACCGACCGAAACCTAAACACTACATTCTGTGACCCCGCTGGAGGGGGAGACCCCATTCTCTACCAGCACCTGTTCTGATTCTTTGGCCACCAGGAAGTTTACATCTTAATCCTTCACGGCTTTGGAATCATCTCACATGTTGTAACGTATTACGCAGGCAAAAAAGAACCATTCGGCTACATAGGAATAGTCTGAGCTATACTATCGATTGGATTCCTGGGCTTTGTCATATGAGCCCACCACATATTCACTGTCGGAATAGACGTAGACAGCCGATCATACTTCATCTCCGCCACTATAATCATCGCCATCCCAACCGGCATTCAGGTATTCAGCTGACTAGCCACACCACACGGAGGCACCATCAAATGAGATCCACCGATACTGTGAGCCTTGGGCTTCATCTTCCTCTTCACACTTGCCAATAAGGTGTCGGTGGAATTGGTGCTCAGCCTTGATTACTGCGTAATCCATCCCGTGGATCTAAAAAGAATTTTATATATATATAATATTGTACGCACATACATACATATATATATTATATAGGGCCAGGAAGGACAGGCCACCGCTTCTGTCTCGTGCCCTAAGTAACTGCCTACTGCCAGTATTGGCACTGACTCACCAGCGGTCAGCTACAAGCACTTCTGCTCTTCAGCAGAGCACAAGCATTCCTCTGCTTTGAGAAGAGAGCATTGTGCTCATGAAACATTGAAAAGACTCACTTCTATGCCTCTCCAGCTATAACCAAGGGAATCCTTCCTTCTCTGCACCAAAAAAATTAATGCTGACTTTTCAAGGATGCTATGGATGAGGTTCATAACCAAGGGGTGTCATCCACCTGGCCACACAATTTGTCTCCTGCAAGTTCGATTAAGCATGCCAAGACATCCTATGGATGTGACAAACACCTCATCACCTCTGCTCTGTTGCCCCTTCTTCCCCCAGTTTCTTACTGGAACTAGTAACTCCAGCTCACCAGTTCCTTGAGCATGGCTTCAATCTGTTCCTGAGCCACAT
The DNA here is from genome assembly GCF_023638135.1 of Falco biarmicus. NCBI lineage: Eukaryota > Metazoa > Chordata > Aves > Falconiformes > Falconidae > Falco > Falco biarmicus. The sequence continues at coordinate 21,914 of NW_026611991.1, read as the reverse complement.
GCACATCTTCTGTAGGTCCTTCCAAAGTGATGTTATCCTGTGGCGAGCAGCCTCACAGTTTGCCCTCTTGCCTGTGATAACAATTGTCTCCGAGTTGCTGTTCTTTGCTGGGAGATCAATTTTGGTGTTGCTTTCTTTACGGATCTGCCACAAAGGGAAAAAAAAAAAAAATCATCTCAGAAGTGTCCCATGTCAGAAGAAAAAGCCTCGCAGGCTATATTGGACATCACCAATGGGCAGGAGAGAGCATCCAGTGGGATTTTGCTGCAGGCAGTGATCATCACGAGCACTTGAGTTAGGAGCAATATCTCACCTTCTTGATGTTGGCACCTCCTTTCCCTACGATGTTCTTGTGGAACTGTTTGCAGATGGGGACAGAAATAGAAAAGCTGTTTTCAACCTAAGGGAGAAAGGAAGGGAGAACTGAAGATTACACTGTCGTGGCAAGGGAGGCCCGACTTCAGGAACTCTGATAAACGAGCTTTTGAAAAGAGGCTTAGACCCAAGGAAGTTCTCTATACGAGGGACTTGTAAGACTAAACAAAGGCAAGGACGTTCCCCTATAGCCTTCCCATAACAGGTACTACCCCCTGCCTCCATTCAGCCAAAACAGCGTCGACAGCTCCCTCCTCTTGAGGTGTTTTAGCTCTACCCAAGCCAGTAGAGCTCTGCTTTGCCCCAGGGTTATCCAGGCACGGAGGAGGGAAGTGCAGGCAGAAGACCTCCTTACCAGGTCTGCCACCGTCTTTTGCATGTACTCGGTGCACTTCTCCACCTCGTTTTTGGGACCTCGGAGTTGGACGATGTCACTCTTGTGTGCAGGGTCTGGGAAGTTGATGATAACCTGCAGGAGCGGTCATTTAGAGTTAGCTCAAGCAAAAGCAAGAACCCTTGTGTCAGACACATGCAAAGGTTGGGGGGATCCTACACATGCCCTTTTCCCATTCAGAAACGGGGAACCGTGTTAGCGGCCTCTGGCTAAAAGAACTATCTTCTCAGACACTTGCGCTACAGAGCCACTAAAGTTACGACTTCTATGACGACAGGCCTACTACCCATGTAGGAAAGAACCCCTCTGGATTCCTCCTCTCCTACAAAGCCTTACCTCTGGGAATTGCTCCCGGATTTCCCAGATCCGCTCAGCCTTCTGCCCAGTGATGGTCCGGTGGAATTTCTGCTCAACGATTAGGTCCGCAGCGTGTTCATTTTCCTGACGGGAACAGAGGGCACACTGAGTGTTCAGCCGGAGAGCCGTCTACTTTGACTTAGCGGTTTGCTGCCCGACGGTTTACTTGCCAGCACTGTCCCTCTTTTCTCCAGACCAAATTCACTCTGCGTTGACAGAGAAGGGCTACCCGAGGGAACAGGGGAAGACATTTGTGAAGAGGAACTTGCACTTGTCATGAGATCCAAGTGCTCCGTGGGCAAGGGGCACACACTCGCACCAGAAGGTTACAAGGGAACACGAGAGCCCAAACCCTGCAGTCTCCCAAACATCACGTCCTACCCACTCACCATACGGGAAGCAAGTTCCAGCAGCTCGCTCTTGGCCTGTGGGACCCCCTGTGGGTCTCCTTCCATTCTGATCGGGTTGCTCTTCTCGTTGTCCGGGGGAATGCGCACAGACACCTTGTACAGATCCTTCATCCTGTTCACTTCGAGGCAAGGACTGTGGTGACGCCGTCTGCTAGGCAAAGACCTGGAAGCAAGGCACCTGGATTATCACTGCTCAGAGGCTGATGAAGAAGTAAAGCCGCCTCTGGGAAGGGCTCGGTGGGGTAGGGTTGAGCCAGGGGAAATTGCCTCTTCCCCCTGGAGTTCAGCGAGAGCAGACCTGTGCCACACGAGAGCCTGTCCAAGTAAATACCGTGGCATCTACAGAGCCCATTGTTCCCTTGTCAGAGCCAGGCGTGTTTCTTCCCCAAACAGTATCACATTTAGAGCAGAGGATAATCGTTCCTTTCTACCCCAAACTCTTGGCTGGGGACACGTTGCAGTGCTATCAAACTAGCAGACCGCAACAAGGCTTTAGCGTTGGCCATATTCTACTGCCGGTGCTGTAGCACCTTCCTCCAGAGGCCAGACCACACTGCTCCTCCTCCAGCTGACACCCTCTCCCACAAGCCACAGGGCTATTTAACCCCTTAGCGGGAACCACCTACACCTGCACATCGCCCATGTCAATCAACCCACTGCCTCTGAGGCAAGGCCACAGCTGCGTGTTATCAATGCTAATCAACCCACCGCCTTCATTCCTCTACAGGGAGAAGCTCACCAAGCACATTTCCACCACCCACAACTGGCTGCTAAAATGTCATTCGCACAGAGCAACGTGTGGAAAAAAAAAAAAAAAAAATTCCTCCAGGACACATCAAAGTAATTCCACTACTGTTCAGGCTCCCAAGGTACTTTCACCCGTTCAAGCCATCGCAAGGCCTGACGGCCCATTTCTCTCCTTGTACCACCACCACTCCAGAAAAGCAGAGGAAATGTGATGGAGACAGCACACTGGGTGAGCTACAGAGCCCCTGATACCATCTACTAAACACGAAGAGTGTGAGCATGGGAAGGACTAGAAAGGCACTCCACTTACCGTTTAGCTGCTTTCTTGCCAATGAGGTGTCGGTGGAATTGGTGGTCAGCCTTGATTATTGCGTAATCCGTCCCGTGGATCTAAAAAGAATTATATCTTTTATATCTATCTATATATGTATGGATGTACATTATTTTATATTATAATATATAGGGCCAGGTAGGACAGGCCACCGCTTCTGTCTCGTGCCCTAAGTAACTGCCTACTGCCACTATTGGCACTGACTCACCAGCGGTCAGCTACAAGCACTTCTGCTCTTCAGCAGAGCACAAGCATTCCTCTGCTTTGAGAAGAGAGCATTGTGCTCATGAAACATTGAAAAGACTCACTTCTATGCCTCTCCAGCTATAACCAAGGGAATCCTTCCTTCTCCGCACCAAAAAAATTAATGCTGACTTTTCAAGGATGCTATGGATGAGGTTCATAACCAAGGGGTGTCATCCACCTGGCCACACAATTTGTCTCCTGCAAGTACGATTAAGCATGCCAAGACATCCTATGGATGTGACAAACACCTCATCACCTCTGCTCTGTTGCCCCTTCTTCCCCCAGTTTCTTACTGGAACTAGTAACTCCAGCTCACCAGTTCCTTGAGCATGGCTTCAATCTGTTCCTGAGCCACATGCACATCTTCTGTAGGTCCTTCCAAAGTGATGTTATCCTGTGGCGAGCAGCCTCACAGTTTGCCCTCTTGCCTGTGATAACAATTGTCTCCGAGTTGCTGTTCTTTGCTGGGAGATCAATTTTGGTGTTGCTTTCTTTACGGATCTGCCACAAAGGGAAAAAAAAAAAAAATCATCTCAGAAGTGTCCCATGTCAGAAGAAAAAGCCTCGCAGGCTATATTGGACATCACCAATGGGCAGGAGAGAGCATCCAGTGGGATTTTGCTGCAGGCAGTGATCATCACGAGCACTTGAGTTAGGAGCAATATCTCACCTTCTTGATGTTGGCACCTCCTTTCCCCACGATGTTCTTGTGGAACTGTTTGCAGATGGGGACAGAAATAGAAAAGCTGTTTTCAACCTAAGGGAGAAAGGAAGGGAGAACTGAAGATTACACTGTCGTGGCAAGGGAGGCCCGACTTCAGGAACTCTGATAAACGAGCTTTTGAAAAGAGGCTTAGACCCAAGGAAGTTCTCTATACGAGGGACTTGTAAGACTAAACAAAGGCAAGGACGTTCCCCTATAGCCTTCCCATAACAGGTACTACCCCCTGCCTCCATTCAGCCAAAACAGCGTCGACAGCTCCCTCCTCTTGAGGTGTTTTAGCTCTACCCAAGCCAGTAGAGCTCTGCTTTGCCCCAGGGTTATCCAGGCACGGAGGAGGGAAGTGCAGGCAGAAGACCTCCTTACCAGGTCTGCCACCGTCTTTTGCATGTACTCGGTGCACTTCTCCACCTCGTTTTTGGGACCTCGGAGTTGGACGATGTCACTCTTGTGTGCAGGGTCTGGGAAGTTGATGATAACCTGCAGGAGCGGTCATTTAGAGTTAGCTCAAGCAAAAGCAAGAACCCTTGTGTCAGACACATGCAAAGGTTGGGGGGATCCTACACATGCCCTTTTCCCATTCAGAAACGGGGAACCGTGTTAGCGGCCTCTGGCTAAAAGAACTATCTTCTCAGACACTTGCGCTACAGAGCCACTAAAGTTACGACTTCTGTGACGACAGGCCTACTACCCATGTAGGAAAGAACCCCTCTGGATTCCTCCTCTCCTACAAAGCCTTACCTCTGGGAATTGCTCCTGGATTTCCCAGATCCGCTCAGCCTTCTGCCCAGTGATGGTCCGGTGGAATTTCTGCTCAACGATTAGGTCCGCAGCGTGTTCATTTTCCTGACGGGAACAGAGGGCACACTGAGTGTTCAGCCGGAGAGCCGTCTACTTTGACTTAGCGGTTTGCTGCCCGACGGTTTACTTGCCAGCACTGTCCCTCTTTTCTCCAGACCAAATTCACTCTGCGTTGACAGAGAAGGGCTACCCGAGGGAACAGGGGAAGACATTTGTGAAGAGGAACTTGCACTTGTCATGAGATCCAAGTGCTCCGTGGGCAAGGGGCACACACTCGCACCAGAAGGTTACAAGGGAACACGAGAGCCCAAACCCTGCAGTCTCCCAAACATCACGTCCTACCCACTCACCATACGGGAAGCGAGTTCCAGCAGCTCGCTCTTGGCCTGTGGGACCCCCTGTGGGTCTCCTTCCATTCTGATCGGGTTGCTCTTCTCGTTGTCCGGGGGAATGCGCACAGACACCTTGTACAGATCCTTCATCCTGTTCACTTCGAGGCAAGGACTGTGGTGACGCCGTCTGCTAGGCAAAGACCTGGAAGCAAGGCACCTGGATTATCACTGCTCAGAGGCTGATGAAGAAGTAAAGCCGCCTCTGGGAAGGGCTCGGTGGGGTAGGGTTGAGCCAGGGGAAATTGCCTCTTCCCCCTGGAGTTCAGCGAGAGCAGACCTGTGCCACACGAGAGCCTGTCCAAGTAAATACCGTGGCATCTACAGAGCCCATTGTTCCCTTGTCAGAGCCAGGCGTGTTTCTTCCCCAAACAGTATCACATTTAGAGCAGAGGATAATCGTTCCTTTCTACCCCAAACTCTTGGCTGGGGACACGTTGCAGTGCTATCAAACTAGCAGACCGCAACAAGGCTTTAGCGTTGGCCATATTCTACTGCCGGTGCTGTAGCACCTTCCTCCAGAGGCCAGACCACACTGCTCCTCCTCCAGCTGACACCCTCTCCCACAAGCCACAGGGCTATTTAACCCCTTAGCGGGAACCAGCTACACCTGCACATCGCCCATGTCAATCAACCCACTGCCTCTGAGGCAAGGCCACAGCTGCGTGTTATCAATGCTAATCAACCCACCGCCTTCATTCCTCTACAGGGAGAAGCTCACCAAGCACATTTCCACCACCCACAACTGGCTGCTAAAATGTCATTCGCACAGAGCAACGTGTGGAAAAAAAAAAAAAAAAAATTCCTCCAGGACACATCAAAGTAATTCCACTACTGTTCAGGCTCCCAAGGTACTTTCACCCGTTCAAGCCATCGCAAGGCCTGACGGCCCATTTCTCTCCTTGTACCACCACCACTCCAGAAAAGCAGAGGAAATGTGATGGAGACAGCACACTGGGTGAGCTACAGAGCCCCTGATACCATCTACTAAACACGAAGAGTGTGAGCATGGGAAGGACTAGAAAGGCACTCCACTTACCGTTTAGCTGCTTTCTTGCCAATGAGGTGTCGGTGGAATTGGTGGTCAGCCTTGATTATTGCGTAATCCGTCCCGTGGATCTAAAAAGAATTATATCTTTTATATCTATCTATATATGTATGGATGTACATTATTTTATATTATAATATATAGGGCCAGGTAGGACAGGCCACCGCTTCTGTCTCGTGCCCTAAGTAACTGCCTACTGCCAGTATTGGCACTGACTCACCAGCGGTCAGCTACAAGCACTTCTGCTCTTCAGCAGAGCACAAGCATTCCTCTGCTTTGAGAAGAGAGCATTGTGCTCATGAAACATTGAAAAGACTCACTTCTATGCCTCTCCAGCTATAACCAAGAGAATCCTTCCTTCTCCGCACCAAAAAAATTAATGCTGACTTTTCAAGGATGCTATGGATGAGTTTCATAACCAAGGGGTGTCATCCACCTGGCCACACAATTTGTCTCCTGCAAGTACGATTAAGCATGCCAAGACATCCTATGGATGTGACAAACACCTCATCACCTCTGCTCTGTTGCCCCTTCTTCCCCGAGTTCCTGTTCTCCTTCATAATACCTAGTTGTTCTCTCATTATGAATCCTCCCTTCCCCTTATCAGTGTCAATGGAATCATCGTTCCATGGACAATGAGTCGTCCCTTTCCCCCGCTTGGTCCGAGAGTATTACCTCTGTTCAGTGGCTTGATCCAGGGTGATAGTGCTCGTTCTAGGCGCTGTAAAAAGCGAAATCTATATCCTATGTCCTGATTTTGGGTATCTAACATTAATGCAAAACAGTAATCCTCACACAGTTTTTATTTCATTCTGTAGCGTCGGTGTCGCTATCAGCTGCCTGCGGTAAAGGTTCACGGGAAGGTCTTACATTCTTCGCTGGGATCCATCTAGGTCCTTTTTCTGTAGAGACACAAGCATAACCTTTTCCCCGTGTAACAAGAGGATATGGTCCCATAATTTTACCTGTTTCTGCATCTCGGACCGATACCGGGCCTTTAACCCGTGCCTCGACGGAGGTAGCTGCAGTGAAACGTCGACCTATCGGTGGGTCGTTATCTATTCAAGAACAATTCAAAAAATTAAAAACATACAACGCTTTCTGTAACCGTTCCTCGGGAATAGCCATGCCCATTCCCCCTTTTTGTTGTTGTCATAAACGTTTCAGAGACCGATGAGACCCTTCAATGAGAGATCGACCGGTGGGGGAATGAGCAATGCCGGTAATGTGAGTTCTACCCCATAGGGCAAAAGAGGTTTTTACAGTTGTTGAAACGTAAAGATAAAGACCGATAACGGTCCAGCTTAAGGGAATACCTAAAGCAGCAAAAGCACGCATTAAATGTCTACGAACAGCTCGTGCCTTTTCTCCTGTGTGACACGAGGCAACCAAGGCACCTGAAAATGTATCAATGGAAGAGTGGATATATTTAAGGCTACCAAATTCAGAATCATGCGTGACATCTGTTTGCCATAACGGTAGGCTTTGTAATCCTCTAGGATTAGCTCCTGCAGCAACTGATGGGAAAGAATGTTTTTGACAGTCGGGACAGACAGCAATAATACTTGATGCTTGTTGAGCAGCAAGGCCAAACTGTCGCTTAAGAGCTCCAGCGTTTCGATGGAAAAAAAGAGTGCCTTCGCTTAGCTTGTGCAATACGGTCTGGCAGTACTTGAACTGGTCACGGCAATAGGTCAGCTCGTCGATTGCCTTCTGCAAGAAAACCAGGTAGCGAGGTATGAGACCTAATATGCATAACAAAATAAGGCGCAGATCGAGAGTCCAAAAGGAAAATAAGTTCCTGTAACAGGGTAAAGGGTTGTGAATGCGAAACACTCCGCAGCACAGAAGCTTCAGCTCGTGGAACAATACCTGCAACATAAGCAGAATCAGTAACAAGGTGGAGTGGTACATTCCATTCTCGGAAAACACGAACAACTGCATTCAGTTCTCCTGTTTGAGGTGAACCGGAGACCGTCTCTATGTCCGAATCCCATTGCCTCCGTTGATCATCCCACCACAGAAGAACAGATTTATGCGATTGGCCCGATCCATCTGTAAACACAGTAAGCGCCGGTAAGGGTTGTTCGCTTCTTCTGGGGTTTAACATCAGACGAAAATCAACGTTAAACAGTTTGTGTGAAGGTGGATGGGAAGTTATTCGACCTGTATGTTCTCGCCCGGCACCTCCCCGGGACCTACAGCTTGACAAACTATTGCTGTACAATTCAACCACGAGAACCTCTAACACCTTTACCGCTCAAACCTAGCCTTCTCCTTAACATCTTATATATCCCATAAACACCACCTACCCAAAACCTCAGCACTAAAATCATATTAACCCAAACCCCCCATACACACACGCCCCTAAGACTATAGGCGCCCAAACAGCCAACGAAGCCAACGAAACCAACGAAACCACGTCCCCGTAGCTTACAATCCAAAGCGTGGCACTGAAGATGCCAAGATGGCGTCCAATATGAAAGCCGAGGACAAAAGACTTAGCCCTAACCTTACGGTTGGCTCCTGCTAGACCTAGACGTGCAAGTATCTGCGGCCCAGTGTAAATGCCCTAGGCCTCCTGCTAAGACCGAAGGAGCAGGCATCAGGCACACGCTACCAACTGTAGCCCAAGACGCCTTGCTCAGCCACACCCCCACGGGCACTCAGCAGTAATTAACAGTAAGCAAGAAGCGCAAGCTTGACTTAGTCACGGCAACCTTCAGGGTTGGTAAATCTCGTGCCAGCCGCCGCGGTCACACCAGAAACCCAAGCCAACAGTCACACGGCGTAGAGAGCGGACCAGAGCCTGTCAGAATAACTAGGAAACCGAAACACAACTAAGCTGTCGTAAGCCCGAGATACCCCTAAGGCCAACCTAAAGATGATCCTAGTAAACCTGACTGCGGCCAATGAAGAGACGGGACGCAGCTTGATGCAAGCAAATGTCAATGCGTTGTGCAGAAGCACGAGGTTTTATACGCTTGCAGAAGCTGCGCGTTTTAAACCAATTGCTTCTTGAGGCTAAGCCTTGCATACTAGGCAATCCCTGATTGGTGGTTAACTACCGGCACTTAACAGCAAGGTGTTACCTTTCCTTGGCGCCATCCGTCTCCCACTCCCCTGTGCTCTGTAACCATGCCCCATCATGTTGTTAATTGTTGTCTAGACAAGCTCGAGCACACTCCCCTCAGCTGACCGATTGCCACGCGTGGTCCTAGTTTCCAGCCCGCTCCTGCACCTCCCCCTTCCTGTTGCACAAAAGAACCTTTGAAAGCGAACGAGGAAAAACAAGGCCTAAGCAACAGAACAAATAAAAAACCAACTAAGACATATTATCACTGTCAAAATAACCCACTGCCTTTGTTCCGTACAATTCTACAATTTCCCCTTTTTGTTTTTGAACAGCTAGTACCAGGTTTGCCATGTTCCGCAGGGCCCTTGCAAACATGACAGCAACCAAGGTAATAGCAAACAAACAACACTGCCAATCGAGTGAATGGATGCCAGAAAAGGCTGAAATTTTCTCAGATTTTGATAACATGTTGCTGCAGTGGGGCGCCTAAAATCCACGCAGCACATACCATCAAAATCCTCACAGCCACGTCCTTGAACCAACAACAAAAAGCCGCGGCAATTTTGACTCACATGCTTAACTGCCTACCAAACAAGGTGATTGAACTCTTTAATGCTTTCCCTGCTGTTACTCTGCATAAGAGAAGAAGCGCTGCGACACGTTCCCATCCTAGCCTCCTACTACATTAGCATCTACAGAAAGACAATGCTCGACATGCAAAGTGTAAACAACATCACCTTCTTTTGGATTAACGTTATACGTAGGCAGAAGGGCACACCAAACAAGAACCGTTTCCGTCAAAAAGTTCGAAACATAGCATGCCTTCTCTGAACATACCTCTGGGGTCATCCCCTTCATTCCCTCCTTTTGATGCAAAGAGAGACACTTTACCCTAACAGAGAAGCCCCTGTTTACATCTCTGAGCCAGGACACAAGCCGCAGCTGTGCGCGCCACCAGGCTCAGGGCAGAAACCACTCCTGTAGTTACCTAACTAGATATCTCGACAAGCGTGCAGACACCTATTAAACACTAAATAACCATGTTTATCGTTCCTGTTCTCCTTCGTAATACCTAGTTGTTCTCTCATGATGAATCCTCCCTTCCCCTTATCAGTGTCAATGGAATCATCGTTCCATGGACAATGAGTCGTCCCGTTCCCCCGCTTGGTCCGAGAGTATTACCTCTGTTCAGTGGCTTGATCCAGGGTGATAGTGCTCGTTCTAGGCGCTGTAAAAAGCGAAATCTATATCCTATGTCCTGATTTTGGGTATCTAACATTAATGCAAAACAGTAATCCTCACACAGTTTTTATTTCATTCTGTAGCGTCGGTGTCGGTATCGGCTGCCTGCGGTAAAGGTTCACGGAAAGGTCTTACATTCTTCGCTGGGATCCATCGAGGTCCTTTTTCTGTAGAGACACAAGCATAACCTTTTCCCCGTGTAACAAGAGGATATGGTCCCATAATTTTACCTGTTTCTGCATCTCGGACCGATACCGGGCCTTTAACCCGTGCCTCGACGCAGGTAGCTGCAGTGAAACGTCGACCTATCGGTGGGTCGTTATCTATTCAAGAACAATTCAAAAAATTAAAAACATACAACGCTTTCTGTAACCGTTCCTCGGGAATAGCCATGCCCATTCCCCCTTTTTGTTGTTGTCATAAACGTTTCAGAGACCGATGAGACCCTTCAATGAGAGATCGACCGGTGGGGGAATGAGCAATGCCGGTAATGTGAGTTCTACCCCATAGGGCAAAAGAGGTTTTTACAGTTGTTGAAACGTAAAGATAAAGACCGACAACGGTCCAGCTTAAGGGAATACCTAAAGCAGCAAAAGCACGCATTAAATGTCTACGAACAGCTCGTGCCTTTTCTCCTGTGTGACACGAGGCAACCAAGGCACCTGAAAATGTATCAATGGAAGAGTGGATATATTTAAGGCTACCAAATTCAGAATCATGCGTGACATCTGTTTGCCATAACGGTAGGCTTTGTAATCCTCTAGGATTAACTCCTGCAGCAACTGATGGGAAAGAATGTTTTTGACAGTCGGGACAGACAGCAATAATACTTGATGCTTGTTGAGCAGCAAGGCCAAACTGTCGCTTAAGAGCTCCAGCGTTTCGATGGAAAAAAAGAGTGCCTTCGCTTAGCGTGTGCAATACGGTCTGGCAGTACTTGAACTGGTCACGGCAATAGGTCAGCTCGTCGATTGCCTTCTGCAAGAAAACCAGGTAGCGAGGTATGAGACCTAATATGCATAACAAAATAAGGCGCAGATCGAGAGTCCAAAAGGAAAATAAGTTCCTGTAACAGGGTAAAGGGTTGTGAATGCGAAACACTCCGCAGCACAGAAGCTTCAGCTCGTGGAACAATACCTGCAACATAAGCAGAATCAGTAACAAGGTGGAGTGGTACATTCCATTCTCGGAAAACACGAACAACTGCATTCAGTTCTCCTGTTTGAGGTGAACCGGAGACCGTCTCTATGTCCGAATCCCATTGTCTCCGTTGAAAACCTTAGGAAGACAGGAATTGAACCTGCACAGAAGAGATCAAAGCGCTCCATACTCCCCTTATATTACTTCCCAGTAGGGTCAGCTAAACAAAAGCTATCGGGCCCATACCCCGAAAATGATGGTTTAACCTCTTCCTCTACTAAATGAGCCCCGTCACAAAACTAACGTTCTCCTTAAGCCTTCTACTAGGAACAACCATCACAATTTCAAGCAACCACTGACTGCTAGCCTGGCCTGGACTAGAAATCAACACCCTTGCCATTATCCCCTTCCTTTCAAAATCACACCACCCTCGAGCTATGGAAGCTGCAATCAAATACTTTCTCGTCCAAGCAACCGCCTCCGCATTAATCCTCTTCTCAAGCACAATCAACGCACAGTTCACCGGACAATGAGACATTCCGCGACTAAGCCACCCAACAGCCTCCCTACTACTAACTACAGCAGTCGCAATAAAACTAGGCCTAGTACCCTTTCACTTCCGATGTCCAGAGGTCATACAAGGCTCACCTATAACCACTGCCCTACTCGTCTCTACATGAATAAAACTCCCCCCACTCACTCTTCTTTTCTTAACTGCCCCCTCACTGAACCCACTCCTACTGACAACCGTGGCCATTGCATCCGCAGCCATCGGAGGGCGAACAGGACTTAACCAAACACAAATCCGAAAAGTCCTAGCTTTCTCATCGATCGCCCACCTAGGCTGAATAACCATCATCCTCATATACAACCCCAAGCTAACATTAATAACCTTCTACCTATACTCCTTAAGAACCGCCTCCATTTTCTTAGCCCTCAACACAACCAACTCCTCAAAACTATCCACAATAATAACCTCCTGAACAAAAATACCATCGCTAAACGCATCCTTGACGCTAGCACTACTATCCCTAGCCGGCCTGCCCCCACTCCCTGGCTTTTTACCAAAATGACTCATTATCCAGGAACTAACTAAGCAAGAGATATCAACCGCAGCCATAATTATTTCAATACTCTCCCTACAAGGTTTATTTTTCTACCTACGCCTTGCATATTGCTCCACACTCCCACCAAACACTACAAGCTTCATAAAACAATGATACAATAAATCCACAGGCACACCAATTGCTACCTTAATTTCTCTGTCAGTCCTCCTTCTCCCCCCTTCTCCCGCAATCCTGACCGTTACCTAAGAAACTTAGGATCCCCTGCCTACCAAACCGAAGGCCTTCAAAGCCTTAACTAAGAGTTAAATCCTCTTAGTTTCTGCCCACACCACTAAGGCCCGCAGGACACTAAACCTGCACCATCTAAATGCAACGCAGATACTCTAATTCAGCTAGGGCCTCCACGATAAGCCTAGACAGACGGGCCTCGATCCCATAAACTTCTAATTAACAGCTAGACGCTCAAACCAACGAGCTTCTGTCTACCAGACTCCGGCACACTCTCAGCGTACATCAATGAGTTTGCAACTCAACATGAACTTCACCACAGAGTCGATAAGAAGAGGAATTCAACCTCTGTAAAAAGGACTACAGCCTAACGCCTAAACACTCAGCCACCTGACCCGTGACCTTCATCAACCGATGACTAGTTTCAACAAACCACAATGACATCGGCACCCTATACCTACTCTTCGGAGCATGGGCAGGCATAGCCGAGTACCGCCCTCAGCCTCCTTATTCGAGCAGAACTTGGCCAACCAGGAACTCTCCTAGGAGACGACCAAATCTACAATGTCATCATCACCGCCCATGCCTTCGTAAGAATCTTCTTCACAGTTATAGCCATTATAATCGAAGGGTTTGGAAACTGACTAGTCCCCCTTATAACTGGAGCCCCAGACATAGCATTCCCCCGCATAAACAACATCGGTTTCTGAACTACTTCCTCCGTCCTTCCTACTGCTCCTAGCGTCCTCCACAGTAGAAGCTGGAGTCGGAACAGGATGAACCATATACCCGCCCCTAGCAGGCAACCTAGCCCATGCTGGCGCCTCAGTAGACCTAGCCATCTTCTCCCTACACCTCGCAGGTGTGTCTTCCATCTTAGGGGCCATCAACTTTAACACAACAGCCATTAACATAACCCCCCCTGCCTTATCGCAATATCCAACTCCCCTATTCGTATGATCCGTACTCCTATTGCCCTCACTTCCAGTCCTGGCCGCCGGCATCACCATACTACTGACCGACCGAAACCTAAACACTACATTCTTTGACCCCGCTGGAGGGGGAGACCCCATTCTCTACCAGCACCTGTTCTGATTCTTTGGCCACCAGGAAGTTTACATCTTAATCCTTCACGGCTTTGGAATCATCTCACATGTTGTAACGTATTACGCAGGCAAAAAAGAACCATTCGGCTACATAGGAATAGTCTGAGCTATACTATCGATTGGATTCCTGGGCTTTGTCGTATGAGCCCACCACATATTCACTGTCGGAATAGACGTAGACAGCCAATCATACTTCATCTCCGCCACTATAATCATCGCCATCCCAACCGGCATTCAGGTATTCAGCTGACTAGCCACACCACACGGAGGCACCATCAAATGAGATCCACCGATACTGTGAGCCTTGGGCTTCATCTTCCTCTTCACACTTGCCAATAAGGTGTCGGTGGAACTGGTGGTCAGCCTTGATTACTGCGTAATCCATCCCGTGGATCTAAAAAGAATTTTATATATATATAATATTGTACGCACCTACATACATATATATATATTATATAGGGCCAGGAAGGACAGGCCACCGCTTCTGTCTCGTGCCCTAAGTAACTGCCTACTGCCAGTATTGGCACTGACTCACCAGCGGTCAGCTACAAGCACTTCTGCTCTTCAGCAGAGCACAAGCATTCCTCTGCTTTGAGAAGAGAGCATTGTGCTCATGAAACATTGAAAAGACTCACTTCTATGCCTCTCCATCTATAACCAAGAGAATCCTTCCTTCTCCGCACCAAAAAAATTAATGCTGACTTTTCAAGGATGCTATGGATGAGGTTCATAACCAAGGGGTGTCATCCACCTGGCCACACAATTTGTCTCCTGCAAGTTCGATTAAGCATGCCAAGACATCCTATGGATGTGACAAACACCTCATCACCTCTGCTCTGTTGCCCCTTCTTCCCCCAGTTTCTTACTGGAACTAGTAACTCCAGCTCACCAGTTCCTTGAGCATGGCTTCAATCTGTTCCTGAGCCACATGCACATCTTCTGTAGGTCCTTCCAAAGTGATGTTATCCTGTGGCGAGCAGCCTCACAGTTTGCCCTCTTGCCTGTGATAACAATTGTCTCCGAGTTGCTGTTCTTTGCTGGGAGATCAATTTTGGTGTTGCTTTCTTTACGGATCTGCCACAAAGGGAAAAAAAAAAAAAATCATCTCAGAAGCGTCCCATGTCAGAAGAAAAACCCTCGCAGGCTATATTGGACATCACCAATGGGCAGGAGAGAGCATCCAGTGGGATTTTGCTGCAGGCAGTGATCATCACGAGCACTTGAGTTAGGAGCAGTATCTCACCTTCTTGATGTTGGCACCTCCTTTCCCTACGATGTTCTTGTGGAACTGTTTGCAGATGGGGACAGAAATAGAAAAGCTGTTTTCAACCTAAGGGAGAAAGGAAGGGAGAACTGAAGATTACACTGTCGTGGCAAGGGAGGCCCGACTTCAGGAACTCTGATAAACGAGCTTTTGAAAAGAGGCTTAGACCCAAGGAAGTTCTCTATACGAGGGACTTGTAAGACTAAACAAAGGCAAGGACGTTCCCCTATAGCCTTCCCATAACAGGTACTACCCCCTGCCTCCATTCAGCCAAAACAGCGTCGACAGCTCCCTCCTCTTGAGGTGTTTTAGCTCTACCCAAGCCAGTAGAGCTCTGCTTTGCCCCAGGGTTATCCAGGCACGGAGGAGGGAAGTGCAGGCAGAAGACCTCCTTACCAGGTCTGCCACCGTCTTTTGCATGTACTCGGTGCACTTCTCCACCTCGTTTTTGGGACCTCGGAGTTGGACGATGTCACTCTTGTGTGCAGGGTCTGGGAAGTTGATGATAACCTGCAGGAGCGGTCATTTAGAGTTAGCTCAAGCAAAAGCAAGAACCCTTGTGTCAGACACATGCAAAGGTTGGGGGGATCCTACACATGCCCTTTTCCCATTCAGAAACGGGGAACCGTGTTAGCGGCCTCTGGCTAAAAGAACTATCTTCTCAGACACTTGCGCTACAGAGCCACTAAAGTTACGACTTCTGTGACGACAGGCCTACTACCCATGTAGGAAAGAACCCCTCTGGATTCCTCCTCTCCTACAAAGCCTTACCTCTGGGAATTGCTCCCGGATTTCCCAGACCCGCTCAGCCTTCTGCCCAGTGATGGTCCGGTGGAATTTCTGCTCAACGATTAGGTCCGCAGCGCGTTCATTTTCCTGACGGGAACAGAGGGCACACTGAGTGTTCAGCCGGAGAGCCATCTACTTTGACTTAGCGGTTTGCTGCCCGACGGTTTACTTGCCAGCACTGTCCCTCTTTTCTCCAGACCAAATTCACTCTGCGTTGACAGAGAAGGGCTACCCGAGGGAACAGGGGAAGACATTTGTGAAGAGGAACTTGCACTTGTCATGAGATCCAAGTGCTCCGTGGGCAAGGGGCACACACTCGCACCAGAAGGTTACAAGGGAACACGAGAGCCCAAACCCTGCAGTCTCCCAAACATCACGTCCTACCCACTCACCATACGGGAAGCGAGTTCCAGCAGCTCGCTCTTGGCCTGTGGGACCCCCTGTGGGTCTCCTTCCATTCTGATCGGGTTGCTCTTCTCGTTGTCCGGGGGAATGCGCACAGACACCTTGTACAGATCCTTCATCCTGTTCACTTCGAGGCAAGGACTGTGGTGACGCCGTCTGCTAGGCAAAGACCTGGAAGCAAGGCACCTGGATTATCACTGCTCAGAGGCTGATGAAGAAGTAAAGCCGCCTCTGGGAAGGGCTCGGTGGGGTAGGGTTGAGCCAGGGGAAATTGCCTCTTCCCCCTGGAGTTCAGCGAGAGCAGACCTGTGCCACACGAGAGCCTGTCCAAGTAAATACCGTGGCATCTACAGAGCCCATTGTTCCCTTGTCAGAGCCAGGCGTGTTTCTTCCCCAAACAGTATCACATTTAGAGCAGAGGATAATCGTTCCTTTCTACCCCAAACTCTTGGCTGGGGACACGTTGCAGTGCTATCAAACTAGCAGACCGCAACAAGGCTTTAGCGTTGGCCATATTCTACTGCCGGTGCTGTAGCACCTTCCTCCAGAGGCCAGACCACACTGCTCCTCCTCCAGCTGACACCCTCTCCCACAAGCCACAGGGCTATTTAACCCCTTAGCGGGAACCAGCTACACCTGCACATCGCCCATGTCAATCAACCCACTGCCTCTGAGGCAAGGCCACAGCTGCGTGTTATCAATGCTAATCAACCCACCGCCTTCATTCCTCTACAGGGAGAAGCTCACCAAGCACATTTCCACCACCCACAACTGGCTGCTAAAATGTCATTCGCACAGAGCAACGTGTGGAAAAAAAAAAAAAAAAAAATTCCTCCAGGACACATCAAAGTAATTCCACTACTGTTCAGGCTCCCAAGGTACTTTCACCCGTTCAAGCCATCGCAAGGCCTGACGGCCCATTTCTCTCCTTGTACCACCACCACTCCAGAAAAGCAGAGGAAATGTGATGGAGACAGCACACTGGGTGAGCTACAGAGCCCCTGATACCATCTACTAAACACGAAGAGTGTGAGCATGGGAAGGACTAGAAAGGCACTCCACTTACCGTTTAGCTGCTTTCTTGCCAATGAGGTGTCGGTGGAATTGGTGGTCAGCCTTGATTATTGCGTAATCCGTCCCGTGGATCTAAAAAGAATTATATCTTTTATATCTATCTATATATGTATGGATGTACATTATTTTATATTATAATATATAGGGCCAGGTAGGACAGGCCACCGCTTCTGTCTCGTGCCCTAAGTAACTGCCTACTGCCAGTATTGGCACTGACTCACCAGCGGTCAGCTACAAGCACTTCTGCTCTTCAGCAGAGCACAAGCATTCCTCTGCTTTGAGAAGAGAGCATTGTGCTCATGAAACATTGAAAAGACTGACTTCTACGCCTCTCCAGCTATAACCAAGAGAATCCTTCCTTCTCCGCACCAAAAAAAATAATGCTGACTTTTCAAGGATGCTATGGATGAGGTTCATAACCAAGGGGTGTCATCCACCTGGCCACACAATTTGTCTCCTGCAAGTACGATTAAGCATGCCAAGACATCCTATGGATGTGACAAACACCTCATCACCTCTGCTCTGTTGCCCCTTCTTCCCCCAGTTTCTTACTGGAACTAGTAACTCCAGCTCACCAGTTCCTTGAGCATGGCTTCAATCGGTTCCTGAGCCACATGCACATCTTCTGTAGGTCCTTCCAAAGTGATGTTATCCTGTGGCGAGCAGCCTCACAGTTTGCCCTCTTGCCTGTGATAACAATTGTCTCCGAGTTGCTGTTCTTTGCTGGGAGATCAATTATGGTGTTGCTTTCTTTACGGATCTGCCATAAAGAAAAAAAAAAAAAAATCATCTCAGAAGTGTCCCATGTCAGAAGAAAAACCCTCGCAGGCTATATTGGACATCACCAATGGGCAAGAGAGAGCATCCAGTGGGATTTTGCTGCAGGCAGTGATCATCACGAGCACTTGAGTTAGGAGCAATATCTCACCTTCTTGATGTTGGCACCTCCTTTCCCTACGATGTTCTTGTGGAACTGTTTGCAGATGGGGACAGAAATAGAAAAGCTGTTTTCAACCTAAGGGAGAAAGGAAGGGAGAACTGAAGATTACACTGTCGTGGCAAGGGAGGCCCGACTTCAGGAACTCTGATAAACGAGCTTTTGAAAAGAGGCTTAGACCCAAGGAAGTTCTCTATACGAGGGACTTGTAAGACTAAACAAAGGCAAGGACGTTCCCCTATAGCCTTCCCATAACAGGTACTACCCCCTGCCTCCATTCAGCCAAAACAGCGTCGACAGCTCCCTCCTCTTGAGGTGTTTTAGCTCTACCCAAGCCAGTAGAGCTCTGCTTTGCCCCAGGGTTATCCAGGCACGGAGGAGGGAAGTGCAGGCAGAAGACCTCCTTACCAGGTCTGCCACCGTCTTTTGCATGTACTCGGTGCACTTCTCCACCTCGTTTTTGGGACCTCGGAGTTGGACGATGTCACTCTTGTGTGCAGGGTCTGGGAAGTTGATGATAACCTGCAGGAGCGGTCATTTAGAGTTAGCTCAAGCAAAAGCAAGAACCCTTGTGTCAGACACATGCAAAGGTTGGGGGGATCCTACACATGCCCTTTTCCCATTCAGAAAAGGGGAACCGTGTTAGCGGCCTCTGGCTAAAAGAACTATCTTCTCAGACACTTGCGCTACAGAGCCACTAAAGTTACGACTTCTGTGACGACAGGCCTACTACCCATGTAGGAAAGAACCCCTCTGGATTCCTCCTCTCCTACAAAGCCTTACCTCTGGGAATTGCTCCCGGATTTCCCAGATCCGCTCAGCCTTCTGCCCAGTGATGGTCCGGTGGAATTTCTGCTCAACGATTAGGTCCGCAGCGTGTTCATTTTCCTGACGGGAACAGAGGGCACACTGAGTGTTCAGCCGGAGAGCCGTCTACTTTGGCTTAGCGGTTTGCTGCCCGACGGTTTACTTGCCAGCACTGTCCCTCTTTTCTCCAGACCAAATTCACTCTGCGTTGACAGAGAAGGGCTACCCGAGGGAACAGGGGAAGACATTTGTGAAGAGGAACTTGCACTTGTCATGAGATCCAAGTGCTCCGTGGGCAAGGGGCACACACTCGCACCAGAAGGTTACAAGGGAACACGAGAGCCCAAACCCTGCAGTCTCCCAAACATCACGTCCTACCCACTCACCATACGGGAAGCGAGTTCCAGCAGCTCGCTCTTGGCCTGTGGGACCCCCTGTGGGTCTCCTTCCATTCTGATCGGGTTGCTCTTCTCGTTGTCCGGGGGAATGCGCACAGACACCTTGTACAGATCCTTCATCCTGTTCACTTCGAGGCAAGGACTGTGGTGACGCCGTCTGCTAGGCAAAGACCTGGAAGCAAGGCACCTGGATTATCACTGCTCAGAGGCTGATGAAGAAGTAAAGCCGCCTCTGGGAAGGGCTCGGTGGGGTAGGGTTGAGCCAGGGGAAATTGCCTCTTCCCCCTGGAGTTCAGCGAGAGCAGACCTGTGCCACACGAGAGCCTGTCCAAGTAAATACCGTGGCATCTACAGAGCCCATTGTTCCCTTGTCAGAGCCAGGCGTGTTTCTTCCCCAAACAGTATCACATTTAGAGCAGAGGATAATCGTTCCTTTCTACCCCAAACTCTTGGCTGGGGACACGTTGCAGTGCTATCAAACTAGCAGACCGCAACAAGGCTTTAGCGTTGGCCATATTCTACTGCCGGTGCTGTAGCACCTTCCTCCAGAGGCCAGACCACACTGCTCCTCCTCCAGCTGACACCCTCTCCCACAAGCCACAGGGCTATTTAACCCCTTAGCGGGAACCAGCTACACCTGCACATCGCCCATGTCAATCAACCCACTGCCTCTGAGGCAAGGCCACAGCTGCGTGTTATCAATGCTAATCAACCCACCGCCTTCATTCCTCTACAGGGAGAAGCTCACCAAGCACATTTCCACCACCCACAACTGGCTGCTAAACTGTCATTCGCACAGAGCAACGTGTGGAAAAAAAAAAAAAAAAAAAATTCCTCCAGGACACATCAAAGTAATTCCACTACTGTTCAGGCTCCCAAGGTACTTTCACCCGTTCAAGCCATCGCAAGGCCTGACGGCCCATTTCTCTCCTTGTACCACCACCACTCCAGAAAAGCAGAGGAAATGTGATGGAGACAGCACACTGGGTGAGCTACGGAGCCCCTGATACCATCTACTAAACACGAAGAGTGTGAGCATGGGAAGGACTAGAAAGGCACTCCACTTACCGTTTAGCTGCTTTCTTGCCAATGAGGTGTCGGTGGAATTGGTGGTCAGCCTTGATTATTGCGTAATCCGTCCCGTGGATCTAAAAAGAATTATATCTTTTATATCTATCTATATATGTATGGATGTACATTATTTTATATTATAATATATAGGGCCAGGTAGGACAGGCCACCGCTTCTGTCTCGTGCCCTAAGTAACTGCCTACTGCCACTATTGGCACTGACTCACCAGCGGTCAGCTACAAGCACTTCTGCTCTTCAGCAGAGCACAAGCATTCCTCTGCTTTGAGAAGAGAGCATTGTGCTCATGAAACATTGAAAAGACTGACTTCTATGCCTCTCCAGCTATAACCAAGAGAATCCTTCCTTCTCCGCACCAAAAAAATTAATGCTGACTTTTCAAGGATGCTATGGATGAGTTTCATAACCAAGGGGTGTCATCCACCTGGCCACACAATTTGTCTCCTGCAAGTACGATTAAGCATGCCAAGACATCCTATGGATGTGACAAACACCTCATCACCTCTGCTCTGTTGCCCCTTCTTCCCCGAGTTCCTGTTCTCCTTCATAATACCTAGTTGTTCTCTCATTATGAATCCTCCCTTCCCTATATCAGTGTCAATGGAATCATCGTTCCATGGACAATGAGTCGTCCCTTTCCCCCGCTTGGTCCGAGAGTATTACCTCTGTTCAGTGGCTTGATCCAGGGTGATAGTGCTCGTTCTAGGCGCTGTAAAAAGCGAAATCTATATCCTATGTCCTGATTTTGGGTATCTAACATTAATGCAAAACAGTAATCCTCACACAGTTTTTATTTCATTCTGTAGCGTCGGTGTCGCTATCAGCTGCCTGCGGTAAAGGTTCACGGGAAGGTCTTACATTCTTCGCTGGGATCCATCGAGGTCCTTTTTCTGTAGAGACACAAGCATAACCTTTTCCCCGTGTAACAAGAGGATATGGTCCCATAATTTTACCTGTTTCTGCATCTCGGACCGATACCGGGCCTTTAACCCGTGCCTCGACGGAGGTAGCTGCAGTGAAACGTCGACCTATCGGTGGGTCGTTATCTATTCAAGAACAATTCAAAAAATTAAAAACATACAACGCTTTCTGTAACCGTTCCTCGGGAATAGCCATGCCCATTCCCCCTTTTTGTTGTTGTCATAAACGTTTCAGAGACCGATGAGACCCTTCAATGAGAGATCGACCGGTGGGGGAATGAGCAATGCCGGTAATGTGAGTTCTACCCCATAGGGCAAAAGAGGTTTTTACAGTTGTTGAAACGTAAAGATAAAGACCGACAACCGTCCAGCTTAAGGGAATACCTAAAGCAGCAAAAGCACGCATTAAATGTCTACGAACAGCTCGTGCCTTTTCTCCTGTGTGACACGAGGCAACCAAGGCACCTGAAAATGTATCAATGGAAGAGTGGATATAGTTAAGGCTACCAAATTCAGAATCATGCGTGACATCTGTTTGCCATAACGGTAGGCT